>NC_088384.1:5370625-5696562 GCF_037993035.2 Macaca fascicularis | reverse complement strand
GCCCTGCAGGATCTTCATCACAGCCCAGTACTTCCCTTCCTCTTTCGTTTTCTGTGTCTGCGCTGGAGCAGCCGGCCAGGGAGGCAGGCTTTGGTCTGTCTGGTTCACTCTGGTGGCCCAGTGCCCACACGAGCCCACGCCCCACGGAAAGTAGCTAAGTACTGTTGGGAGTGAGAGTGGACACCTAGCACCCCACCCCCGGGATCGGCCACACCTGTGTGCACGGCGCCCCTTCCCCACCCAGCAGCCCCCTGCCTGCCTCCCTCTGCCTCTCTTCCCCTCCAAGCTGTGAGCCCCTGTGGCCCCCACGCCAGGCCCGACACCCCAAGGGCTACCTTCAGATGTGGTCTGTGGGCGTGGAATGAACAAATGAGCAGGCTGAGCCTGTGCCCTGGGGGGTCAGTGCCTGTAGCAACCAGAACCAGCAGAGTTCCAGCCTCAGCTGCCTCACCGGACAGCCCCCCAGGGGGTGTGCCGACCGGGGTGCCTCCAGGCTTGCCCTGACTCTCTGGACTGAAGTGGGTAATGACCCCTCCGCCTCCTCGGCCACACCTGGGCCCCGGACACTCTCAAGCCCCCGCACCCCTGTGTGTGGTCACACCGCACCGAGGCCCGTGCAGACAGCCATTTGCAGGGACCTTCTCTGGAAGGAGAAGGGCCGGCCCAGAGCCCCAGACCTGAACAGCCCAGAGACTCCTCGCCCACACACAGCAGCCTCTGGAGAGAGCTCCCGCCCAGCCCGGCGCATCCCTCTTCAGGTGGCCCTCTGGCCTCTTGGCAGTGGCTGCCCGGAGCTGCCTTTCCTGGGAACACCTAAGCCATGTGGAACCGATTCTGTCCCCTGCTCCCGGGCTTCCCTGTCTGGGCAGGACCCTGGGCTGCGGGGGCCGCCTCAGGAGGCCTTGGCAGCTGTGGTCTGTGGTGAGAAGGCTGGGGCCCCACTGGGGCCTGGCTGGGACGTATGAGCAGCCTCTGGCCTGGCAGGTCCCTTCCTGCCTCATGTGCTCAAGGCCCTGGGGAATCAGCTCCTGACAACATGAGGAAGAGCATCCTGCAGGTCAGTCACCCCATTTTACAAGTGGGGAAACTGAGGTGGAGGAGGGGACCTGCTGGGGCTGAACAGGAAGGAAGCAGCACTGTGAGGCTGAGAAACATGGCAACTACCCATAGACCAGGCCCTCTCTGCTGGGCCAGGCTACGCCGGCCCCTGGAAGCCCTCTCAGTGCAACTGCTTTTAATGCACGGATCACCAAGCGATTCCCAAACAGTGTCCCGTGGAACCCCACGAGATAGGACATGCCTGACCACAGAAGGGCTCAGGGGCCAGGGAGGACAGGAGATGCCATGTGAGGCATCAAGCCATGGCATGGAGCCAAACAGTGGCATTTCAGGCTGGTGAGAGAAGTGGCGTTGGAACCAGATATCTTGGGGAGCCACCTCCAGCCAGGGCCCTGTGGCCCCTTCCCCACATACAGCACCCGCACACCCTCATGCCCCCGGCCTTGCCCACCAGGCAGGCATGGCTAGACATGGGTTCAGTCTCCGTTCCACCCTGGCTCGACCTGGGTGAGGCACCTGCTGGCCCGGAGCCTCTGTTTCCCCACTTGTGTCTCAGGGGATTAAGTCCCACCCACCACCAGAGACTGTGCATGGCCAGTGAAAAAGCCCACATGTCCTCATGGGGCCTACCTCTCAGACCCTGGCTTCCCAGGGGCTGGTTGCACCTGGGCAGGTACCTGGATTCCTGGGCCGTAGCAGCCTGTGCTTCCAGAAGCTGGGCAGGGCAGCTTGAGGCGAACCCTGGGTTGGAACTGCAGCCACCCTGGCTGGGGACAGCTGGGACCACCCCTACTCCTGAGACATCACCAGCAAATTGCAAATTCCAATGGCAGCTAGATTTTTCACCCGATCTGTGCAATCAAGGTAAAGCTTTTAGAAGTCGATTCTGTCTAGAGTGACTCATTAGACATGATCGTGAATGCTCTTGCAAATTCAGTTTAAAAGTTCAGCATGAAGGCAAGCAAAATTGTTTGTTTTTGCAGTGATGATAGACATAGAAATTCTGTGGTAAAAGTGATGTTCTCATTAAAGTCAGACACCAAATGGGGTAGAGACGAGCTTGGTGGTAACACTCACAGAATTCATAACTGCGGCTGACCAAGTGGCAAAGCAGGGGCTGTGGTTATTCACCTTTGCCACTGTCTTCCCATGTGCCCAGTCACAGGAGCTGCACAGCAATGCATCTGAGATGATGCGGCGTCAGCTTCAAAGAGCTGCTCTGGTTCAGAGACTCCAGCCTTGCCGGCCTGTGTCTCCCGAGCACAGAAGCCTCCAGAGCGCTGCTTCGATGACAAGCCCAGGAGGCCTGCCATGCTCATGCATGTCTTTGGAAGCAGGTTCTCTAAATTTTGCTTATGGTTCGTTAAAAAAAAAAAAAAAAAGAAAGAAAGAAAAAAACGGAGTGTAATCAAAGGCTTCAACAAATGAAGCACCAAAACGCTTCAGCTTTGAAATGTAGAATTGCAGTGATGGGAAACACGGCTTGCAAACCAAAAGACATTAAAATTCAGTCATCCCTACAGAAGCCAGACAGGAATTGATCACATTCACTAGTGAAGGCTCAGAAAGCGACAAGATTTCATTTGGAAATCGTACCCGTGTCCTTAGGAATATCCTTACCCTTGGAAAGCATCAGCTCGTGGAGTTCCTACTATTAATTGGATAAATTTATATTCTGGATTGAAATGGAATGGAATGAAGTAAGCCTATGGTTTTGCAGCACCTACGTTTGAAGAATCATTAAAAATCATCATAGAAACAATTTATTTGACGAGATTTGTCTTGTACAAATATTTGTTAAATATTTGTGCTCCGAACGGAGGCCAAAAGACAGCACCTGTGGCAACCTTTGGGCTGAAATATTTACACATATCAACGTAAAATATCAGAACTGAGAACCTGCCGTGTGCTCACAAGGTACCCCAGCCCTGCAGAGAGAGACGATTTTCCTAATCCAAATGTCATGATCTACCCAGAAGTGTCCATTGACAGCACAGCTTCACACTCTGGGGTCTTAAAATGTGAATGTGAGCTAGCAGTGGACACTTCTGGGTAGATCGTGACCTTTGGATTAATGAAGATTAATCCAGGCTGGGCAAGGTGGCTCATGCCTGTAATCCCAACACTTTGGGAGGCCGTGGTGGGCATGTCACTTGAGGTCAGGAGTTCGAGTCCAGCCTGGCCAACATCGTAAAACTGTCTCTACTAAAAATACAAAAAATTAGCCGGGCACGGTGGCGGGTGCCTTTAATCCCAGCTACTCAGGAGGCTGAGGCATGAGAATCGCTTGAACCCAGGAGGCAGAGGTTTCAGTGAGCCAAGATTGCGCCACTGCACTCCAGCCTGGGCAACAGAGCAAGACTCCCTCTCAAAAAAAAAAAAAAAAGAAAAAGAAAAAGATTAATTCAAACTTTGAAGATTGTAGGAAAATTGATGGAAACTTTAAAAATAGTAAGGCCATATTTTAAAAATACACTGTACTGTGAAATACCGTGGACACAGAGACAGATAGGCTCAAAAATGTGAGGCTGACCAAGACTCAATATTCCACATGTTATTTTTCAAAGGTCAGATAGTCAATTTGTTGGCACTCACCATGTGCATGCCAGGCTCTTGGAGGGGACTTGGCCTAGCCCCTGCAGGGGCCACAGTATAAAGTGGTCGACACCTCGGGGTGGCAAGGGCCCTTGACAGACTCCAACCTGCCTTCCTCGATAGCTCCTTCCTGCCTCCTTTTGACAAACTTTTGTCCATCATCACCTCCTCCAGGAAGCCTTCCCAGGACCCAGGCAGGGTTCCATGGCCCCCGACCTCCCTCATCAGGGCCTTGCCCTGCTAGGAGGCAGTGAATGTTTCTGGACGAGGAGGCCTGGAGCTTTGTCTTGGAGGTAAGCAGGAGTCTGCCTGGCAGAGAAGGCAGATGAGGATCCAGGTGGGGTCTGAGGTCAGGCCGGGAAGCTGGAGGGTGGAGGACATGGTTGGGGAGAGAGGGCTGTGGTCTCAGCAGCACTGAGGCTGGTGGCCCCTGTCCTTGCAGCAGGCCTGGGAAGGACAGGCCTCTGAAGGCCACAGGGAGAAGCCAGCTGGTACCAGAGCCAGGCTCTGACCCCAGCCATCCTGCCGGCCATGGTCCTGCCTCCATGCGTCTTCCCCAGGATGCTGAGCTCTGTCCCCAGAGCCCAGGGAGGCTTCCATGCTGCAGATCTGGCAGTGGGAGTGCTGGGAGCAGAGCCTGTGCAGACTCTGGCTGTGGATGAAACTTCATTAGCCCAGGGAGGGAGTGGGGCCACACAGCCGTCCGGGCAGCGTTGGGTGGAGAAAAACGTGACTGCGTGCCCCTGTCTTATAGATGGAGCCATGGAGGTCAAGGTGCATGGCTCAAGTAGCAGCAGATTGGAGACAGAGCACTGAGCTAGGGGTCCTGAGCCCCCATCCTCCAGGGCTCTGCCCTTCACACTGAGAACTGCATCCTCAGCCATCAAGGGCCAAGCTGCTCCTGTCGTCCCACAGGGGACCCATAGTTGACCAAGGTGGAGGCCCTGGGGATGCAGAAGTGGGTGCTGGGAAGAGCTGGCTCCTCCCAGCTCTGTTCTACACAGATGGAAACTGAGGTCTAGAGAGATGCAGCTGGCTGGCCAGAGACCACAAGGAGGGCAGCTGCCTCCCCAGATGCCAGGTCCCTGGGGCTGGAGAGGGGCCTTTGGGCAGAGCCCTTCTCAGGAGGGAACCTGGTGGTGGCTCCTTCTTATGGAGGAGAGTAGAGGGAGGAGGCAGGAGGGGAGGAAGGCAGGCCCTGTCTGACCATGCAGCTTCTTGTAAAAACCTAAGAAAAGCTGCCAGGAAACTCATCTGCAACCGGTTTGACCAGTTCTTAACATCCTCCCTGAGAACCTGGGTTCAGGCTCACTGTGGCTGAGCCATTCTCCCAGGCCTACTGTGCGCTATGCGCTGGCCGGGCCTTACAGTGGGGAGGGGCCTCCCCCACGGGCTTCGTTCCCAGGCCTGTAGCAGGAGGACTTGTCGGCAGTCGCTGAGAGCCCCTGTGGTCCTAACATCCCGGACTCGGCCTGGCGCTGGGCCCTGGAGAAGGAGCACGATGTTGACCCCTCGCTGGCCGCCTGTCCCGCACCCGGCAGGGATCTTGCGTCCTCCAGGTTTGGTTTTGCCTCACCCCAGCCCCTGATGGGAGAAGGTGTCTCCCAGTCAAGGGAGCGTATGTCCCAAGAGGGGCTTGTAAGTGACAGAGAACCAGCCCCTGATGGGGGAAAGTGTCTCCCAGTCAAGGGAGCGTATGTCCCAAGAGGGGCTCGTAAGTGATAGAGAACCAGAGCAGCCCACCGGAGTCATCTTCCTGCACCCACCCCAGCCCCGCCCAGGAACACTCCATGACTCTCCGTTGGCCAGAGTCCAAACGGCCAGGCCTGGAGTTTCAGATGTCTTGGGACACAGCTCTTCCTCCTGCTCCAATCTTATTCCCTATAAATTGGCCTAATGGAGCCCTGGGCTGCCTGGGATCCCACTCTCGGAGGAGGGGAGTCCTTAATTCTGGGAGTGCCCACTCCAGGGTGGGGGTGAAGGCCTGGTGTGTCTGCTGGGAGTGGATGATTATCCAGAGATTGGGCAGGAAGGTCTAGGGGGCTCAGAGGCTGATGGGAGGGGCCTGGCCCCAAGTGGAGACTTTGGCCTTGGGCAGAGGCACCAGCAGCCCAGGTGTCAGAGCTCAAGCCCTGAAGTGGGGGTCTGCGTGGCCCCCACCATCCCTTTCTGGCCTTGTGGACTTGGCCAGGCCACTAAAGCTTCAGTGCCTCAGTTTCCCCATCCAGACATAGGATTATTCCCCAATACATACCCTACAGGGCTGTGGAGAAGATGGTCCTTCACACAGGGCCCATCAAATGTTCTTAAAAGGCAAATGAATAAAGGAACAAAAAAATGGGTGGGAGGTGACAAGAAGTGGTTTTCCAATCTATCCAGAGACCAAGCTGCCCAGAGGCTATCAAGGCCACGCTCCCCACTGGCCTGGATCAAGGTCACAGAGAGTGGGAGCAGGTGGCCTCACTGGCACCTGGCTCCAGGTAGCCTCAGGCTTCCTGTCTACACCTGCACTGGGGGTAACTCTAGAACCCTCTACGCAGGGCCTCGAGGAGTCTGAGTTAGTGGCAGGCAGGGCAGGGCCAGCAGTTGAGGTCTGACCACTTTGAATGATTTCTGTGGGCTCTAAACATAGGGGTGGTGTCCAGTTGCCTGGTCCCTGGCCCAGGGGCGATCATGGCCGAGGAACATCGCCCCCCAGGGGCTACGTGCCAGGCAGAGGAGGACGGGCTGTGGACTGGGGGTCTGCGTACCCAAGGCCTGATCCAGCTGGGCCCTTTGTGGTCTCTAAGGATTGGCTAGCCTGGGAAGGGTCACTCTCCCCCCAACCAGAAAGGTTTTGTGGGTTTTTTTGTTTTTGATTTTGTTTTTAGGCAAAAAACAACAGGGTCTTGCTCTGTCACCCAGGCTGGAATGCAACGATGCAATCACAGCTCACTACAGCCTCAACCTCCTGGGCTCAAGCAATGTTCCCACCTCAGCCTCTCAAGTAGCTGGGACCACAGGCTTGCACGACTGTGCCCGGCTTTTTTTTTTAAGAGATGGGGTCTCACTATGTTGTCCAGGCTGGCATAAAGGTTTAATATGTCAAAACGTTACTATATGAGGGGAAAACACATAGACACACAAAATACACCTGTGTACCTGGGGACTTACGTCTGCATCCCTTGGGGTCCTTGTTCTTTTCATCTGTAAAGTCTGGTCAGAAGTGCCTGGTAAACCTCCCTCTGGCCCCTTCCTCCTGCAGGGGCCACCCCAGGAGGCCAGGCAGCCCAGCTCAAGCCCCGGCTGAACTTTCCACTCACATGTCTGCCTAACACTTCGCAGTCTGCAAAGAGCTTTCTGCCTGTTGTCTGACCTGACCCTCTTTGAGCAGGGCTGTGGTCCTTGCCCCTAATGTTCAGGCAAAGAAACGAACCCTGACAAGAGAGGTGACTTGCCCAAGGTACCACGGGGACCCCAGCTCCCCTCCCGTCTGCCCCAGAGCATCGATGGGGACCTCTTGCCAGGATGGCTCTGGGGACCCAGTGGTGGGAGATGTCCACCTCGTGGCACTGGGAACCATGCCCAGGCTGCCATCCAGGTTGGTCTGGCTGGTGAAATGGTTAGTGTTCAAACCACAGCCAGGAATTCCTACCTTTCCACACGCCCCCGCCCCATGTAGATAGACTCACTGAGTACCTGAAAAACAAGCTCGCCCATGATGGGCAGGTAAGGATGGGGCCTCTCTGCCCACTTGCCTGCCACCCAGAGGCAGTGGCCTTCCTGGGCGAGAAGGCACCCTGGAGACCACGGGCCCAGCAGAGAAGACACGGCAAGCAGCGGGACAGCGACAGGTAAAGTCCTTCTAACCATGGCATCTCTCAAAAACGGCAGACGCTGTTTTGCTTAATTAAAAAGAGTAATATAGTAATACATAGACTTGCTGGAAAGCTGCAGTCATCGAGACAGTAAAACAATAGACAGATCAATGGAACAAAATAGAGAACCCAGAAGTAAATAGACCCACCTATATGAGGTCAATTGCCTTTGTTTATTTTTTAGTTTTTGCTTTTTGTTTTTGGAGACCGGGTCTCTCTCTGTCGCCCAAGCTGGAGTGCAGTAGTCCGATCTCAACTCACTGCAGCCTCTGCTTCCTGGTTCAAGCAATTCTCCTGCCTCAGCCTCTCAAGAAGCTGGGATTACAGGCGTGTGCTAGCACACCCAGCTAATTTTTGTGTTTTTGGTAGAGACGGAGTTTCACCATGTTGTCCAGGCTGGTCTCGATTCCTGACCTCAAGTGATCTGCCCACCTCGGCCTCCCAAAGTGCTGGGATGACAGGTGTGAGCCGCCGTGCCTGGCCTCAGCTGTTCTTTGACAAAGGAGCAAAGACAGTCTTTTAACCAGTGGTGCAAGAACAGGTGGACATCCACGTGCATTAAGAACAAACCTAGGCACAGACCTTACACTGTGATGTGATCACAGCTCACTGCAGCCTCGACTTCCTGGGCTCAGGCAATCCTCCCACCTCAGCCTCCCGAGTACCTGGGACTACAGGTGTGCACCACCAAGTCTGGCTCATTTTTAAAAATGTTTCATAGAGTCAGGGTCTCACTATGTTGCCCAGGCTGGTCTTAAACTCCTGGGCTTAAGCAGTCCATCGGCCTCAGCCTCCCAAACTGCTGGGATCACAGGCATGAGCCGCCACGCCAAGCCTGACACAGAGAAAATGTAAATGCATCTCACTGAGTGAAAGAAGTCAGTATGAAAAGGCTACAGCGTGATTCCAAATAGATGACATTCGGGTAAAGGCAAAACTCTGGAGACAGTGAAAGGATCAGTGGCCACCAGGGGCTGGGGCGGGAGGGATGCGTGGACCGGCAGAGAGGGTGTTCAGGCGCGGAAGCAGTTCTGTGTGACTCTGTGACGGAGGAACTGTGTCGTTATTCATCTGTCCAGACCCACAGAATGCCCAGCACCAAGAGGGACCCCAATGTAAACCATGGGCTTGAGTTAGTAATGGATCCTGTTAGCTCTTCAGGTGCAAGGAATACACCACACAAACGCAGGATGTTAATAATAGGGGAAACTGTAGGGGAACATGAGGGAATGCTTTGTACGTTCCCTTTAATTTCTCTGTAACTCTAAAACTGCTCTAAAAAACTAAAGTCTTTTTTTTTTTTTTTTTTTTTTGAGACGGTCTAGTCACCCAGGCTGGATTGCAATGGTGCAATCTCGGCTCTCTGCAACCTCCACCTTCCAGGTTCAAGCGATTCCCCTGCCTCAGCCTCCCCAGTAGCTGGGATTACAGGCACGTGCCACCATGCTCTGCTAATTTTTGTATTTTTAGTAGAGATGGAGTTTCATCATGGTGGCCAGGCTGGTCTCAAATGCCTGACGTCAGGTGATCCTCCCACCTTGGCATCTCACAGTGTTGAGATTATAGGCATGAGCCACTGGCCCAGCTCTATTTTGTTTTAAAAGTAATACATGAGTTACAAACACACAATAGCATGGGCAGACACTGCACAGTGTCTCACGCCTGTGGTCCCAGCTACTCAGGAGGCTGAGGTACGAGGATGGTTTGAGCCCAGGAGGTCAAGGCTGCAACGAGCCGTGATTGTGCCACTGCACTCTAGCGTGGGCGAGAGAGTGAGACCCTGTTTCAAAAAAGAATAAGAAAAAAGGGGAAAAAAAAAAACCCAGTAGTATGGGTGAGTCTTATAAACACAATGTTGAACAAAGAAGCCAGACAGAAAAGAAGATGGGCTGTTTGAGCCATTCCTGGGATGAGGCATTCCTGTGTGGTGTGAAAACAGGTGACGGGGACCCACGGTGCCACGGTCAGGAGCGAGGTCCCTGGTGGGACCGTGGCCACCGTCCACGTCCTGCCTCTGGCCTGGGTGCCTGTGACATGGAGGGTTCGGTTTCTGAAAATCTGCTGGGTTGTATACTTCTACTGCGTCCGCTTTCCTGTGGGTTACACTTCACTGAGGAGTTCCAGAAAAAATAGTGTTTGCGGTAGAAAACTGGAAATCCCAGAAAAGGAGAAGGCAGATGCCTCCCCTCAGCTACTCAGTGCCGAAGGGGGTGTCTGGCTGCAGATGACCCTGGTCCTGGACCAGGCTGGGGGACTCCCTCCTCACTGGGGACAGCTGAGCACAGGGCCAGCCGGGAGGAGGGTCAGTGGCCCTCGGGAGAGCCTCCCAAAATGTGTGAATCATGGCGTCTTGGAAGGATATTTTCTTGGCTCAGGAAGCACCCCCTCGATGCCACTGCAGCCAGGCCCAGAAGCCAGGGGGACTCAGTTCCCGCCTCTGAGGGGGTCCCAGGTTGGTGGCCCAGCCTTGGGAAGGCATGGAGGGGCAGGGATGCCCGGAGCCCGTGCTGGGACAGACACCTACGTCCCCTCTGGTTGCCCCATCTCAGCATCTCTGAGCTACCCCAGGGTACCCTGAGTCCTCCCAGAGGTGGTGGCGGGGCCGGGGCCGGGGCTGGGTGGTGACATCATGGATTGAGCTGTGCCAGTTCTTTCCCGACCTCGGAAACCCCAACATCCCGCTCCAGGAACTGGCCTGCGGCGTCGGCTTTGGCTGGGCGCCCCAGGAGTGTGGCAGGGAGGCCCTGGGCCCCCATCCCCCCAGCCCTGAGGCCCCCCTTCCCTTCGGGGGCTCCCAGGGAGCCTGGGCCAAGTGTGAGAACCAGCAGGGTCAGCTCCTGAGGTCCCGCCCCCGCCCCTGCCCCTGCCCCGGCCCCTCCTCTACTGCAAGAAAAACAAACAGCTGTCCCGGCTCTCTGAGACTGGAAACACCACCGCAGCCGCAGCCTCGGCCCAGCCGTG
The DNA here is from genome assembly GCF_037993035.2 of Macaca fascicularis. Taxonomy (NCBI): domain Eukaryota; kingdom Metazoa; phylum Chordata; class Mammalia; order Primates; family Cercopithecidae; genus Macaca; species Macaca fascicularis. Next base: position 5,686,090 of record NC_088384.1, on the reverse strand, counting down.
GGGCTGACTCACTGCCCGCCCTGGGCGGGGGCAGAGAGAAGGGGCCGGGGCTGCCCTGAGGAGCCCTGTGGTGACCCTTCTGTGCACTGTGCCAGGGGGACGGGAGGACATGTCCATCTCAGGGCTCCTAAGCTCGGCCACATCACCCTGCTCTTCCTCTGGACACTGTGTGACCTTTGTCAGCAGGGCCTTGACCTCTCCTGGCCCCAGGGGCCTCATCGGCCCAAACGCAGGCTGGAGCATCTCTTGCTCTGTCCACGGTTGTGAACAGGGAGGAGCACGGTGGCTGAGGTCAGGGGTCCACCCTGGGGCCGCAGCCAGGCCTCGTGTAGTAGAGCAGGGTGGAAATGGAAACCTGCATCCCTGGGCGCCTTGATCATTCGGGAATCTGACTGATCCCATCAGTCTCCCATGCCTCCCGCACTCATCCTTCAAGCCTTCTTTCTTTTCCACGGATACGTTCCAGTGTCCCCAGGCCAGCTCCCTCCTGTGGGTGGAGGCCATGGGTAGGGGGCAGTCCCTTTTCTCCGAGACCCTTGGTTGAAGCTCCAGGCCGCTTCTCAGAGCCTTACAGCCAGCCTTGCACTGCAGCTTACCAGGCGCCTGCCAGGCCTTAATGAAGAGCACCTGTGTGTGCCAGGCTGAGCCCCTTGTCCTTGGAGATGACTCAAACTCAGCCTGGTCGCGCGAAGGGAACAGATTAGGGCAGGGATGAATTGGAGATATGCAACCTTTTTTAAATTTAACTTTTTAAGTTCAGGTTTTTAAAGTACCTGTACGGGTTTGTTAAATAGGTAAACTTGTGTCATGGGAGTTTGTTGTACAGATTATTTCCTCACCCAGGAATTACGCCTAGTGCCCATTAGTTATTTCTCCCGATCCTCTCCCTCCCCTAACCCTCCACCCTCAAGTAGGCCCCAGTGTGTGTGGCTCCCCTCTATGTATCCATGAGTTCTCATCATTCGGCTCCCACTTATATGTGAGAACATGCGGTATTTGGTTTTCTGTTCCTGCATGAATTTGCTAAGGATAATAAAATGGCCTCCAGCTCCATCCATGTTCCTGCAAAGGAGGTGATCTCGTTCTTTTTCACGGCTGCATAGCGTCCTATGGTGTATATGGACCACATTTTCTTTATCCAGTCTACCATTGACGGGCATTTAGGTTGATTCCATGTCTTTGCTATTGTGAATAGTGCTGCAGTGAACACACACACATGCGTGTGTCTCTATAATAGAATGATCTCCAGTCCTTTGGGTGTATACCCAGGAATGGGATTGACAGGTTGAATGGTATTTCTGTTTTTAGGTCTTTGAGGAATCGCCACACCATTGTCCACAAGGGTTGAGATAATCTACACTCGCACCAGCTGTGCACAAGTGTTAATTTACGCTCCCACCAACAGCACACAAGGGTTAATCTACGCTCCCACCAACAGCGCACGAGGGTTAATCTACACTCCCATCAGCTGTGTTAATCTACGCGCCCACCAACAGCGCACGAGGGTTAATCTACACTCCCATCAGCTGTGTTAATCTACGCTCCCACCAACAGCGCACGAGTGTTAATCTACACTCCCACCAGCTGTGTTAATCTACACTCCCACCAACAGCGCACGAGGGTTAATCTACACTCCCACCAGCTGTGTTAATCTACACTCCCACCAACAGCGCACAAGGGTTAATCTACGTTCCCTCCAGTGGTGCACGAGGGTTAATCTACACTCCCATCAGCTGTGTTAATCTATACTCCCACCAACAGTGCATAAGGGTTAATCTATATTCCCACCAGTGGCGCACGAGTGTTAATCTACACTCCCACCAGCTGTGTCAATCTATGCTCCCACCAGCGGCGCACAAGTGTTCCTTTTGAAGAAATGTGATTTGCTGCTCAAGCAGGGGCAGCGGCATGGTGACCATCATAAGAGCCACGTGGGTGGAAGATGGAGGCTCCCTGGGACAATGAGGCCTTCCTGTGCCCGGCAGAGGGGTTATCCTGGGGTGGGTGTGGGTGAGGACGGAGAGGCAGCTGGGCGAAGGTGGAGAGGTGGCTGTGGCTGGAACGTGGGGCACAGACAAGTGTGCCTTTGGGGCAGTGCTGAGACACTTGTCCCTGCACAGGAGCTCCGAAGGCTCATGGACTCTGGGGGAACAAGGGAGGAGCTGGAGGCTGAGCAGAGGGCCTGGCGGGGCAGGGCAGATCAGAGGGCGACGGAGTCCTGCTGGGTTCCCACGCCGGACAGTGGGGCAGGTGTGGCCTTGGGGTCAGTAAGCGGCGGGAGGCACGGGAAAGCCGGGCGTCTGGCCCTGGCGGGCAGGAGTGTCAACCAATTAACCTGTAATCGCCCAGGGAGATGCTAAGAGGATTTGCCTTTTGTCCGGCTAATTATTCTGCTTGGACACTTTTCCTTTCCTCGGGGAGCTCAGACCCTTTGCAGAACTTTAATTAAAAGGAAGCCGCTTTCTCAATTACCCCAAGGGCGGGGCAACCGGTGAAAACCCCAGGGTTGCCCTCCCCAGCTCAAGCTGATGGTTTGGGGATCTTCTTTATCTGACCCCTGGGCCAGCTGGGGAATCTTCCCCGGTGCCCCTGACAACGCGGTGAGGGCTGCCGCTAAGGTCATGGAGGGAGAGGGAGCTCCTGCCCCGAGGCAGGAGGCCCCCAGTGCTGGCTCTCCCAGCCCCTCAGGCAGGAGCTGACAGCTGCACTGACAAGGGCTCTGAGATCCACAGTGAGGCCCCGGGGCCTCTCCTGGAGCCCTGACCACAGGCCACTTCCTGGTCCCCACCGGACCTTTGGGGGGCAGCCATTGCCGAACAGTCATGCTGAGTGAGGTCCACAAGTGTTTAAGGACCTGGTCCAGCCTGTGAGCTCCCCACACCCGTGCCCAGCCCCACGGAGCTCCCAGGAGGGCAGTGAATGTTCACTGCTGCCAAAGGAATGCCGTGAGATCACAGGAGTCAAATTGCTGGCTGTTAACACGAGCGAAGCACGGCTGCTGTCCACTGCGTGCCAGCCGCACTGACTGCTGAGCTCTCAGGGCCTCCTCCAGCCCTGAGGTCTTCCCCAGGGTGGCCCAAGCCCTGTTTTACTGAGGAAGAAACAGAGGATCCTGGGGTGAAGGAACTTGCCCAGGGTCAGCCTTGTCAGGTCCGTGTCACTGGTGGCTTCCCCCGTGGGTGTGTGAGTGCCCTAGGCTGACGGGATCCCTGCTCTGCCCCCAGAGCCTCAGGGCCCAGCTGAGACTGGTGGGCTGGTGGAGGAAGATGCCCTCCTGTGGGACCGACCCCAGCTGTAGCCATGGATATGCACAAGCCAGGCTCTCCCCGAGGTGAGGGGGAGTTAGCCTCCGCATCCACAGAGGTGCAGGCACACGCTCAGCCCCATCCGTGTCCGGGCTTTGTACTGCCCACGCTGCCACTGCCAGCAGCAGACGCCCGGCCGGCCTCTGTGCCCTGCACACGCCACACAGGCTACGTGGTCATGATGGGGCTGTAAGGGAGAGAGCCCCATTCTGCAGATGAGGAAACTGAGGCTCGGAGATGTTAGGACACCCAGATCTGGGTCCACGCGGGAGCAAGGGAGCTGGGCACTGACATCAAGGCCATGCCAGGCCCCAAATTCTGGCCAGCCCCGTTCGGTGCGGAGTCCCACCAGCCCCTCAGGAGTTTAGGCTCAGCTCTGGGCCGGGAGAGGGGTGGGGTCGTGGAACTGGGCTGGGCGGTTGCACGGCACGGCCCCTCACAGGCCTTGAAGTAGGTCAGCAGGGACTGGGCCCTGGAACCCCTGCCCCTGAGCTCGTCTGTGCAGTGCTGGGGCTTCCTGGAGGAGGTGACATGTGAGCAGGTCTTGAAGGATGTACAGTTTAGCTGGCAGAGAAGGCTGGATGGTCACCTTGGGCAAGAGGTAGTGAGCCGGCAGACCCGGCTGGGAGCAGTGGCCCCAAGAAAGGGCCCTGAGATCTTGTGGGTCTGAGCATGGGCCTCTCTGGCCCAATTCACAGGGAACCTTGGGGGATGTTTGGGCTCCCAGTAGCCACGGAGCCCTGAGGAGGACCCGGACTGACCGCTGTGTGGTCCTGCATGGCGTGGAAAGGGGAGTGGGGCGGGCTGCTCTTTGGAGAATGCTCCCGTTCACTTCTGAGGCAGAATTGGAGCTTCATGAATTCATTCATTCACTCACGTATCCATTCACTTGTTCTTCTGTTTGTCTATTCTACCTTCATTTGTTCTTGTTCGTGTGTTCACTCATTCACTTATTCATTCACTTGCTCATTCATTTCTTCATTCCCTCGTGGTTTCTCCTTCACCCCACTCTCTCCATTCATTCACTCACTCACTCTTCCACTTGCATTTCGTTCCTGGGTTCAGTCCATTATTTTACTGTTTGGGAGGCTTTGGCAGTTGCCGGTGTGGGGCTCACGAGGGGGGACCTTTCCACAAAGGAGGTGATGAGCAGTGGCAGACAGCAGCTGTGAGGCCTGTGTGAGGGGTTTTAGAGCACCCAGCGGGTGGGACCTGCCCAGGTGGTTCCCTGGCCCTGGGGTGGGGCAGGCAGTGGTCCAGGTATGGTGTTCCTGGCCCTGCTGCTGGGGACCCTCAGGCCTCCCAGAGCCCCCCTCCCCTGCAGGCATCCAGGACAGAAGCCAGCCGGCCCCAGCTCTCTGGGGTCCTTCCCGTGTCACCACCAGTCAGGCCGGGAAGGTCCGATTCTGCCCTGGGCAGCGGGGGCAGCACTGCCTTCTCTGTGGCCCACTAACCTCCGTGCCTCTCACTGAGCCCTGGACCTGCCCGGGCTCCTTGTCTGGTCTCCTTGTCAGGAAGCTCCTTCTGGAAGGGTCCACACCTTTCTCACCTCGCAGGGTCTACCTGGGAGGCCCGGGGCTGGGTGGTGTGAGGTCGGTCTCATAAGATGGGTCACACGGGGCCTCTGAATGCCCTAGGGGCACAGGCGTACTCTGCCCACTCGTCTTGTTCCCCACAAAGCAGCACCCACAGGCACAGCAGCAACCAGGCCTCCTGGGATGTGGCAGGTGGATCAGTCCTTCCTAACCCCAGGTGAGCCAACCTGAGCCTGGTGACAAGGCTCCCTGTGCCGCCCACCCTCACCTGGGACCTCGGCGACTGTAACTAGCATGCCCAAAAGCTCTCAGAGAATTTCTGGAACTTCTCTTTCCTGTGGTGGTCTCATTAGGAGCATTCTAGCACAGTCTCCTGGGGTTGGCTTTCGCCAGGGCTGAGTGTGGGTAACTGCGCCACCCCCTCGGGTCTGCAGGAGCCAGCAGCCCAGCCTCAGGGAGCCCTTGTTTGGAGTTGAGCCCCTGGGTTTGGGCAAATGTGGCCAGGAGAGCAGTGCAGCCTGTATGGCCAGGGGTCAACCAGTACCCAGGAGGCTCCAGAGCCTTGAGTCAAACTTCAGGGCTGGACTCACTTCATGGTTTTCAAAGGTTTTTAGCAGCAGAGCCCCTTTGTCAAACCAACTCTTTTGTGGGACCCTGACTTGTAAAACCATCAAGGTGAAGTGCCCTGTGGAGGAGGGTCTGAGGGCCACAGACCCTGCCTGAGCCGGCCCTGGACACCCGCCCCCCGAGCCCTAGACCGCATCAGACACGCCCCAAAGTCCCCCCAATGCCCCAAAGTCCTCCCACACTCTGCACCCCGAAGTGACTTGGTGGCCTCTGAGTCAACCATGCCAGCAATCCAGGCCCCAAGCCCCTCTCCCTCCAACACATGCAGGATGAGATGGAAGAGGCTTTGCAGCTTCTGCCGCCTGGCCGCCCCCCTGCAGCTTCTGCCACTTGACTGCCCCCCTGTAGCTTCTGCCGCCTGGCTGCTCCCCCAAAGCCCCACCCAGTGTGAGGGCAGATATGTCCTTTTAATCTGTTGGGGCCAATTGTCCTGTGTGATTTGGTTCAAAACGTATTCACTGAGCCCTGCTGTTTGCAGGCTCCAGGGCACTCCAGAAAGATGTCCAGCCTTCCGTTCTTCTCCAGAAAGATCTCCAGACCCTAAGGATGGGTGCATGGGTTGAGGGCTGCATCGGGGTCCCCTAGCCCCAGAGTGTTCCTGGGTCTGACACTCAGTACATTCTTCCCAGGGCAGTCTTGATATTCAGGGGTGCTCAATAAATACATTCAATGGACGAAGGTGCACCTGAGCTCGTGTTCTCTTAGCGACCTGAGCACAGCCGGGCTGGGAGGGTCAGATGATCCCTGGCAGGAAGGCCTGGGGCAGGGCATGGGAAAGGTAAGAGCCACTGGTCACTGGACATCCACTCTGCACAACACCTCATTCCTGATGCCCACGAGAGCCCTCGAGCAGGGGCCAGGATGACCTGGGCCAGGCTCAGGGCCAGGTGATTTGCTGCACCCAGAGCTCCAAGTGTCAGTCGCCCCTCACCCAGGCCTGGTGCACACCATCACCCACCCGACCAGCCATCACGCCTGTGGGCTGTGATGAACCAGGACCCTTGCTTTTCTCCCCAAACCCCAGTTCTGGAAGCCCAGCTGCAGCCAGCCCCGATGGACCCTCTTCTGTCCCCTGCTCCAGAGGAGCTGTCCCTGGGGTCTTCTCTGAGCCTCTCTACCTGGGCCGCCTGCGGGAGGCTGAATGATGGCCTGCAAAGATGTCCAGCCCCTGGTCCCTGGATTCTGGAGAGGTTGCCCTGCAGGGCAGATGGGGTTGAGTTGAGGATTTTGAAATGGGGGGATTATCCCGGATGATCCGGGTGGGCCCTAATGCAATCACAGGCATCCTTTCAAGAGGGAGGCAGAGAGCTTCGACCCCGAGGCCGTGGGAAGAGGAGAGCAGGGAGATTTGAAGATGCTGCCCTGCAAGACCGGGTGATGCCGCGGCAAGCCGAGGGCGCCAGCAGCCATCGGAGGCTGGGCCCTCCCTTGGAGCCTGGAGGTAGTGGGGCCCCACCCACCCCTGGATTTGGACCCAGGGATGCCAATTTCAGACTTCTGGCCTACAGAACTGTGAGAGAATAAATGTCATTTCAAGTCCCGTTTGTGTCATTCATTCCAGCAGCCCCAGGAAACCGTGCCCTCCCACCCCAAGTTCCCCAGCATGGAGGCCTCTTTGCTGTCCCCACTGGTGGCTCAGCCAGCCTTCCCGGGCCTCTCCAAGCCTGGGAGCTCCTGGGGGGCATCTTGCTTTCTTGGGGCACAGCTCAGGGGCCAAAATGGGGCCATCAGAGCAGCACCACCAGTAGGAGGACGTCGGCCCCCACATGGCTCATGGAGGCCCCGCAAATGGCTGCAGGGAGTCCTGGGCAGGGAAGGGCATCCCCTGGGAAGCAGGGAGGGCTCCAGCCAATCTTACGATGCAGAGCATCACTGCACAGCACACCGAGAGGAGGTGCGCCGGAACAAGGGCGAGAGGGGGAAGTTGCCAGGCGAGTTCAGGAAGGGCTGGGGAGCTCAGGGAGGGTGGGGACCCTGGGAGGCTCTCTGGAGCAGGAGGCTGTGCGGGGTGGGGCCTGTGGGGTGACTCAACCAAGCGTGTGCTTCAGGCCCCAAACCCTCCATTCGAGCCCTTTTAGGAGTAAAAACAAATACTTGTGTTGCATAGTGTGTGTGTTGGGGTTGAGTTTTCTTCTTAAGGCTAAAAATAGGTGCATCTCCTTGTCCCCGCAGGGATTCCTCCCGCCCCACCCAGAATTGTGCAAGTCCGGGTCTGGCGCTCCGGGTCTTGTGCCAAGTTTTGACTTCACCGCCAGCGATGGGTGTAGGAAAGGTGGCAGAAAATGATTATGAGATGAAGGTTAGGCGGGCCACTCCCAGGCGGGTGGCATCGACCCTGTCCTGGAAGAGGCATCGTGCCCACTGAGGCCTGAAGGGTGACCGGGACCGGGTGAAGGGGCTGTGTCTCTGCCTGAGGGAACTGCAGAGACAAGGTCAGGCTGGGACAGTCCTGGACTTACTGGCCCCGGCTGGGCTGATGTGAAGACCGAGGGGGCTGGTGAGGGAGCCAGGGACCACCGGAGGATGGGAAGTCTGCAGGGCCTGTGGAGGATGTGGGGTGTGGGGTGCAGGGTAGACATGGGGAAATGATGGTCAGCCACTTCACAGGGTTTGGGAAGGACGGGGACACTGCAGCCCTGAGTGCCTGCGACGGGCAGAACAGCGTGGGGGTGCAACTTGGCATGAACATAGGCACCCCCAGGAAAGGGGCCTGTAGGGTGCAGGGGGAGACCAGGGCACGTGGCCCCAGGCGATCCCCAGAAGGGAGGGGCAGTTCAGGGAAGGCGCAGCTCTTATGAGATCACGGTAAGTACAGAGGGGATGGAGGGATCAGGGAGGAGCCCTCTGGCTGGCTGGGGACGGGAGGGGACCCAGGGGCCAGTGAAGGGAGAGAGGGCCCTGGGGAGGAACTGAAGAGAGGTGAGAGACACCAGCTGAGGGGCCCTTGAAAACCAGCAGAGAGGCTGGGGCACGGGGCTTCTGGGCCTGAAGGCTGAGCCAGATAATGGTCACAGGGGCAATTCATAAACTGTACAGTGCTGTCGACACAAGGGCAAGGGGCTCTTTGAATCTTCACCAGGAAGCGATCCAGCTGCCATGAAAATCCCCGTCCAGAGCCCCGACTTCCCAGAAGCCAGCCCTGTGCTGCCCCCCAGGTCTGCAGAGCTCCCGGGGACACAACCCTGCCTACCCCTACTGCACCCACACCTCCATGTCCCCTCCACCCGTGGGTCTGCCCAGGGGAGGGGAGGGACCTTTGCTGGGCCCTGAGCAGGGCGGGTGGCTAAGAGACCTCCCAGGGCTCCTGGCTTGGCTGCCAGCTTGAGGGATACAGCTGCTCTCTGCTGGTCTCTCGGCCCCCAAGGCGGGCGGGGGGAGGGGCTTCTGCAGAGTGCGCCTCCCCGCTGCTACCCAGGCACTCTCAACCCAGCTTACAGGGGAAACTGAGGTAGCACGAGGCCAAGGTCACACAGGTAGACCCCACCAGAGAGTGGCTGTCCAGCCCAGAACCCCTGCTCTCAGCCTGCTCCTGGGCCGGGCTGGCCAGTCCTTCCAGCACAGGCCACGCCAGGTCAGTGAGGGGTAGGTGCCTCCCACCCCAAGTTCCCCACTGAGCTTGTGTCCTGGTTCCTTTCCCTATCCCTAGGGGGCCCTGGAGCAAGTCCCCCCACACCTGAAGGATAGCTGGGGTGCTCACCCTGGGCCGGGCACACCCTTGCCTCCTCTGGCCTTCCCCATCCTGGGGTCCCTGTCCAGGGCCTGCCTAACCTCTGTGCAGGGACGCCCCTGGTCTCCCTGCAAAATGCCTCCGGAACCCCATGCTTCTCCCGTGCCCCTCTTGCCCTGACCTGAAAGTGGCCTCCTTGCCATCTCCCTGCCTCCTCCCCTGCCCCTGTGGGCTTTTCCCTGCCCTGCAGCTTGGGGACCGTCTTAGAAATGAAGGCAGACCATGTCCTTGTCTGCCACCAGCCCTGCAGTGCCCATTGAGTCACTGAAAGGAAAGGCCACATCCTCTTGGTGGGTCAAAAGGACCCTGCTCTCTACCCAGCCACACCTCTGCATTCTCTCCCCCCACCCCGCCCCCCGCTGCCCCGGCTCTGTCCCAGCCACCAGCCTCCTTACAGCTCTTGGCCATCAGTCATTCTCACGCCTCCCAGCCTTGGGCCTGGAACTCCATCCACACCCTCCACACCCCACTCCCTCCTCTCCTGTGCTGCTGTCTCTGTGTGGCCTGCTCTGCCTCTGGCTCTTCCTGAACCATGATGACCTCCTTCCCTGCTAAGTGCTTGATGATTTATCACTCCTGCTGCCTTCACAGTAGGTGTTTATGGTCTCACATCCCCCTCCAGACTATCACCTCCCTGTGGGCAGGACTTTTGCCAGACACATGGCAGTAGCAAGAACGTCTGTGGAACCAATGAACAAGGGTGAGACAGAGCTTCTCATCTCTGAAGGGAACTCCCAGTGTCAGGCACAGGAGGAGAGGCTTCCCCCAGACCCTTGGCCCAGAACTGCAACCCCTTCCAACCACAGAACAAAGTCTCCTGGTACCTACAACTAAACATACAGCCTCTCAGCATCTCAGAATTGTGGAATCAGAACATCGGGGGCTGCACACCTCCCTCTCCATCACGGAGATCAAACCATGCTTGAATTCCTCTAGTGGTGGGGAATTTCCTCTTCCTAGTGGCTTGGCTAGACTGAAAAAGGCCTTTCTAATGCAGCCAGAGGCCTGTCCCTGCTAGGCCTCCTAGGGTTGCCCCCTGCAGTGTCTAGAATGAGAGGTGCTGGTGGATCCACATAGCAGTAACCCTTGCCACAGAGCAGAGCCCTTTGAGATAGAGGAGCGCCCCTCCCTGCAGAGTACACTCCCTGTCTCCCTGAGATAGTCCTGGTGACTCAGATCTGTCACTGCCTGCTCTCCCCCTCCCAGAGTGTCTGTGGTTGAGATTTAATCAATCCCTCTTCCCTGGGAACCAGGAGGGGAAGTGGATGTTAGTCACCCTGTCTGTGACAGGCCAGCCTGTCTCCCCCCTTAGCAGGCAAGGTGCCCCCCTTGCAGGGCTACTTGACAAGGAGCTCAAAGCCCTTGGCATTGGCTTGTTGGTGCAATGCAGGCAGGTATGACAAGCCTGGAGGAGCAGCCTGCTCTGTGCCCACCCAAGCTCAGCCTTTCCTGGGGTCCAATATGAACCCCAGGGATCAGCCTGTCCAAATAGGGCAACTGAGGTCCAGAGGAGGAATGTGGAGGCCTCTCTTGGAGGGCTTTTGCTGGGCTAGACTGACCTGGGGAAACAGCCTCCTTCCCAGGGCAACCTGAGGCCAACTGCCCTAGCCCACCAGGCCTAGGAATAGCACCAAGAAGGTGGGAAGGGGCTAGGAATAGCACCAAGAGTGTCCCCAGTGCCCAGCCCTCACTCCCCACTTCCCTACAGCCCCATGACAGCATGGAACACTTTCATCCTGGGACCTGGGAGCTTGGCAGGCAGCTGGGGGTGGCTAGGCAGCAGCTGGCACCCAGGCCTTGTCCAGAGGGCACCAGGCTGCAGGGTCACAGGTGGGCAGGATGGGGGGTGAGAATTCCTGCTGAATGCTAGAAACCATGGGGCTCGAGAGCAAGAGTCCCCTCTGTCCCTCCAGAATCTTCTCAAACCTTGTCTCCAAGCTCCACTGGCCCCTGCCCCAGCTCCCACTAACTCCATCTCCACTGTCCCTTCAGTTGCCCCAGGCTCACCGCTTCCTTTCCCTCTGCCTCCCACTGTCTCCCCCGTTTCCTTTCCTACTTTTGCTTCTGGTCTCACCCTCCACACGGCTCCTCTAGGAAGCCGTCCCTGAGTGCCCAGGCTGGGCTGCGCTGCTGGCCCCTACTTCCCTCCGTGGTAGACTTGGTCATGGAGGCTGAGGGGAACTGTTCATTTGTTATTCTGTCCCTCGTCCTGGGGCTAACTGGGAGAGGACCCCACTTGAGACTCAGCTCTGAGACCCCACAACACCCGACCACACTCCAGGCACTCAAGTGCCCAGCAGTGATGGGCACGTGAAGACATGAGTGAAGAAACGAGTGTGTGACTGGGTGGATGCCATGGGCTGTGCTTGGTGGGAACCAGAGGGAGGGCTGGAGCCAGGGGCCAGGGAGGAACCATGGGCAGGCCCCCCACCCATCTGGAAAAGTGGAATGGTGTGCACAGACAGACCCAGCTGGCAAGTGGCCCCAGCTGTGGCTTGGCCCCAGCAGCTCGGACGGGGGCTTCTAGAGCTGCAGACACCACAGGGGCCTCTCCAGGGGTCCTGTCCAAGACCTTACACTGGGCTTGTCCTGGCACTGTGCTTGTGAGGCCACCCTTAGGCCTCAGGCTGGGTGGGCTGCCACCCAGGGAGACCAGTGTGGCCTTAGTAGGACACCTGGGTCTGGACCCAGAAGGTTTCCAGGCCTTGCCCTGATGGCCCCAGGACTTTGCAGGTGGAGTAAGAGGACTCATGAGCCTCTGCCCGCATCTCCTCCCCGCTGCTTCCGAGTGAGGCTGGGAGGGTTTTTCCTTCTGTGGCTACAGGACTCCAACTGTGAGAGGTACGTGGCCCAGACCACAAGAGGACAGGACAGTGGCCTGGAGGCCCAGGCTGCCTCCCCTGGCCCAACCTCCATGTGTCCCAAGGTGGGGTCAGCAGAGGACTCAAAAAAGAGCTGGGTCTCCAGTTCTGACTGGAGGCACTGCTCACCCCAGGGTCCCAGCAGGAGCACCTGCCCAGGGCAGGCTGTAGGTGAGCTCTGGGTCCTGGGATCCCCTCTCCTTTGCATTTTGCTGGCCGCCTGCCTGCCCACTGGGCACTGTCTGTCTATGGGGCACTGCTGTGGGCATCAACACGCAACTCCCTGGATCCCCAAAACTCACAGGTTCTGATTCCCAAGGGTCCTAGGGCACCCAGGCCAAGCGGCTCTGAGTCCCCAGGTCCATCAAGTGCAAAGACCTGATGAACAGACAGGGAGAACCCCAGGGAAGGAAGGCAAGTGCAAGCTCAGACTCAGAGGGAAACAGGCGAGGACGAGGCCCGGGGGACCGCCAGTTGGATTCCCCAGTTCCCGTGGCGGAAGGAGTCTGCAGCACCTACTCCAGCTTCGGACTCTCCCAGGAGCAAGCTGGCGGCTCTGCTGGGGGAGCTCAGGCTGTCCTGTGTGTCTGGCACACGGTGAACCAGGCACCCCTCCCTGTGCACCGCTCTGCCCCTCTACCCGCCAGACCGTGGCCCCTCCCAAGGGGCCAGCAGGACTAGCCCAGCTCGGGGAGAAGGTGGCCCACGGCCCCTCCTTCCTGATCCCCCTCCTTTACCTCCCAGTTCTGGGAGTTGTGAAGTTCACCCAGATATCTAACTCAGATCTTGCCTGCTGCTTTTTTTTTTTTTTTTTTTTTTTTGGAGACGGAGTCTTGCTCTGCCGCCCAGGCTGGGGTGCAGTGGCCGGATCTCAGCTCACTGCAAGCTCCGCCTCCCAGGTTTACGCCATTCTCCTGCCTCAGCCTCCCGAGTAGCTGGGACTACAGGCGCCCGCCACCTCGCCCGGCTAGTTTTTTGTATTTTTTAGTAGAGACGGGGTTTCACCGTGTTAGCCAGGATGGTCTCGATCTCCTGACCTCGTGATCCGCCCGTCTCGGCCTCCCAAAGTGCTGGGATTACAGGCTTGAGCCACCGCGCCCGGCCGCCTGCTGCTTTTTTAACTGGGTCTTTCTTGTTCTGTTGGTGAAGATACAGTGTTGCTTGTCATCTCTCTGAGACCAGCCGTAGCCGTTCTTTTCTCCTTCATCTCTCTGTGAACTTGGACAAGGTCCCTGGGCCTCTGTGTCCCCTCGTGGGCGGAGGCATATGAGTTGGGTAGAAGGAAGACACCAGAGGGCCTGGGTTCAAATCTTGATTCTGCCTTTCACTGGCTGTTGAGCTTGGACAGGTCCCCTTACTCTCTGTGCCTCAGTTTCACCATCTGTAAAATGGAACTAGCGCTGACCTATTTGGGGAAGGGGTGTTGTGAAGGTTGTGGACACGTGTGGAATAGGCCCAAAGTCTGGCACAGGGGTGTGCTGGTCCTCAGCCAGCTTGGGAGACAGGGGCCATCACAGAAACAGGACTCCTGCCCCTAAGGGTGGGAGCTGAGGCAGCGGAGGAGAGAGTTAGACTATAGCCAGCTTGGTGCAAGCCGGCATCAGGGAAGGAAGGGTGTGAGGTGCATCCTGGGAAAAGCCAGTGGGAGCAAAGGCAGGACTGGGGCTCACTCTGCAGGGGGGCAGGGAGGGAATGTGCTGTGGGCACCACAGTGGGTCAGGAAGGACTCTAAGGGTACACCAGTGAGACATCCTCTGCCCTCGAGGGCCAAAGGGCCCCTGTGTGCTCTGGCCACCAGACAGTGCCGAGTGAAGGGTGCAGGCAGCCCTGTGGGGCAGGGCAGGGTGGGAGCCAGGGCGGCAGCTCAGCTGTGAGCCAGGGAGGGACGTGGATCCTCCAAGAGAGGAGGAGGGGACGGAGGGGACCAGGTGGCAGCAGGGCAGAGGCTCTGTTCCCTTACGTCCATTCTACAGAGCGGGAAGCCCAGGCTCAGAGGCCCGGAGGTGTGAGTGCAGAGAAAGTCCTTTCCTCGCTCCCAGAGGCTGCTGCCTCGGTCGTCAGCTGTTGCATACCCTGAGATGGGCCGCCAGCCTCACTGGCAGCTGTGGGCACAGGCACCGCAGGGGAAGTGGGGAGAAGGGTGAGGGGTCAGAAGTTGGGGCCAGCCCAGGGCAGCACTGAAGTTGCAAAGGAACTGGCCAGCGAGCCTGGGTAGAGGTGGGCTGCCAGAACTCTGGCCCTTCTAGCCATCGGTCCCCACACCTTACCCAGCAAAGCCCACAGGAATGGCCTATGTGTGGGAGCAGCCGGGTGGCAGGCCTGGTGTGGGCGACACCTGCAGGGCAGGGCTGGCCAGGGCTAAGCACGTGGGGTCACCACCCCATGTAGCAGTGAGCCACTGAGTGGGGGTGCGAGGGGCTGGCCAGGTGGAAATGTTCCCAAAATATAAGCCTTAGCGGGGGAGCCTGGGGCTGGGGTCAGGTGGGCCCCCAGGCCAGGCTAGCGGCAAGGGCGAGGCCTCCAGCGGGCCCCCTGGGAGGATGTGCAGGGCAGCCCGAGGGGACTGGGCGGGGATTGAACCAGAGCCAAGAAATCAGTACAGTCTGGGCACCAGGGCCGGGCATCTCAGAGGCTTCCTCATTCCTGGCCCTGTGGGAGTAGCCGGACCCCAGCGTGCCGCTGCCGCCGCCGATTCACTTACTGTCTCACGGGGAACCAGGGCCTCCTGCCAAACTGCCCAGCCCAGGCCCCATGCACGCCAGCCCCATGGGCCCTACTGACCACCAAGTCCTGGCCCCAGGCTACCCCCTGCTCTTAGATGGGGAGACTGAGGCTGTACATCCAGGAGGGTCGCCCCAGAGGCTGCCCATATGCATCAGGAAGGAACAGGGCTGGGGCTGTGAGTCCAACACTCTTCTGGCTGTCGCCCCTTCTCCGCACCCTGGAGGGATCCATTCCCCTTGAGAAGCCCCTCCACTGGGATCTGGGTCTGGGGCCAGTTCCGTGGGTGCCCAGGCTGGGCACAGCAAGGATGGGGTCTGTTTGATCAGCAGTTTCGCCCAATGCCAGGCTGCTGGGACAGCAGGCAGTGGCCAGACCGGCCCTGCCACATGCCTCCGCCCCTCGGGGGAGCACTGTGCATTGCCGTGTGCACGGCTCTCGCAGGCTGCAGGCTGGGAGGCCCTGCCACAGCTGGGCTCTGGGGAGGAGCAGTGGAGCCTGTGGCCAGCCGCAGGCTGTTGAGTTTCTGGGGGCCTCATGTCACCTTCCCAGGCCTGGTGAGATCAAGGCAGGCCCCAGGGCTGTGGAGCCAAAATCCACCAGACTCAGCTGGATGGACCTACAGGGACCCTGAAAGCCAGACGCCACCCTGGTCAGAGTGGAGCAGAGGCACAGGGGCCTATGGGGCCTGCTGTCCCTTCTTCTTACAGTAGCTCCGGCCCAGCCCCCGGTAACCAGGTGCCAGGCCCACAGCCCTCCTGTCCCTGCAGCCTGAGCCTGGTGCTGTCCAGCAAGGCCTCAGGGTCTGTGTCCAGTGCCCCAGTGCCCCTGGCTGGGTGGGGCCAGCCCAAAGGTGCCTGGAGGCAGGTAGGCATGACTCGAGCTCCAGGGTGGGCTCTGGGCAAGGTTCTCTGGTGTGAGGATGGGAAGGACGGCCCACAGAGGGGCACGGGGAAGCCAGATAGCTGGGGGCACATGAGGGCCTCAGGGGCTCGTCCTTGGTGGGCAGAGCATGTGTCCCCACTGGTGGGGCCGCAGCTGCAGGCGCATCGCATGGGGACTCCACACACACTCACTTTTCTGATTCCAGCTTTTATTGGGCTGAGCGCTCCCCTCCAGGGGAGGCTGCCGTCAGAAGGGCGGGACGCAGCACCTTGGTCGCCATCACCCCCATCTGGGCCACCCTGACCCCGTCTCACCCAGGCAAAGGGCCTGTTGCTGACAGACTTCGGGGTGGGCAGGGGCTCAGTGGGGTGCCCAGCAGCCAAGGGACAGTGCGAGTGGCTCGGTGGCATCAGGGGCCCCGAGGGTCTGTTCAAGCAGAAGGAGGAGCCTGGTTCGGGAGATGGGGGATGGGATGGGGGATGGGATGGGGAATAGGGATGGGAAATAGGGATGGGGGATAGGGATGGGGGATGGGATGGGGGATGGGGGATGGGGCCGCAGCCATCCCCCACTCCAGTACCCAGTGTAGGTCACAATAATTTAAAGACACTATAGACATTTCCACGCTATATAACATCATAAGTTAACCAGGTTCCTTGCAGAGGCTGCCGGGCCTATGGACTCAGGGGTGTTCTGGGACTTGGGGAAGGTGAGGGGATGGCGCCAGGCTGAGGGTGGGGTATTCATGGTGGCCCAGAGACTCACAGCATCCAGGCATGGTTAGGGGCACATGGGCTGGACCACAGGGTCAGAGCCCAGGAGGGACTCACTTGCCCCAGGCTGGGCCCAGGCCCTTGGCTTGTCGGCTGCTCAAGAACACATTCCCACAGGCTTCCAAGAGAACACACCCTAAATGGGGGCCAGGCCGTGGGCAGTGGAGGGTGCACCAGGAGCCAGCGGCAGACCATCCCCTCTGGCCTCGGATGAGTTCCTCCCTCTGTCACTCACGCTCCTCAGAGACAAGGGTGGGAGCGTCCAGAAAGGACACGTCCAGCTCTGGATACAGATTTTCTCAACATTGCAGTCAAGGTGAAAGGACTAGGACAGGGCCAGACAAACCCTCAAAGGCACCGAGGGGAGTGCAAGCCCCAGTGAGGCTGTCATGGCGGGGAGGGAGCAGCCGAGTGCCTCAAGGCATGGGAGCCACCTCTTGCCACCCTGGGCATCCTGATGTGTTCTCCTGGGTCCAGAGCCCCAGGCTGGGCAGGAGAAAGGTGTAAGCCTCCACTCACAGCTGCAGGGTCTCTGGCAGGTCCTTGTGCCACTCTGGGCCTCAGAGTCCCCATCTGTCAAATGGGACAAACATCCCTAACCACTCACCACCTGCCTGCCCACCCCGCAGCGGCACTGTCCCAGGGGTCAGGCTGGCTCCAGGGGGAAGGGGGGCTCTGTAAACTGGAGGTGCCAGGCCAGGAGGGCGACAGGATGAGGGAGGGAACGACACACTCCTGGAACCTGATGTGGGTGACATTTTGATTTGCTCGATATTCTTTTCTTTTTTCATTTTTTTGTTTGTTTGTTTGTTTTTGAGACAGTCTCGCTCTGTCACCCAGGCTTGAGTGCAGTGGCGCAATCTCAGCTCACTGCAACCTCCACCTCCTGGGTTCAAACAATTTTCCTGCCTCAGCCTCCCAAGTAGCTGGGATTACAGGTGCGCGCCACAATGCCCAGCAAATTTTTGTACTTTTAGCAGAGACAGGGTTTCACCATGTTGGCCAGGCTGGTCTCAAACTCCTGACATCAGGTGATCCACCCGCCTCGGTCTCCCAAAGTGCTGGGATTACAGGCATGAGCCACTGCGCCCAGCCATTGATAGGATTTTCAAAAGAAGGAAAGATGGCCTGGAGGCGCCTGTCCATGGCTCTCCTCCAAGGCCTGGTCAGGGCTGTGTGGTCCGACGCGCCCCTGCACAGCTTACTTCTAGAACCCGCAGGCACTGCGTGGTCCCCATCAACCCCAGGCTGCCTCCGCTCTGCAGGGGCAGAGGGCCAGCCAGGTGGGGCTGGGAAAGGAAACAGAAAGGGTGTTGAGGGGATGGGCTGACACAAAGTACGGAGTTACGACTGGCTACGCATTAGTGCTGAGAATCCTCTTCTGATACTAAGAAAACATAAATAATTTGTGTCAACATCTGTCCCCACCGCCCCAGGGCCCAGCAGCAGACCCAGCCTGGGAATCGGTCTTGAGGGGCCAGCCGGCGTAGCTTTTCTGTGTCCATGTTGCCAGGTGGGGCAGGGGACGCTCAGTCTCGTCGTCACTTTGCTCTCTGGGATACACGTGTGTCCTGGAGGTTCATTTTCCCAGAGAGAAGAAAGGGAACTTGCTGGGCCGCGTCGGGGAGCACAAGGCCCCTGGCCTTGCTCTCTCGGTGGGTCACGGGGGCTGTTCTGCCGCAGGAGGTGATGGGAGGAGGTGGCAGGAAGGAGCCCCAGGGAGGTGGGTAGAGGGCGTGGGCCCCGGCCGGTGTCCTCCTGCACGTGGAGCTCCCCGCTTCTGCACCCGCCTCTGCCTGCCGCTGGCAGCACCAAGGCAGGGAAGGCGAGGATGGATGTGCAAAATGCCGCTGGGTGTCTGGGGTGCCCGCGGCCGCCTCTGGGCCCGGCCTCACTTGCAGGTGAAGACCTCGGTGCGCTCGCTGCAGGTGTTGCACTTGACGAAGCAGCACCAGTGGAATTTGCAGTTGCACTGCCACACCTTGGTGTACTGGTGGGTGTTGTAGCCTCGGCCACAGCACATGGTGTCACAGCCGTCCGCACCGGGCGACGTGCGGTTGCAGAGGCGGCCCTGCGTGCCCACGCTGCCCGTGGCCGCGTCCTCCTCGCAGTAGTTGGGTGACTTCTCGATGTACACCAGGTCCGTCTCCATGGGCTTCTGATAGCTGCGCAGCTGTTTGATGCGCAGGAAGGTGGGCTGCCGCAGGCGGCTGGCCCGCACCACCTCCACCTGCACGGCCGCGTTGTACTTCTCCTTCAGCAGGTGGCCCACCTCTCGGAACTTGGGCAGCGTGGTCCAGCAGGTCTTGGTGGTGCAGGAGCCAGACACGCCGTGACACTTGCACTCCAGCTGCATTCGGTCCTCCAGAACCTGAGGGCGACAGGGAAGCTGCTTGGCACGGCACGGCCCAAGCTGGGCCCCTCCAAGTTCCCCTACCCCTGCCTCCAGCCCACCCCTGGAGCCCGCTCCTTCACTTGCAGCTGTGTGACCACGGGTAAGTGTCTCTCCCTCTCTGAGCCTCAGCCTCCTCACCCATTACTTGGAGCTGCTAACAATAGGTCTCCACTGCATAGGAGGGTGTAAGGGTGCAGTGAGAATATTTGGGACTTGGCAGAGCCTGCTGTACATTTATCGAAGGTATTTTGTTAGACTCTCACAGCCCTTCAAGGAGATGCTATGTCCTGGTCATGCACTGGTGAGGAAACTGAGGCTTGGGGCTGTGGGACCTGCTGCAGGTCACAGGTGGGGTTCGCCCAGCAACAGTAGGTACTTAATAAATGCTCATTACCCCACCCTGCCATCTCTCCTGCTCCCCACCCTCGGGCTTGGCGTAGGGTCTGGCATGCAGTTGGTGCTTAACAAATGGCTGTTTAATGGAAGCCTGAAGTGCCGGTGGCCCTCGGTGCACATTTGCCCAAGGCTGGAGGGTGAGCAGGGGAGGCGAGTACACAGGTCAGTGAGGCCCGGGCGTGCTGAGAAGCCAACAGCCCCGGCCCGCCCGCTGTTGTTCTTCCTCCTCAGCTCCACAAGGGCCCTCCACGGGTGCAGTGTTTTCCTTGGGCCTCCCTCCATGGCCCCAGAAGGCTAATTCCCAGAGCCAGCCCTGACCCCAGGTACTCATTTACCCGGATCGAAAGGGCCCTGCCAGCCGGGCCTGATTGAAGATGGGGAATTATTAGCTGGCGCCCCGCAGCTGCAGAGGGGCCATTTGTCAGCTGTCAGAGCTCTGCTGGCCTCGCTCGGCAGCCCAGCCCTGCCGGGGCTTGGCCACCCCCTGTCCCTCGGGCCAGAACTCACAGTCATGGGGCACCTGCTGTTGGCCCCCAGCTCTCCCCAGTGGAGAAGTCCCCCAGGAAACGAATGAATGAATGAGTACAAGAAAAAGAGGGAGAGAAACAACTCCACAGAGATGGCTACTGCCCCGAGCAGCTTCCCTGGCCTGGCTGCATGAGGTCCTCTGGGGCTCGCAGTTCAGCATGGGACACAGCGAAGGTGCTGCAGGAACCCAGGAGAGTCTAATCCTGTTGGAGTCAGGGTGCTCGAGGTAGGGGCTTCCTGGAGGAGATGTGGGTATTGATGGATGTGTCGGAGCTCATAGAAAAGGGGACAGCATTCCAGAAGGGGTTCAACATGAGCAAAGGTCTGGAGATCACCAAGCATGAAGGAAAAGACTGGGCCCAAAGGCTCAGCAGGTGGGTGCTGGGTGGGCCCTAGGCTGGCAGCCTGGAGCTGGGGTGTCCTCTGCTCTGCATCAGTGATGCCCTTGGGCAAAGACTGGGGAGACTGGGGAGACTGGGGAGACTGGGGAGACTGGGGAGAGGTGGCAGAGCGAGGCTGATGCCCCCCCCAGGATGGCTGAGGGTGGGAGGAGTCCAGGAGTCCTGAGAAGAGGGTGGGGCAGCTTTGGGGAATTGCAGGGCTCAGAGGCTGGGCTGAGGGGCGTCTGGGCCAAGGTCGTGGGCCAGAGCCTGGACTGGGTGTCTGGGCAACCCCCAGAGAGTATATTGGGACCTCCTCCCTGTCTCCTGCCCCTCTCCCATCCTGTCCATCACCCCAGCTCCCTGTTCATCTCTGCTGGGATCTGTCCCCTCCCGGAAAAGCCCCTCCCTCCACTAACCTGCCCCTCAAGCCTGGAAGCATTGCTGGCCCTGGCCACACGGCCTGCCCGGATGCTCCCCAGGCCGGGCGCCACTCCAGGAGCTGCCCTGATGGTGGCCCCTCTCGGAGTTCCCAGCTGGGAGAAGTTCACCCCACCCCTGGCTGTTCACCCTCCTCAGATGGGCCTGGATGGCCTGGAGACCTGGCAGGCCTGTCCAGACTAGAGGGTGTGCAGGCCACGTGGTCCAGGCTCAAGCTGCCCTCTAGTGCTCCCGCTGTAGCCCAGGATGGCTGCCCCTGGTACTGTGCTAGGCATCCCTCCCCCTCCTCCCTCGCCTACCCGTCTCCCAGTCTTTATCAAGGCCAGGGAGCCCAGTTGTATGCTACTGCCCGCCTGGGGACAATCGGCCCCTGCAGGGCCAGGCCGGTGACCATCCGCAGATAAAGCCTAATGGGCCGCTGTTTGCAGAGTGAGGGGCCACATCCTCGCTTGGCTGGGTCCCTTGGGTCAGAGCCTCTCCCAGGAAGTGATCACAGGGTTCAAGAATGTGCCATTTCCTTCACCAGTGCCCTGGCTATTCGAGCCACAGCAACGGTGGTGCCAGCGCTGAGACCTGCCCCCTGCCCCAGGAGACCACCTGGCAGGGCGCAGAGTGAGCTCATCTCGCTCAGAGGAGCTGCAGGCTGCAGCAGGGGCCGCTCCTCCAGGCCTTGGTTCCTCCTTGACCCTGGGGGCCTGGTTGGGTGGTGGGGTGGTGGACTGAAGGGGCTCCAGGAAAGGGCCGATTCAATGTTCTTTCCCGAATAAGGGTGTAGCCTGGAAGCAGTGCTCAGGTATAGCCAGGCAGGGGCGTCATGGGGTTGGGGGACTAAAGCCCTTCTAGAGGGAGGCTGACCAGCCCAGGAGCCTGGCGTCCGATATTCCAGCCACTGGGGCCGACAAAAGGCATCTCACCCCGGATCCTGGCGATGGCCTGGGGCTGTGGAACGAGGTGCCTCACACCCACTTCCACAGCACCTCCCATGCCTGCTGGTCCCTGCCCCTAAGTGTGGCCCTGACCTGTGAGCCCCTCAGGGACATAGCCCATGTCTGCTTCACCCTCTGACCACGAGCCCACAGAGTGGATTGAGTGTGGCCTCAAGTGAAGTTATGTCGTGAGCCACTGGCCGAGGAGAGAGTGTGGAGGGTGTGCCCCTCCCAGGATCCGGCACTCCCATTAGGATGGTGTGAATGATATGGCCACCCAGCAGGACGCTGTGGACCCTCAGTCAGGGAAGAGCTGTGCCAAGATGTGGGACACGGCCAGCTAATGGGGTTCCCAGCCCCCAGTTCCAGGAGCTAGTGGCACTCCACAGCGATGGCTTCTAACCTCATGTCACCAAGAGAGGTGCCCTCAGCTGTCCTGACACCAGCCCCCAGGCCTCTGCAGATGGACAATCTCCTGCCTTCACTGGGTTGGTCTTGGGGGCATGGCCTCTGTCTGCCCTGCTGACCTGCCCCACACAGCAGTGGGGACCATGCACCAGGGGCAGAGCCAGCGCCGGGCACTGGGCACTCAGGTCTCCAAAACCTCAGGGGCTGCTCAGAGCTTTCTGCACAGGCACCCTGTGGCAGCCCATTAAAGGCCACTCTAGCCCACCAGGGAGCTTGGGGAAGGGCAGTCAGGGCCTTGGTCTGGTAGAAGTGGGGGCAGGGCGGGGGCGGGCCTTCAGACTCTGCCCATCTCACTCTTGCCCACCAGGGACACCAGCCTGGGCCACATGCCAGCTTGGGGAATGGCACAGTAACCCCCCAAATTCACGTTTGCTCAGAGCCTTGGCAAGTGACTTTATTTGGAAGTGAGGTCTTTACAGATATGATTAAGGAAAGGATGGAGAGGAGGTCACCCTGGGTTGTCCAAGTGGGCCCTAAATCCAATGAGAGGGTCTATACAAGAGATGGAGAGGGCCAGGCGCAGTGGCTCACGCCTGTAATCCTGGCACCTTGGGAGGCCAAGAGGGGCGGATCACCTGAGGTCAGGAGGTCCAAGACCAGCCTGGCCAACATGGTGAAGCCCCATCTCTACTAAAAATACAAAAATTAGCTGGGCACAGTGGCACACACCTGTAATCCCAGCTACTCGGGAAGCTGAGGCAGGAGGATTGCTTGAACCTGGAAGGCAGAGGTTGCAGTGAGCAGAGGTCAGGCCACTGCATTCCAGCCTCCAAGCAAGACTCCGTCTCAAAACAAACAAACAAACAAACAAACAAACAAAAAAGAGATGGAAGAGAAGAAGACTCAGACTCAGAGGAGACCTGGTGAAGACAGAGGCAGGGGCTGGAGGGAGGTGGCCGCAGCGGAGGAACACTGGGAGCTGAGGAATGCTGGGAGAGCCAGGAAGCATCCTCCCCTGGTGCCTAGAGGGAGTGCAGCCCTGCCAACCAGCACCTCAATTTTGGACTTGGGGCCCCAGCGCTGAGAGAGAACAGATGTCCTTTGCCGTAAGGCCCCACTTGCGCCACTTGTCTGTGGCAGCAAGTCAGCTGCTCTCCACCCACCTCACTGCGCAGTGGGGTCCTGAGGAAGTGGGGGGGCAGAGGTGGGCCTGGTACTCTGTGATGGGGCCAGGGTCCTAGCATCAACCCAGGAAGGGCTGGACTCAGTGCTTATGGAAATTTCCAGAAGCCCTACCCTACACTCACCCCCCACCGCCGTGATGAGCACCGTGCTCTTTTAAAAGGACCCTGTCCTGAGGGTCACCATGACACCACCACCCTTGGCCTTTTCCAAGGGCTCAGGCCACACTTGTGCCCCACAGGTGCACAGGGTGGGGGCTGTTGGAGGGGCAGTGAGGAGTCGGGGGGACAAAGTGCATTGCACCTGCTATGCAGATAAGAAGGCCAAGGCTCCGCAGAAGCATGGGTCAACCAGGGCCTCACCGACTATCCGAGACAAGGCTGGTAGGAGAGTTGGCCACTGGTGGCATTGTCAGAGCCCTTTCCTGTGGCTGTCCTCTTTGTCCCCTGCCCACCTGTGGGGACCATCACCAGCCTTCTTGTTTTCCCACCTCCTGTCTCCCCAGGGGCCAGTCCTACCTGCCTCCATTTCCCTTCTGCCTTTCCATCACTTGTGAGTCACCAGACACCTCCAAGTCCCATACCAAGTCAGCCCTGGGGTTCACACGGCACCCTAGAGCTAAATCAGACACAACTCTGGCCCTTGAGTTGGTCAGTGTCACTGCCCTGCAATGACACCTGTAGCCCAGAGACCAACAACACCCTACCCGGCCATCCCCGCCCTGGTCTCACCACACTGCATACCACGACCTGGGTCCCCCATGCCTCTACCTGTGCTATTCCCTCTGCCTGGAGCGTCCTTCCCCGCTTCTCTGCTGTGTACACTTCCCCACGAGCAGGGACCTGAGCCACTCAGTCAGGTCTGCTGCTCACTCTGGGCCTCATTCTCCTTATCTTTAAAATGGGGACAGTGAGAACTTCTTCCCCGGGGGTGTGAGAAAGGCTCTGCTCAGAACCTAAGCAGCTGCACAGGCTCAAGGGTGGTGGTGGTTCCCATGAGGGTTCAGCCTCGCCTTCTCCTCCTACTTCTCCTCCTCCTCCAGGGACTCCCCCAGGAAGTCCAGGTAAGTGACCCACACTTTCCTCTGGCCTCTCAAGGTTCATGAACCTCCATTTATGGCATGGACTGTGATCTGCCTGTAGCTGGAGACTAGTGTTCACATGCTGTCTGTGAGTTCCTTGGAGGCAAAGGCTGTGTCACTGATTCCTTCATCCATCCATCTATCCACCCATCCCTCCATCCTCCCATCCATCCACCCATCCACCCACCCATCCTTCCATCTATCCATCCCCATCCATCCACCCATTCATCCACCTACCCATCCACCCATCCTTCCACCCATCTTTCCATCCATCCATCCATCCATCCATCCATCCATCCATCCATCCCCATCCATCCATCCATTCATCTACCCATCCTTCCATCCATCCATCCATCCACTCATCCATCCACTCATCCATCCATTCATCCATCCACCCATCCATCCACCCAACCATCCACCCACCGATCCATCCTTTCATCCATCCATCTACTTATCCATCAATCATTCCATCCGCCCATGCATCCCATCCACACATCCACTCAACCATCTACCCACTCATCCACCCATCTATCTACCCATCCATCTATCCTCCCATCCACTCATCTATCCATCCACCCACCCACCAATACTTCCATCCATCCTTCCACCCACCCACTCATCCTTCCATCCATCCTTCCACACACTCACCCATCCTTCCATCCATCCATCCCCTCATTCATCCATACTTCCATCCATTCATGCATCCACTCATCCATCCACTCATCCATCCATCCATCCTTCCATCCATCCATCCACCCACCCATATACCCATTCTTCCATCCATCCATCCACTCATACATCCACCCACCCATTCATCCACTCATACATCCACCCATCCATCCTTTCATCCATCCATGCATCCAGTCATCCATCTACTCACCCATCCATCCACCCATCTATCCACCCATCCATCTATCAATCCACCCATCTACCCATCCATCCATTCATCCATCCATTCACCCATCAATCCGCTCATCCATCCACCCACCTATCCATTCACCCATCCACCCTGCCATTCATCCATCCACCCATCCATCCATCTAACAATAACTTAATAACCACCTGTATAATAACCTCCACATCTACAAGAGAAAGTCAAGTCGTTGGCCTGGTGTTCAAGATCTCTTCTTGAACAGGCCCTACTTCTTGTGCCAGGCCCTACTTGCTTCCCAAGTCCTGTGGCCATCAAGCCTTCACTCTGACACTCTCCTACACAACCAGGCCCCCACCATCCTGGGTGTGACCCCTGCACCCCTCTTGTGGACGCGGTTCCCATAGCCAAGGCCTTGTCTGATTCCTTTCTGCCCTGTGCCCAGCCTAGCACCTGGCACAGAAAAGGGCAGTGAGTGACCAGTGGTCTCAGCTATAGTCCCTGGGCCCGAGGGATTCTTCAACTCCTCTTTGCCTGGAATGGCAAGTCTGTCCCACACCTGAGGAGCCCCCTAGGCTCTGCTGCCCTGGGTGCAGCCCCCAGGCCTCAGAGCCAGAGCCGGCTGGGTGTTCCACTTGGCTGGCCACCCTATCTCAGGCCATCTTGCCGCCGTGCGGCTGCTCCTCCCAGCCCAGTATCTGGGGCCCTCATCTCCAGCGGGCGGAGCCCGGCTTGCTCTGACTTCTTCCCCAGTGTGTCCCTGCCTGAATTTCCTCCATTGCCACCCACCACACTCCGTCCCGCCCTGTGCAGGAGCAGCCTGCTCCCCAGCAGACCCTGGCTCACAGCGTCCACCTTCCTCAGGCTGCTCCTGCCTCCTGGGGGCATCCCTTCCTTGCTGAGTAAAAAGGCTGCCTCTGTCAGGAATTCTTTCCTGGTGTGCTGATGTGACCTCTGGGACCAGGAACGCCAAGGGCAGGGACAGGGGCTGTGGCCTGGGACCTCCCCTCACCAGGTCCCCAGCCAAGCCCAGCTCACACCCTGCATGGAAATAGGGTCCCCGTCTTAGCTGGGGGCTGTGCGCATCACGTCAGCACTCAGAGCCTCAGCTCTCACGTCTCTGGATGGGGACAGCCTCCTCCAGGTATTAGGAGGCTCAGAGCCATGCACATGGAGGACCCAGACAGCCCCACCTGCTGCACACCTATGGAGACTCAACTGCTTCTGCTAGAAGAGGAGCCTGAGGCTCCGAGAGGTCAGCGGGTGACATACCAGTCCCAGCTAATGCCCCCACCAGCCGCACCCGCACCCTACCTTCCTGCCGGCCTCATTGTTGTGCAGGTTCATGAGGCGCCGCGCGTTCTTCTTGATCTCCCGAGCGTCCACGAAGCGCCGGGAGAAGTCGATGCCGTAACGCACGTCAGCCGAGCAGCCACCCCACTTCCAGCCCTCGGCCTGGTTGTAGTAGCCCTGCTTCTCTCGGTCACAGCCGCAGTTGCTCAGGTTGCCTTGGCTGCAGGCAGCAGTGACGGCGTGTGCTACGCCAGCCGCGGTGATGGCATACGTGAAGGCAGCCTCACGGCTCCCTGCGGGGACAGACAGGTGCACAAGGTGAGGCCCCAGGCCCTGGGCCAGGTGGGCTCAGGGGATGAAGTGCCGGGCCTCGATCCACCTGCTGTTGGCCAGTTGTGTGACCCTGGGCTCATTGCTTGCCCCTCTGAGCCTCTGACTCACCAAAGCAGGGCTGATGGGAGCCACCTCTCAGGGCTATGGTGAGGGCAGTGCCTGGAATACAGCAGGCCCCAGTGCACCCTGAGACCCGCCCTCCAGCATGCAGCACTGCCGACAGCTTCTCTCCCTGTTCCCAAGACTGGGCGGGAGAGGCCTAGTTTCCCCAGCCCTGAGAGTGAGCGGTGGGGACCCGTGGAGGGGATGGGTATCCCTGCCTCTGCCCCTCCCCTCTGCCAGCCTCCCAGGAGCCCCTTCTCATGAACGGGCATTTGCACTGACCCCGTAGGGACCAGCTATGCATGGCCAATGGAAGCTGGGGCCACGGGGAGCATGGGGGGCCTCACCCCCACCCCAAGCCAGGAACCCAGGTAGAAGTCACACAGCTCAGAAGCCCTTTGTTGCCATCTCCCTTCTTGGTCCACCCACCTTCAGTCCATCTCCAGATCCTGGGCCCCTTTTCCTCACCTCCTCCTAATACCCCTGCCTGACCCAGGGGCCCCAGAACTGCCTGGACCTGGGCAACAGTCCTCCCTGCCTCCCTCATCCCCCCAGCCACCAGCTGGTTCACTCCAAGGGCTGTCTGGCCAGGGCCCTCGCTGGCACCTTCACTGATTCCCTCTGCTGGTAGAGCCAAGCCCACGGCTGAGCTGGGAAGGGAGGGTCCCAGGTCAATGCCCGCTGGCTGCCCCAGCCCTCTCTCCCCATCCTCTGCCCAGAACAATGACTCAGTCTTTCCAGGCGCTGCCCACATCCCCTGGGGATTATGTGGTCTTTTGGTGGAATTCCCTCCTGCTTCATACCCAAATACCAAGGACCTTCCAAGGCCCAGGTCTGAGGCCTCCCCGTCCAGGCAGCCTTCCCAGACCCCCGGACAGAAGGGAGCACTTGGTGCCTGACCCCTCAGTTCCAAATCTGACCCAGATCCGGACACCCTCTCCCTGCTGAGTCTTACAGGTGGGGACTTCCATATGCGTCCGAAGGCCCCTGAGGTGGGCAGGTTCAGCTCTCATTTCCTCTTTGTTTTCCCCAGCCCCAGGCCAGGCCCTGTGCATCCTTCCATCCCGACCCTGGACTCTTGGGTCCCTCTCAACCTGCCCCTGCCTGGGTCTGTGTCATTCCTATGTCCCCAGCACCTGGCCCATGTGGACACCGAGCAGGCTCAACTGCGCCAGCTGGAGGACCAAGACCCAAACTCCAGCGAGCGGGAACCTCCCTGCCCATCTCAGCAACAGGCAGAACAGGGCCGGTGCTCAGCCCAGGAGAGGGCAGCTGGAGACTCACACTGCTGGCATGGCACAGTCCCCTGCCCAGCACCCGCGAGCACCCGCACAGCCCTCAGTTGCCCACTGCTGTGCCTGTTATTGGGGCTGAGGTGACAGCCCACAGATTGAGACACAGTCAAGTCAGGTCTGTTCTATGAACAACCATTGAGCACCAACGGCATGCCCAGCCTTGTGCTAGGGGCTATGTGTGTGCTCTGGGGCCACTTCGTTGCCCGCAGCCAGCTGGGGGCTCAGCCAGGTGGGGTCCCTCTTCCCTAGGGTATCTTCCATCAGGGTGAGAACTGGGGTGGGACCCACCAGCGTTAGGAGAAGACCTTGGTGGGCTGTCTGTCTGCTGTCATGGAGGGAGCCACGGCTTCCTAGGAACTTCCTTCCTGAGAAGAACTAAGGGGAGGGTAGTGTCCAGCATCCCTCCCTCCCCAGCAAGGTTCGAGACTGCAATGATCAGCCTCCTCTGAGCTGCAGGCAGCACGGCCCCTGCCTTCGAAGGGCCTCATCCTGCCAGCCTCTCCTCCTCTGGCCGCTGTCCACCCACACTGCCCACTCTCTGCCTGGGCCAGGGCCAGGAAGATTTAGGAATTCACCTCCCCAAGTCTAAATTAGGTCAAGATGACCCAAAGGGAAGCCCTTGCATGATGTGTGAAGTGGGGTATTAAACGCCCCATCCTGTCTGCATTACCCAAGCACAGCAGGGCCTGCTGGCAAGAAAGCCTCGGAAATATCTCATGGGGGTAGGGGTAGGGGGCAATAAACCAAGAGGAGGATCCCAGTAAAGGGTCGAGAAGGGCCACAGAAGGGTCACGGCACCTCAAAGGATTCACTGCCTGCCTCTGTGGAGTGGAGTCAAGGAAGGCTTCCTGGAGGAGGTGACATTTTAAGTAGGTACAGTCTTAACAAGAAGCATGGATTCACGTGTGTGTGTGTGTGTGTGTGTGTGTGTGTGTGTGATGTGTATGTGTGGCTGTGGTAGGCATGTACTCCCAGCATGGTCACACAGAGGCAAAGATGCTGAGCTGTGGAAGGGTATGGTGAGGTCATGAGTGGCCATAGAGGAGGGGGAGCATGTCTTGCAAGCAGGTGGCACTTTCTGTCCAGGTGCCAGGGCCAGCTGCTAGGGAGGGCTGGATGTCAGGGCGCTTGCCTGGCCACACAGGTGTGGATTCTGGAACACTCAGAGGCCGGTTGACACCAGCACCAGTGTAGCCCATCCTCAGGGCTCTCCCCGTGCACGGGGTGCGCACCCAGCCCTCACACGCGCTCCCATTTCACCTGGACGTTAGGGTGAGGTGCGTCCAGCCATGAGTCCCAGTTTACAGAGGAGGAAGCAAAGGCACAGAGAGTGGCTGGAGCAAGATTCAGACCCAGGGAATGAATTCAAAGACCAGGAAGGCTGACGGAGGAGCAAAGCGCCTAGGGTCGGGGGCGCTGGAAGCTCTTCTGCCCCCACCTTGGCCTGTCTGAGTCTAAGGTGACCTGGGACAGCAGGAGAGGGCGAATGTGGGCTGTGCAGCCCCCAGGGAAGATGCTGCCTGTGAACAGTCTGTGGACCTGGGGGGCAGGGGCAGCTGCAGGCAGGCTCTGGGTGGGAAGCTCTAGGGAGCCTGAGCTGGCTTCGGAGTGGGCACGTGTCACCTGACGGAGGGGGTCTAGGAACCCCAAACGATTGTGTGGGCCCAGCCGGTGGAGTTTGAGGACAGATGTGGATGTCCCCTCAGAGGTCCTGGAACAACAGCCTGTGATCCTCCTCTTCCTCCCCCATGGCAAGGCTGCAGAGCGGGTCAGAGGATGCCACTGTCCTGAAGTGCCTGAGCAGGCTGGCAGGTCCACAGTGGAGTCTGCACACTTGGAGGACGCTTCCTACAAGCCTCCCTTCCAGCCTCCCGCAAGCGCCTGCTCTCACCCGGCTATGCCCGCCCCAGGCTTAGACTCAGTTACTCACCAGTTACTCATCGCCTGCCGCTCCCGCTAATTCCTTTTTTATTTGCTTTTAATGAGCCAAACTCTCTGGTCTCCCATGGAGACAAGCAGGAGGTGAGCTGCAGAGAGTCGTAGTTTTGGGAGAATCAATAAGAATGACGTTAGGTCCAGCAAGAGTCGCTCCCGTGCGCCTGGCACGTTGCCTGTGTTGTCCGGTTAAATTCTCGCAGCAGCCCACAGGGGAGGGCCCGTTACCCGATGTTACTGACCTAGACGCCCACTCCAAGGGCTTTGTCATGGAGTGCCTGGGTGTGTAGTGAGAAGGGCAGAAGGGCTGCAGGCTTCCCCCGTGTCTCTCCCCAAGTCACCCCTGGAGCCGTGACTGGGGCACCTTGCCAGTCCATGCACACACCATGCTTCCTCCAGGCTGACAGCGAGCTAGCGCTTAGACTTAGAAGCCGGTCCTCTAAGCGGGCGCAGACAGACTGGACCCATGCGCCTTGCTCAGCAGCTGTTAGTAGCCCCCAAGGCCTCTGAGATGACTTCCAGTGACTTGGCCTGGCCCCCAAGGTCCCAGAGGCCTGATCCCACCAGTCCTCGCCCACCATCGTCTGCAGCCCAGTGTGGCCCGCCTGCAGGTTGGGCAGCCACCTCCGGCGCACAGTAACTACTCCTGAATAAAGGACCTGCTGGCTTCCTGCCGCCTGCCCTGGGGACAGCAGCCCCTTCTCTTCCTGGAATACCTGCCCGCTCTCCCACATATCCATGCACTACTCAGGCTCTGGACGCAGGCAGGGCTGCTCCCTGCTCCCCGAATTCCCACTGTGGTGGGCACGCCCTCCTCTGGGCTCTCACTAGGTGCTCCTCAGGCTGCAGGGATGGTGGGCAGGATCCACGTCAGATTCTTTTGTGTACCCCCCACCCACCCACTGCTGTTTCCCAAATCCCATGCATGAGCAGGTCTGGGCTGGTCACCTCCCTACCACCACCTTGTCTCCAAGACAGCCCCGTTCTGATCAGACCCATTTCACAGATGGGAAAACTGAGCCTTCAAAGCAGGAAGTGATTTGCAATAGACCCATGGCAGGGACCACAGTCATCTGAGCTCAGCAGCTGCCCTAGATGTGTGTGGTGATGGGGAAGCTGGATGAGGGCAGCATGGATGCTCTGTTTGGGGCCGGCAGCTGTCCTGCTGATACACTTGGGGCTCGGGAGGCCTAGGGGCCTCTCTGAAGACCCACAGCTTACCCAAGCACAGGTCTGTACCCTCAAACTCTAGAGCCAGCAGCAGCAGCCAGCCGTATCCCTAGAAAATGCCAGAGCAGGCTATATTCTGGCCACCCCTCAACCCACAGCCCTCAAGAGCACTGGGCGGGTTTCTGAGTAATGGTCCCGAAGCTTCCAGCCCCGCTGCAGGATTCACTGTTTCCAGTGCAATCTATCTCTGGTGCCTCGGCAAGTCACCAACCCTCTCTGAGCCTGTGTTCCCATTTGCCACATGGAACTCAAAGTCCTCACCTTGCTGCACAGCCCTAGTTGCCAGCTCAGAGCAAACAGGACAAGAGGGCACGGTACCCACATCACCAAGATGGTGGGCAGTCCAGGGCCGGCTGAGGGTGGACCAGATGCAGCAAAGGACTCCAGGACAGGCCCAGGTGTCTCTCTGTGCTCCATGCAGACTGGGCTGGAAACAGCCTCCTCCCCAGGGCCAGCCCCCTCAGCCCTGCCCAGCTGTCCCCTCAAATCCAGAGTATCAGAGCAGCAGAGTCCTCAGAGGCATGTGGGTAAACGGAGGCTGCTGGGGCAGGAATGGTCTGGCTACACAAGGGCCATCCAGCTCTGCTCTCTTTTCCATAAGTTATTTGAACTCGAGCCCTCACTAGACCCCCTGGCTGGGCCCAGGACAGCCTGAGAGGGAGGAGACGCAGCCCCCTGCCCTGCCCCTGCGGTGCCAGCCAGACCCTGATGTCCAGGGAAAGGGGGTGTGCTAGGGCAGAGCCGGGCCCTCATCCACAGTCATCTCACTCTGACCATGAGGAGGACGCTGGGGACCCTGGCAGATCTTTGTGAGTAGCTTCTAGAAAGAACAGACGTGTCTCCTGAACAAAGCTGGGGCTTGGGCAGGACGGGGCTTCCCACTCCCCTCCTCAGGGCAGAGCTGAGGGCTGAGTCCACCCTCCCAGCCACAGCTGCCACTCCTCACCATCCACTCACGCTCCCTGCCACTTCCTAGCGTCCACAGGGGCCAGGGCACTTTTACTAGCAAGCCGTGGCTGAGCTCCTAGTGACCTGATTAACTGCATGGAGGCAGAGGTGGGAGAGGTGCTTGGTGCCCTCTTAGGAGGAGAGCCAGGAGTCTGCAGCCTCAGTGCTGAGAAGGCCCTCGGGGACCATCCAGTGCGGCTCCATCCCAGCAAGGAGCCTGAGGCCCAGAGACGGGCAGCATGCTCCCCAAAGTCACACAGCAGCTCAGGAAATGGGGGATCCGGGATCTGAGGTTCTCAAGTGAATGAGGTGAAGGCAAAGGTCTGGGGGCCACACATGGTCCCGGAGCTTTCTGGAAGCAAGGGGGCGGCTCAGAGTCTGACACCCTGCCTTCAAGTCTAGACTCTGAAATTTGCCAGCTGAGTGACCTCAGACCGGTGAAGGGGCCTTTCTGTGTCCCCGCCTCCCTACCTGCAAAATGAGAGAACTGCTCCAATCCAGTCAGAAGGGCACATACAGTCCTGGGGACAGGTTGACCTAAGCTTCATGCCTACAGGTGTGACATACGACACATTTGGGATCTTCGTGGGCGGACACACATTTGGGCATCTCTGGGCAGCAGGTGTGCACCTCTGCACGTGTCCCTGGGCGTACACCTGGGCTGACCCTTGGAGGCAGTGCCTGGGAGCGGCCGTGTGAACCTGTGCTCATGGATCTGTGCTTCCGGCCCACACAGTTCAATTCTCCTCCTCCCTGACAACCTGTACTTGTCCCTCTTTTTTTTTTAAAAAAAGGGACGTTTTGGGCCAGGCATGGTGGCTCACGCCTGTAATCCCAGCAGCACTTTGGGAGGCTGAAGCAGGCGGATCACCTGAGGTCAGGAGTTTGAGTCCAGCCTGGCCAACATGGTGAAACCCCATCTCTACTAAAAATACAAAATTAGTCAGGCATGGTGGCAGGCACCTGTAATCCCAGCTACTTGAGAGGTTGAGGCAGGAGAATCGCTTGAACCTTGGGAGGTAGAGGTTGCAGTGAGCCGAGATCATACCATTGCACTCCATTCTGGGCAATAGAGCAAGAATCCGTCTTAAAAAAAAATGACATTTTCTACAACTCAATAATAAAATGGTTAACAACTCGATTAAAAAGGACAAAGACCAACGGATGAATGGGTAAAGAAAAGGTGGTATAGATACACAATGCAATATTACTCAGCCATAAAAAAGAATGAAACCCTGTCATTGCTGCAGTGGCACGCGGGTCATCGTGTTAAGTGAAAGAAGCCAGGCACAGAGAGACAAATATCGCGTATTCTCACTCACATGGAGGAGCTAAAAAAGTTGATGTTATTGAGGTAGGGAATGGAATGACAGATGCCAACGGCTGGGGAGGGTGTCGGAGCATGAAGAGAGGTGGGTTAAGAGGTACAAAGATGGCCGGGCACAGTGGCTCACACCTGTAATCCCCGCATGTTGGGAGGCTGAGGCGGGTAGACCACCTGAGGTCAGGAGTTCAAGACCAGCCTGACCAACATGGTGAAACCCCGTCTCTACTAAAAATACAAAAATTAGCCAGGCGTGGTGGTGGAAACCTGTAATACCAGCTACTCGGGAGGCTGAGGCAGGAGAATTGCTTGAACCTGGGAGGTGGAGGTTGCAGTGAGCCAAGGTCAAACCACTGTACTCCAACCTGGGCGACAAAGCAAGAATCCATCTTGAAAAAAAAAACAAAAAACAGAGGTACAAATACACACAGGTGGAAGGAGTGAGGTGTAGTGCCTGACAGCACAGTGGGGTGACTAGAGTTAACAACAATATATTGTGTATTCAGAACAGCTAGAAGAGAGAACTGGAAATGTTCCTAACACACAGAAACACACAGAAATATTCTAAAGGAAGGAAATCTTAAATACCCTGACTTGATTGTTACACATTGTGTACATATATCCACATATCACATGGACCCCATAAATATGTGTAATATTATGTATTAATTTCCAATCAAAAAATAAAAGCTAAAAAATAATAGGCCAAGGACCTGAACAGACATTTGTCCAAAGAAGGTATAAAAACATCCAATAAGCAGACAAAAAGCTTCTCAGCATTATTGGCTGTCAAGGAAATGCAGATCCAACCCACAATGAGATGCCATTTCACACGCACTAGGAATAAAAGGTAAAAAAGACTGACAATAACAAGTGCTGGTGAGGATGCAGAGAAATGGGAACCCCGGTGTGCGGGTGGCAGTGTGAGACACTGTAGCCTCTGTGGCAAAGTTGGGCAGCTCCTCAAAAACTTAAATGTAGGGTCACCATGAGACCCAGCATCGCCACTCCTATGCATGCACTTCAGAGAAATGAAACAGGCGCCCACTTACAAACTTGTGCAGAAGTACTCATAGTAGCCTTATTTGTAACAGCCCAAGGTAGAAACAGCCCAGGTGTCCATCCATGGACGAAAGGATAAGGAAAATGTGTTCTATCCATGCGACAGAATATCATTCAGCCTTAAAAAGGAATGAAGTATTGCTACACGCTCCAGTGTGGATAAAACTCGAACATATCGGCTGGGCACGGTGGCTCACGCCTGTAGTCCCAACGCTTTGGGAAGCCGAGACGGGTGGATCCCTTAAGCCCAGGAATTTGAGACCAGTCCGGGCAACATGGCAAAACCCTGTCTCTACAAAAAGAAAAAAAAAAAATACACACGCACACACACACACAAATAGCCAGGTGTGGTGGTGCACATGCCTGTGGTCCCAGCTCCTCAAGAGGCTGAGGTAGGAGGGCCACTTGTGCCCAGGAGGTCAAGGCTGCAGTGAGCCATGTTCACACCACTGCACTCCAGCCTGGGCAACAAAGTGAGACCCTATCTCAACCCCCACCTCAAAAACCCCAAAACATCATGCTAAGTGAAAGAAGCCAGATACCAAAGGCCACATATAGTGTGATTCCATTTCTATTAAATGCCCAGAGGAGGTGGACTTGGAGAGACAGACAGTACCTCAGTACTGCCAGAGGCAAGAGGACTGGGCTCAGTACTGCCAGGGGCAAGAGGACTGGGACTGATTAAGCCACAGGGTATCTTTCTGGGGTGATGAAAATGTTCTAAAATCAACTGCAGGGATAGCTACACAACTCAGGATATACTAAAAACCATGGGCTTGTATACATTAAATGGATGAATTGTAAAGTATGTGAATTAGATCTCAGTGAAGCTGTGATGGACACATAGGACACTGGGTGGCTTTCAGAGGGCTTCAGACCCATGTCCTACTCAATTTACACCCTCCCTGAGGCCCCATGGGTATGAACTAAGATCCCCCCACCTCACAATTAGGACACTGGGCTCAGGAGAGGCAGGCGACTGGCCCAAGGTGGCACAGCAAGTGAGACACTGAGCTGGGATCTGATGGGACCCCAGAGTTCGTGCTCAGCCCACTCCCCACCCACCAGGACAGGGAAACCTGCAAAGTCTGCTTTGCACCTCACTGAGCTGGACACCACACTCACCTGTGCCAGCCTCTGACACTCTACACACGTGCGACACTGCCTGTAACACTCACATTGTTGCCACCTGTGTGTCCCCGGCACCAAGGACAGCCTCCCTCCTGGCTGGACCTCCCAGAATCCCAGGGGTGAGGCTCTCAGCCTCCCATCCATCAAGTACTTGCCCAAGGTCAAGTGCAAGGCCTAGCACACAGCAGGGCAGGACCAACACACCGAACCTGGGGGGCAGACAGGCCGGGAGCTGCTCACAGACAGTGCAGCCAGAGACCAGGGATCACAGCCACAGAGGAGCCGGCAGGGCAGAGTGGCTGGAGGGACTGGGGTGCAGAGTGGCCAGTGAGGGCTTCTCTCAGGAAGGGATGCTGAAGGTGGGTCCCAAAGGATGGGAGAGGTGAGGAACACAGAGGTGCAGGGAACAGTGTTCCAGGCAGAGGGAACAGCAATGCTAAGACCCCGAGGTGAGAATGAGCTGAGCACGAGCGGTTTGTCCCAGCAGAGATCAGTGAGGATGAAGTGGGGGACGGCCCTTGGGGGCTGTACCATGTGGCCCTCGGAGAAGACTTTGGACTTTGTTCTGAAAAGATGGAAGGCCCTGGAAGGTGTCACTTTGACTTACATTGAAAGGGACCGTCCACCCCACCCACTGGGAGGCCTGTGCAAGGGTTTGGGTAAGAAATGCTGATGACCCGCCAGGCAGAGGAGGTGAAAAGTAGCCAGGGCTCAGAGTCTCAGGGTCCAGCTAATGGGACAGAGTCTTGGGGTAGAGCTAACGGGATTAGCAAGTGGACCGGGTGAGGCGGTTTAGAGAGAAAGGAGTGCAGAAGTGTCAGGCACGGTGGCTCACGCCTGTAATCCCAGCACCTTGGGAGGCCAAGGCAGGCGGATCACCTGAGATCAGGGGTTTGAGAGCAGTCTGGCCAACATGGCAAAACCCTGTCTGTACTAAAAATACAAAAATTAGTCTGGTGTGGTGGCGGGGGCCTGTAATCTCAGCCACTTGGGAAGCTGAGCCAGGAGAATCACTCGAACCTGGGAGGTGAAGGTTGCAGTGAGCTGAGATCGCGCCACTGCACTCCAGCCTGGGCGACACTCCAGCCTTTGTCTCAAAAAAAAAAAAAGGGCGCCGAAGGGGCCCCAGTGCAAGTGAGGGCAGCTGGTGGGTGCTGCTTACTAGGAAGCAGGACAGGATCAGGCGGAAGGAGTTGCCTCGGCCACGGGTGGTTTAAGGTGCCCAGGGATGGCAGGAGGGAGGCGAGGGGCAGGTGGGAACTCAAGCCTGGCACTGAGAAGATGTCCCAGCATTGCCCAGCCCCTACTTCCTGGGGCCAACCCCCCATGGAACTGGGGCTTGGGCTCCGTGACCCTGGCCAAGGCCCTCACTCCTCGAGCCTCAGCTTCCCCATTACCATGGGATGAGGCCTGGTGTTGTGGGTTCTTTAAAATTCCTTTAGCAGGGGAGCTTTTGTGAGATAGACTTTCCTGAAGAATGGGTCAGGGGAGGGCTGCTGGGGCTGAGGTAGACTAGGGATGCAGGGTGGGGTGGGGTCCCTGAGGCCGGGCTGGGGAGGGGTCCCTGGGACATAGCTGGCTGGCGAGCTCTTTGGTCATCTGAGCCCCCGTCTGCCCCCTACCCCACCTGATTCCCAGGCTCTTCACAGCCCTGAGCTGCACGGTGGAGTACTGTCCCTCCTCCCCAGTTTACTGGTGTAGAGATTGAGACTGAGGGAGGTGAGGAGACACCCCTGGGCCACACCCACAGCTCCTGGTGTTACTCGGCCCAGCTGGTGTGGTGCCCGTGTCCAGGCTGGGGGTCTTGGTCTAGACAGGGCTCAAAGTGGCTGTTGGGCACAGAAGCTGGAAGAGAAGCTCAGGCCCCAGGTGGGGCCCCACAATGGCCCCCTGTGGCTGTCCACGCCCCAGCCTGCCCTTTGACCCCAGCCGGGGCTCAGTCACAGGGGGACAAGTCACCGCTTGAGCTAGTCTGGGATCTGCATCCCTGACACACACAGAGCTCAGGCTGGGGACATCGGGGTGGAGGCAGGGACCAAGGCATGGGCAGAGAGGCCTCCAGGCCACAGCTTGGCCCCAATCCCTGCTTGTGCAGTTGAAGGATCAGAAGCCCAGAGCCCTGGCCTGCCTGGCCGTGCTGCAATCCTGGCCTGGACCACCCGGGGCCAAGGCACGCTCTGGCCAGGGAGGGCTGGGCAGGCTGCCTCACACCCTGCTCCTAATTCTGCACCTTAAACGAAGGTGATAGCAGCACACACCTTGTGGGGTCCCACGTGGGAGAGGTGAGGCAGTGGAGGGCTCAGGACGGGTAGGAACATAAAAGTGCCAGATGCGTGTGGGCCGCTTTGATTAATATTACCCATCTCTGAGCAGGCCTGGACCCTAGGCCCGATGGTCCTGGCCTGGGTGCAGCCTGAGTGGGTGCTGCATGTGTGTGCATGTATGTGTGCATGTGTGTGTGTGCGTGTGTGCAATGTGCACGTGTGTGCAATGTGCACGTGTGTGCATGTGTGTGCATGTGTTTATGTGTGTACGTGTGTGTGTGCCAGGTGTACTGCTGTATGTCTCTCCACACGTCTCTGTCCTTCCCTCTCTGTTTCTCCCTCTCCCTCTGGGTCCCTCTGTCCCTCTCTGTCCCTCTCTGTCCCTCTATCTCTCTCCAGCCCCGCCCGGCCCCCGCCCAGGCTCGGGCTGAGTCAGCGTCTCCACACTAAGCTCTTCCCTGCCGTTGTCATAAACAGATCATTGGAAAAAGTCATGCCAGGACCAAACACGCTGGCGCCCATGCGCCTGAGGCCTTTGTTCCGACCCAGCGGAGGCCCTCACACGCCAAGCGGCAGCCCCCCAGGTGGGGACAGCAGGCTCCGAGTGGGAAGGACCTGGCCTTCCGGGAGCTTTTCCCCAGCCCTGAGGTGCCAGGGATGCCCAGGAGGCCCCTCCTGCATCCAGCCCAGGTGGCCTGCCCTCGGGAGCGCTCTGGCAAAGCCAGCAACCGCCTGTGTGAGGTGGCACAGACACCCCTTCCTCCCCGGGGCTGCCCCAGGGCCTCTCAGCACCTGGATCCTGGCGGGTGGTTCCCTGAGAGCCTGCGGGCTTCTCTGGCCCTTGGGGGCCACGTGGCCTTGGGTGAGTCACACGGTCTCCTTGTGAGCCTCAGTCTCCCCATCTGTGACGTGTGGACGACAGGACCTGAGGTGGTCATGTGACAGGGCCCAGCCCAGGCGGGGGCTACAATCATGAAAGAAATGACCCTCCTAAAAAGGTGGCAGGAGTTGGGCTGAGTGATGGCTGAGGGCCAGGCTGCTGTGCCCCTATGAAGCTGAGGGAGGGGCCCTACCCACCCTGGGGTCTGCGTCCTGCTTCAGTGGCCCGGGGCTCTGGAGGCTTTGCCCATGGAACTCATGTGGGAAGCTCTGTGGGGACCTCCATGTCCTTATTCTGAGGAGAGACCCCAAATCCTGGCAGAGTCCCAGCCCCCGCCTCGGCCCCTCCTGAGGCAGGTGGGGCACCAAGGCCCCCAGGGCACCGGGCTGCACCCAGGGTCACACAGCGGGACCCGGGCAGGTAGGGCCTGTGTCCTTGGCAGTGGCCTCTCCACAGCCAGACCCCATCCCCACTCCACTCTTGTCCTGTCTGTCAGGGCCCTGCCCGGGAGGATGGAAAATTCCCAACTTGGATGAGTTCCAGGTGGCCTTGGAGGGGCTGTGTGGAAGGATTGGGACCGGAGGACCAGCCACCACCCAGCTCACAGGGCCTCCATGCCACCCCCAGGAAAGGCCACAGCCCCACCACTGCCACAGCCCCTCGGGCTCTATCCTCCCAGGTGCCTGTGAGCTGCCTTCCTGGGGTGGGGCAGCCCCGGCCTCATCCCACCCCGAGCCAGGAGTGGGCTCGGGCAGCCTCGCCTCCGGGAAAGTCTTTCTGACCCTGACCGTCAAGGCCCCAGTAGCCCCTACAGTCCTGGCTGCCCGGCCCCTGAGCCTCAGAAACGTCCACTGAGCTGCCTTGGGCTGGGCCCCCCGGATGAGGGTGGAGGTGGGAGTGACCGGGGTTGTCAGCCTGAGGCCTGCAGACCACCAAGGTGCAGCCAGCATGAGACTGGGCCCAGCAAGCATTGCCTCCCGGCCTGGCCCCATTGGCCTGTGCTCACCCATTGTGTCCTGGGTGCAAGCCCTGGCCTGGCATACAGCAGGCACTCAATGAATGCAGGCTGAAGAACAACCAGGCCTGATAAAGGGGGCTGCCCTCCTGCCCTCAAGCTGACTCTCCTCCAAAAACGGCTGCTCAGTGACCCTCTGCCCTCAGACTGCCCCACCCCACGCTGGAGGACAATGTCCCGGGAGTGACAGATCCAGGTTCAAATGTCCCGTCTGTCTCTGACAAGATGACTTGGGGCCACTCCCTCCTGTCCCCTATGGGTGCAGCACCACTCAATGGAAGTCTCAGGCAAGCTGTAGGTGTCAGCTGAAATTTTCTAGTAGCCACATTAAGAAAAGTGAAAATAATTTTGGTGAACTTATTTTTTTTTTTTTTTTGAGATGGAGTTTCACTCTTGTTGCCCAGGCTGGAGTGCAGTGGCATGATCTTGGCTCACTGAAATCTCCTCCGAGGTTCAAGTGATTCTCCTGCCTCAGCCTCCCGAGTACCTGGGATTACAGGCATGTGCCACCACACTCAGCTAATTTTGTGTTTTTAGTAGAGATGGGGTTTCACCATGTTGCTCAGGCTGGTCTCAAACTCCTGACCTCAAGTGAACCACCCACCTCAGCCTCCCAAAGTGCTGGAATTACAGGTGTGAGCCACTGTGACTGGCTGGTGAACTTAATTTTGATAGTATATTTTATTTAGCCAATATATCCAAAATCTTACCATCTCAATATGTAATCAGTAGAAGAGTTATTCAAGAGATACTGTATTTGCTTTTGGGGTTTGAGTCTTCAAAATCCATGTGTATCTTACACTTACAGCACATTTCAGTTGGCCCATACCATATTATGAACGCTTCCCTGCCAGAGGTGGCCTGGGGCCATCAGAGTGAACAGGTGAAGAGTCCAGCCCTCGAGACCTCGTCCCTGCTGGGGGTCACTGGGCCTGGCCTGCAAAGCCCTGCAGGGCAGTAGATGCACCTGGCCTGGAAGTCACCCTCTCACCCCACAACCCCGGCCTCTCAGATACCCCGAGATGGGTCTCTTGGCCCCTCAGACTGTCCAGCAGCCGACAGCCCTTGCTGAGCCCCCGCTATGTGCAGCCCAGGAAGACACTCCCCATGCAGAGCTCGCCCCCAAAGCAAACAGGAGCAGGCGACAGCTGTGCTGGTGTCCCCGGCCGCTCATGTGAGCGTGGATTAGGGGCAGTCCCTATGCCTGGTCATGTCTGAAGCCAGCACATGATGGGCAGGACTCCGCATTCCCTGGCAGCTCAAGGGTGGGGCTAGGGGCCCGAGAGCACTCAGCCGCTGCCCCAGGCCCAGGCCTGTGGTCCTGGGGGACTCCGGGCTCCGGGGGTGTGGGGGCGGCGCCGTAGTTGGAAGGAAGCGGCCCGCAGAGGGAAGGCCCTCCCCTGCTCAGAATCTCCTATGCCTTCTGGGCCCTCCAGAGCTTCACTGGTGCTCCAGCCCTGCCCTCACCCTCCAGCCTCTCCTGTTGGCCCTGGAAGCTCCTGTCATTCCTGGAAAAGTGCTTTCGGCTTTCTGGTCCTGGAGCCTCAGCAGATGCTGTTCCATCCACCTGGCGCCCCCTTCCCTGCGCTCACCTCCAGGCTGGCCTGGGTCACCTCCTCCGGGAAGCCCTTGCTGACAACCCTGATTTGATGATAGTGCGGGTCTGAAACTCCCTGCCTTACTGGGGGGCCCCAGGTTTCCAGCAGACTTTCCTGGGATACGAGGTTCTCCTGATGCTCACGCCGCCCCTTTATTCTCCTCCCCCAACCGTGGCAGAAGACTGCTCAGCTGGGGACAGTCACCTCTAAGCTCATTTCTAGTCAACAGAAGAGACAAGAGACAAGCCTCTCTCGACGCATGAGGAATAGGCCTGGGATGGGCTCAGGAGGCCTCCAGGCATGAGGGGGACCACAGCAGTGGAGGGGGGCCTAGTGTGAGCCTTGACCCTCTGAGGGGAGCAGAGCAACTGGAACCCAGGGGCCCAGGGCAAAGCCGGCACAGGGTCATTAGAAGAAACACCTGTCTAATGGGGAGAAGGGAGCGCTCCATCCC
Source organism: Macaca fascicularis (assembly GCF_037993035.2). Classification (NCBI taxonomy): domain Eukaryota; kingdom Metazoa; phylum Chordata; class Mammalia; order Primates; family Cercopithecidae; genus Macaca; species Macaca fascicularis. The sequence continues at coordinate 5,644,184 of NC_088384.1, read as the reverse complement.
CAGAGGCATACAAGCACCCACACCGGGTGATGGAAAAGGGATTGGAACTTTGCACAGCGGGTTGATTTGCCCTTTTAAGGGGTACCCTTTTAGCCCTCAAGATTTAGGCACAGCCTGAGGTCAAGGCCTGAAAGGGGCTGTCCCACCCACACAGGCCAAGCCCCTTCTCAGGGCCAATCATTAATTGGCACTGCTTGAGTGGCTGTTCCCACAAGTGTCCCAGCAGCCTGCCAACCGATGGCCCAGCTCCCAGCCCATGCCAGGGCACCCAGCTGGCCTCGGACATGGCTAGTCTCCCTGGTCGGCCTCTCTTCCTGCTCATGACTCCCCACAGCTGAGCCCTGGAAGGGGAACAGGGCCTGGCGTGCTTGGGGAGGAGAGAGGAGCCAGATATGCCTGAAGCTCTGGTTTTCAGAAGGGATGTGGGGAACCAGGGTGAATATGAGAGGCAGCTACTCAGATTCCAGGCTAAGAAGTTCACTTTATCCTGAGGCCATAGGGAGCTACTGCAGGTTTTGGAGGAAGGGCTTCTGTTTAACTCAACAACTAGGGCTGGTGTGGGCAGGAGGCAGTGACAGCTGCCAGAGGAGGGCCAGAAAAGCAGACCGTGCTGTGGCCATGGGGCAGAGCCCTGAGGTGTGGGGGGAAATGATACCAGCTTTCTGCTGAGACAAATGGCCTGGGGGAAGCTGGGGACAGGAGATTTAAGTAACAGGGTGCTGAGTGTGTGGGGCCAGATGTTCGCATGGGTCGCGGGGAACGGAAGCCGTGGGCAGGAGTGAGCCTGCAGTTGACAGGGCAGAGCAGGGCAAGGGGGCCAAGGGGCACCTGGAAGAGCCGGCACTTCCCAGCTGGGACTGGGCAGAGAAGTCCAGGCTACAAGCCAGGGCCCAGAAGCCAGGGAAGAAGGGGGAACAGTTGATACCAGGAAGGCCACGAGAGGTCCAGACCGAGAGCAGTGGGGGCCCCCGATCAAGGGTGTGAAATGAGGATGGTGGGTGTGGACAGCTCTGCCAAAAAGTTTGCTTCTGAAACACTTGGGAAAGCAAGGGGGGTGTCTTAGGTGAGTTCCCCAGCAGAAGAGACTCGGACGGGATGCAGCACTTCCAGGATCGAGGAACAGGACAGCACACACAGCCGCATGGCCACACAGCCTGATTCCCAGGCGAGCTCAGGGATCCCACAGAGATGCCCAGGGCGGCCCACATGTCCCTCACCCCATGTCTCACGGTCCCAAATAAAGTTCAAGCTCCCAGCCCTCTGTCGAGCAGCAGGACAATTTCCACGTCTGCCCCTCTCCTGGCGCGGTGAGGCAGCGAGGATTAGCAGGAGCGGTGAGGGACACCTGATCCACGCTCAGCTCCACCACAACTCCCCGGGGGCTCGGCCGGGAGGCAGGGGCACCCACAGCTGCCTCCGAGCCCGCCAGCTCAGCGCTGAGGGGCCAGGCAGGCAGATGGGCCCTAGCATGAGTGAGTACTCGTGCCGACACCCTCCCCACCGGGGTGGATGGGCAGCCCTGCCTGCCACAGCTGGCACCTGGAAGGAGGGAACTGCACTTGGGTGGTGGGGCCCCAGGGAGCGGGCGGTGCCACCCTCCTCTCTGTGCCAGGCGCCACCCACAGGCTGCTCACCACAAAGGGGCCCCCAGGGGCTTTTCCCCTGCGCCACCCCCAGCCCCACACCAGCGTTCCAAGCCCTGCAGAACCTAGCTCTGGCCTGTGTCCCGGCAGCTGCGGCTCTGCTCAGCTCCAGCATCAGAAGGACATGTTATGCCCATGGGCTGGGCATCCCTGCAAGCCTGGCACTGTGCCCGAGTTATCCCCCCTCCTCTGCCTCTCGCCACAGCCTGGAGGGCAGGGCACATCACTAGCCCCACTCTCATGCACAGAACAGCAATTTATTGAGCACCTGGGAGAGCCACGGGGACCCACACAAGGGCCTACTGGCTTGGAGCTCACGTCACCCGTGGGGAAGTTGAGGCCCTGAGCAGCCCCGAGTGACGTGCTCAAGGTCACACAGCTGGATTCAAACCCAGGTCAGGCTCCAAAGATCCCTTTTCCTTTTTTTTTTCTGAGACAGAGTCTTGTTCTTTCACCCAGACTAGAGTGCAATGGTGCGATCTCGGCTCACTGCCACCTCCCTCCGCCTCCCGGGTTCAAGCAATTCTCCTGCCTCAGCCTCCCAAGTAGCTGGGATTACAGGCATATGCCACCATGTCTGGCTAATTTTTGTATTTTTAGTAGAGATGGAGTTTCACCACGTTGGCCAGGATGGTCTCAATCTCTTGACCTCAGGTGATCCACCCACTTCGGCCTCCCAAAGTGCTGGGATTACAGGCATGAGCCACCAGGTCCAGTCCAAAAGTCACTTTTTAAAGCCTCTCTCTGGGCCTCAGTCTCCTTATCTGTAAAATGGGTATGATGAAGCCTTATCCCCAAGGCTGTGAGGAAAGGGAGGGGTTGTGGCCTCAGGGGCTGTGCATAGTCGGCAGGGTTCTTGCCAGCCCACCTGGCAGGTTTCAGTGATCTCTTGGTGTCCATCAAACCAGAGGCCCACGCACTCCGCACATCCGCCCACCCGCCCTGCCCTCCGGCCATCGGATTCTCCGTGCTCCATGTGTCATGCTGGAGCATCATCCTGCACAGTTCACTTGGCTCCCTCTACCTGGAAGCCCCTCCACTCTCAGAATCCACGGCATTCACGCAGCACTTCCTGTGCCCCAGCTACCCCCTGCAGTAAGCATTACTATTCGCTATTCTCCAGATAAGAGGAATGGAGGTGCTGCCAGAAGAGGCAATGTGCTTCCCTCTACACAGCTGCTAGGCAGCATCACAGTGCGTCCCAACCACTGCACAACACCGCCAGCACCGCCAGCACCGCCACGCCGCCAGCCTATGGACCCACGGCCACGTCACGACAGTGTCCTCCAGCCCTGAGCAAGGACCCTCATCTGCACACAGCCTGGCTCCCATCGAGGCCTCAGACGCGGCAGCGCCCCCTAGGGCCAGGCCAGGCACGCGGAAGGGCTCACAGGAAGGCAAAGAAATCGACCCCCCGGGAGGCGTGTGCGGAACAGTGGCCTGGGCTGGCCTTCAGTGGGTGGCCTGGCCCACTGCCCCGGCCGCGATGGCTGGGCCCCTTGAGCCCAGAGGCGCCCTTACCTACTCGGAGCTCTTGCCCAAAGACAGTCTTCTCGCCGAGGGCAGAGCAGTTCCAGCGTCCAAAGCGGAACTGGTACTGGCACTCGTTGATGCCCATCTGCGCCCCCTCCCCGATCACAATGATGGCATCGGGCCGGCTCTGGCAGATGGCACGCTGCCGCGGGGCTAGGCCAGGAATCTTGTTGCAGATGATGTTGGCTCCCAGGGCCACCACTGATGACAGTGCTCTGCAGAGGGGAGGAGACAGAGGCTGTGAGACAGCGGCGGCCAGCGCCCCTCCTCACCCCCACCACCTTTCCCCCACTCGGCCTCTCAGTCGCAAGCCCTGCACTAGCTCCGCCCACCAGGGCACAAGCAGATCCCTGCCATCAGAGGGGCCATTTCCCATCAACTCACACGCATGACCCCAGGTGACCACACGTGTCACCCCAACTCACACGCGCAACCCCAGCCACATACACCCAGGCCTCTGAGCCTCAGAATACAAGAATCACGTAACCGCAAGTCCTACAGCTCTCCAGGCCGCTGAATCAGATACACAGCCCCTTCAGATTAGACAGGATCATGCTTGGGATGTGGCAGCCGCCCACTCGGGACTGTCTGCAGCTGTCTCCAAGCGGCAGACCCCAACTCCCCGACCAACGGGGCTTCCCCCTCATTTATAAATTCCCTGATGGCCCCTCCGTGGCACCTGGGCCAGGTGGGCTGCTGAGCAGAACAGCAGCCAAGCCCACCCAGTACTGACTCCAGCTCTGACCTGTGTGTACCTTTGAGAAGGCACTCCCTGTCTGAGCCTCAGTTTCCACACCCATGAAATGGGGGTATAAACCACCCATCCCCAGGCTCAGACGACCACAGGGAGAAAGGCTGCACCGGGAATGGCAGCTGTGGCTGTTTTCTCTCCTGTTGGGGTGACTGGGTGCATGCAGAGGAAGAAATTAGGCCTGCAGCAAATTGAGCACTTACTGTGTACTGGGCTCAGCAGGGGCCTTATTGCAATATTGCAGCTTCGCAGTGGTCCCCCAGGGGTCCTTTGTCACTAATCTCCTAGCAACTCTCAGGACCTGAAGCCCTAGACAGGAATCTGCAGGTCCCACTCACTCTACTTCAAGTGTTATAAGAGGGATTGTCGTTGTTTGTTTGTTTGTTTTGAGACAGAGTTTCAGAATCTTACTCTGTTGCCCAGGCTGGAATGCAGTGGTATGATCTCAGCTCACTGCAACCTCCACATTCCGCATTCAAGCCATCCTTTTGCCTTAGCCTCCCGAGTAGCTGTACTACAGGTGCCCACCACCACACCAGGCTAATTTTTGTATTTTTCGTAGAGACGGGATGTCACCGTGTTGGCCAGGCTGGTCTCGAACTCCTGACCTCAGGTGATCCACCTGCCTCGGGCTCCCAAAGTGCTGGGATTACAGGTGTGAGCCACCGCACCTGGCCTTGTGTGTTTTTTTAATGAGGTGAAATTCCCATAATATAAAATGAACCACTTTGAAGCGTACAGTTCTGTGGCATCTAATACATTCAATGTTGTGCAACCTCCAGCACCATCAGGTTCCCAGATATTTCCACCACCCCAAAAGGAAACCACACCCATCAGTCACTCCCCGTCCTCCCCTCCCCGACCCCGGCAACCACCAGTCTGCTTTCTGTTCCCATGGATCTGCCCATTCTGAACGTTTCCTACGGGTGGAATCATTCATCACGTGACCTTTGGTGTCTGACTTCTTTCACTTAGCGTCATGTTTTCAAGGGTCATTTGCGTGGTCACAGGTCAAGGGGCTGATGACATTCCATTGTGTGGATAGACCACATTTTGTGTATCTGTTCATGGCTGGTGGACATTTGGGCTGTTTCCATCTTTGGACTACTGTGAGTAATACCGCCATGAACGTGCGGGTAAGGTTTGTGTTTGAGCCTCTGTTTTCAGTCTCTGGGGCACGGACCTAGGAGTTGCTGGGTCAGGTGGTCCCTTCGCTTTCTGAGGACTTGCCGGACCGCCTTCCACAGCGGCTGCCCCAGTCATCTGGCTTGAAGCACCCATGGAAGGGGCAGTAAGCTGGAAGGAGTGGGGCGGCTGGATTCAGGCCGACCTTTAGGCAACAGCGGGTTTCAGCACAGTGCTTGGCTTCAAAACAACAGATCGGGCCTGTTTAATGAGGGGGAAAGATGTGGGAGTTGGGGGGACCGCCAGGGGCCCCCGAAGCTGATGCCCATGGCCCTGGGCTCCTAGTGTGCTGGGGACCCTTCTACCTACTGCCCGCCCGCCCTTTTCTTGAGGGAAACAAGTCAGTGATTTTCCAGGGCAGCCGAGCACCCACAGCCAGCTGGAAAGTCCCCGTGTGGCCTGAGCCCACAGCACGTGCTGCAGCCGGGCCGCCAGGGCGACACTCAATCCCCGAGGCCCGCCCGGCCCGCCCACTAATCTGGCCAAGACCTTCCTGGGTCTCCCACGGGCACAATGGGCAGAAAAGCCCCAGGCTGGCATGGAGGAAGAGCATCTGGATGGGTGGGGCTGGGAGCGGGCTGGAATCCGGGGAATTCAGCCCAAAGTAATTGTAGATCCTCGGAAAACCGAGCTGGGAAAATGAGATGGATGGGAACCCTGCCGGGCACCCTGCTTGCCGGGGGACAGAGCCCGCCTCAGTCCTGGCCTGAGGGACACTCTCCAGTCCCAAATTCTCCCCGCAGCCTCAGGGCTGAGAAACCCCCATTATCTGCAGTAGATGCCCTTGCTGGGGGGACCCTGATAGGACTTAGTGTGGACCCTGGGGCAGCAATGGATCATTGCGATGGCCAAAGCCCTGGCCTCCCACCTCCAGGCAGCTGTCCACCACCAGCCCTGCCAGCACCCAGATCTGACCATGTCAATCCTCTGCTCAAAGCCCGTCCCTAGGTCCCCGTTGCCCAGGGGACTATCCAAGCCTCTGTGCCTAGAACTAGAGGCCTCTTGGGGTCTGGCCTCGGGTGACCCCGCCTCCCAGCTGTGTCTGCTGGTCCCTCCCCTGGGTGCTGCTCCTTCTCTGTTTTTCCTGTCTGACATATTCCATTTCCCTTTCAGGGCCCAAGTGAAAGCCCCACTGTGCTCAAGCTCCTTATTCCCTGGCACTGAGGGGGAGCACAGTGGCCGCTGGTTTTGTAGGTGTACAGCCCATTCTCCAGTCTCACAGTCACTGTGTCCATGCCCGGCTTCCCCACCAGACGGTGGGCCCCTCCAGGACAGTGTCAAGTCTGCTCAGTCAGGTCTCGGGGCTGCCAGGTGTAGCCATCTCGAGTGTTTGTGATATAGATAAATGAATACATGAACAAGTCAATACTTAAGAACCACATCTGAAAGAACTCCTACAACTCAACAACAAAAAGACAAATAACCCAGTGTGACAGTGAGCAAAGCACTTGTAGACATTTCTCCAAAGAAGATATACACATGGCCAACAAGCTGGAGAAGATGCTCAGCCTCGGTAATCACTGGGGAAGTGCAAACCAAAACCAAAATGAGATGCCACCTCACACCCACTAGGATGACCATGATAAGAAAGAAAGAAAGAAAGAAAGAAAGAAAGAAAGAAAGAAAGAAAGAAAGAAAGAAAGAAAGAAAGAAAGAAAGAAAGAAAGAAAGAAAGAAAGAGAAAGAAAGAAACAAGTGTTGCCAAGGATGTGGAGAAATTGAAACCCTCATACATTGGCGATAGGAGCATGCAATGGTATCGCCACTGTAGAGAATGGTTTGGCAGTTCCTCAGTAAGTTCAACCTGGAGTTACCCAGTGATTCCACCCCTTGGTATATATTCAAATGAACTGAAGACAGGTGTTTAGACTAAAGCTTGTACACAAATTATCACAGTAGCACTACTCACAATAGCCAAACAGTGGAAACAAATTCAAATGCCTGTCAACAGCTGAGTGGATAAATCAAATGGGATCTATCTATACAGTGGAACATTATGTGGCCATAAAAACAAGCGAAGCACTGGGTTATGCCACAGTGTGGAGGAACCTCAACAATACAATGCTACATAAAGGAAGCTAGACTCCAAAACCACATATTGTGTGGTTCCAGGGATATGAAATGTCCAGAATAGGCAAATCCATTGAGACAGAAAGTAGAAAGGTGATTGCCAGGGCTGGGTAGAGAAACGGGGAATGGGGAGTGGCTGCCTAAGGGGTATGGAATTTCCATCTGGGGTGATGGAAAGTTCTGGAACTGGGGGTAGTGATTGCACCACATTGTGAATGGACTAAATGCCACTGAATTGTTCATTTAAAAATGGTTAAAGTGGTAAATTTTATTTTACGTATTTTAACCACGATTTTAAAAACTCTATCTTTACACAGGACTTCTGCACCCCAGTGAAGATTAGGTCCCAATTGAAGGGGAAGTGAGAGGCCCACCCAGCCGACGCCCTGCTTGCTGCCTTGCACACTTACCCGGGGTGTGTGGGGCTCATGGAGCAGGGGGACTAGAGCCCCCAGTAGCCCCCTGTGTGCCCATGCACAGGTGAAAGGGGAAGTAAAGGCATCGGGGAATAGAATACAGGCTCCTGCACTGTATTTTGTGCCAGGAGTATAAATAATTAGATGTGGTTGATAATTCAGAAATAATTTCAAAATTGTCCCCCTTACTAAGTGGGGGTGTCTGTGTTTCCACTAACAATACCAGGTGCTCCCATTCTGAGGGTCGACTCTGGGCCGTTGGGACCTCCGACCTCACCGGTGTATCACTTAATCCTCACCTTGCTAGGTGAGTGGTGCCATCCTCATTTTGCAGGTGTGCAGACTGGAGCTCAGAGAGGCTAGGGGACCTGCCTGGGGCTGCACAGCCAGGCTTGGAGCCCAGTCTCTGAGTCCAGAACTCGGGTAGAAGAAGGAGTGCCATGTAGTAAGTATGGGACATACGCTGGAATGTGGCCTGGAGCAGGCACTGGGTCGGCTTTTCACTCTCAAAACAGCTTGAGTTCTTCCTTTGCTTAAAATCCTTCAGGCCGTACAGCAATTCACTCCAGGTGCACAGGCGGCTCCCATGCAGCTGCCATCCCTGCCCTCCCACTGCTGCCCCAGGCACTGTCCAGTCTGACCCCTGCCCTCCCGGAGCTGGCCTGGCCCTGCCACACCCCAGACCTGGCCCATGCCATTCCTTCCACCTGGAGGGGAGGGGTTGGGGAGAGGGGTGACTGGGACTGGCCCTCCTTAGAGAATGGTTGGCGTGGGAAGTGGGGGAAAAATATCTACCAACTAAATAGCCAGCGATTTAGAGGAGGCCAGAGAGCCATGCGGGTAGCGTGCTCTCCCCAGGGCCACTGGGGAGCGTGGGGGCACTGGGAAGCACAGGATCACTGAGGAGCATGGGGGCACTGGGGAGCCTGGGGCCACTGGGGAGCGTGGGGTCACTGGGGAGCGTGGGGGCACTGGGGAGCGTGGGGGCACTGGGAAGCACAGGATCACTGAGGAGCATGGGGGCACTGGGGAGCCTGGGGCCACTGGGGAGCATGGGGTCACTGGGGAGCGTGGGGGCACTGGGGAGCGTGGGGGCACTGGGGAGCATGGGGCCACTGGGAAGCACAGGATCACTGCGGGGTATGGGGCCACTGGGAAGCGTGGGCTGGCCATGGGCACCCTCAGCAAACCCTGTGGAGCAGACCCAGCTTCGCTCCAAGTGTGAAAACTCTCAGGGGTGGCTCCCTCGTCCTCGGCTGCTCTCCTGGGTGCCCAGGGAAGGTTGGCCAGGGAAGCTCTGAGCGGCTGTGAGTGCAGAGATGCTGGGAGCGGGGGCGTTCATGTTTCAGTCGCTGACATTTTCCATGGAAAAATTCTGCCCCCGGCTCATCCCCCTGCACTGAATGGGGCCTCGGGACACAGGCGAGATGCCAGGTGGGATGGGCAGGTTGCAAGTTGGGAAAGTTTCCTTACCCCAGCCTGGGCCAGCCCGCTGCAGGGAAGGCGCTTATGGGAGAAGAGTTTAGCCCTGCAGACGAGAAGCCTCCTCCTCATTCCCCAGGGACTGTGGACAAGGCCCTGCAGTCTCAGGCCAGGGGCCAGCAGAGGCTCAGGAGCTTCCTGAGATGCATCCCGGTGCAGGTTTTGAGCCAGCCCCGTGTACAAGGAGGGGCTGCCGCCGGGTAGCGGGACGACCTTGCTCTTTGGCAGAGTCTCCCCAAGGGAGTGGGGCTGCCTTCAGGAGGAGGTGGCTGCAGTGGGGGTGAGGGGAAGGTAAGGACACTCCAGCCCCTTCAACCACTGCCAGGTGACAGATGAGAGCAGAATTGGACAGAAGACGGGTCCTTGGCGGCAGTGTTAGCCAGGTGCCAGGCCAGCCCCACAACCCTGGGGCGCCTGAGTCTGCAAATTCCTAGCTGTGAGACTCAGGCAAGTTTCTTAACTGTGCCTCCGTTTTCTCTTCTGTAAAATGGGAGTGATAACAGCCCATATCCATCTCAGGGCCGCTGGGAGGGCCCATCCTGTGACGTCCACAGCACGGGCCGCTGGTCTGCAGTGAGAGCCCTCATCATTAACCCTTGAAGCTTGAGACTGCAAAGTTCATTACTGACTCATTCACTGGACGCACAATGTCTGACCCCCAGGATCTAGCCTCCCCCTGGAGATCAGGGACCAGCGTCTATGTGGCCCCAAGCCCGAGACCAGCAACTGTGAAGCCACTGGGTATCCACATCAGCCACTGCACCTACCACCAGTGGGTCCATGCCCAGATCAGCCCTTCCCTGTGGCCCAGCAATCTCTCTCCTGTACCCAAACCTGTGCTTGTGATCACCCAAGGATACGCACATGGGTCTATCGCATAAATGGGGAACAACCCAGGCGTCTGTCAACAGGAGGATGGAGAAATTAAGTGTGGTCCATTCATGCAGCGTGACTACACGGCAAAGAAACTGCCGACCCGCGTCAACACGGATGGGCCTCACAGACATCACGGTGCGTGAAAGAAGCCAGGAAAGAGGGTGTGTGGATTCCACCACTTCTAAGAATCTCCGGCCAGGCGCCATGGCTCACACCTGTAATCCCAGCACTTTGGGAGGCTGAGGTGGGTGGATCACGAAGGCAGGAGATCGAGACCATCCTGGCCAACATGGTGAAATCCCATCTCTACTAAAAATACAAAAATTAGCTGGGTGTGGTGGCATGAGGCTGTAATCCCAGCTACTCAGGAAGCTGAGGCAGGAGAATCGCTTGAACCAGGGAGTTGGAGGTTGCAGTGAGCCAAGTTCGCACCACTGCACCCCAGCCTGGTGACAGAGTGAGACTCCATCTCAAAAAAAAAATACCCAGAACAAGCCCACCTCATCTTGGAGAGAGAAGTCAGAATAGTTACCCTTGGGTGGGTGGCACCAACTGGGAGTGAGCAGAGGGAGCCTGCAGATATACCAGAATGTTCTTTGTCCCCAGCTGGGTGGTGGTCGCATGAGTGCACGCATATGTAAAAATGCATCAAGGTGTGCACTAGAGATTTCCGCATTTTACGTAAATTATATCTCAGCATAAAAGGAAAGTATTACAGTATGTGACTTTATTGAAATAGGGCAATAACAAAGCAGGAATGGAAACTCCAGGCTTCTTACAATAATTAAAATACAGAAAACAGGCCGGGCACGGTGGTTCACACCTGTAATCCCAGCACTTTGGGAGGCCGAGGCGAGTGGATCACCTAAGGTCAGGAGTTTGAGACTGGCCTGGCCAACATGGTGAAACCCTATCTCTACTAAAAATACAAGGATTAGCCAGGCATGGTGGCACACGCCTGTGATCCCAGCTACTTGGGAGGCTGAAGAAGGAAATTGCTTGAACCAGGAGGCGGAAGTTGCAGTCAACCGAGATCACGTCACTACACTCCAGCCTGCGTGAGGGAGCAAGACTCCATCTCAAAAAAACAAACAAAAAAAACCCAGAAAACACACTTCAAAATTCAAATGCCAACATCAAAAATCATGCCCGTGTGCTTTGTGTGTGCCTGGCCCGCCTTGCGGGTGCTAGCGTTTCCTGCACACATGCTCCATGGGGCCGCTGGGCTGGGCCAGCCACCGACCTAAGGCAGAGCTGGGCTGAGCCAGAATGCCCTGCCAGGGCTCCTCTGCCTCAGCCTGTGCCCATCAGCCAGCCTGTCCCCACCAGGCCCTCAGCCTCTATGGACCCTGAATGTGGACAACAGCCCACCGCAGCAGCTCCCAGGCAGTGAGAAGGTTAAGTGCAGGAGACCCCAGGGAGTTGTGGGGGCTCATAGCCCTTGGTGGAGTGCCCTCCTGCTCTGCCTATGCCCAGCCTGGCACTCAGGCAGTAGACAGAGCTGCCACATAGCGACCATCCTTCCTCCCAAAGGAGCAGGGCCATCAGCAGTGATGGGGAGGAACAGGGTTGTGGGACGTGGCCCCTCTGGCCAAGACCCTCATTTGGGCGGCGCCATCTCTGCCAAGACCCAGCCTGGGGGCTCCCTCCTCCAACATTCTTAGGAGCTTTGGGGTAACCTATCATCTCACTCTTGGGTACCCTGAGCCCAGGTGGCAGGGGGTGGGCAGCATCTCACCTGTGCCCGGAATTCGAGCCATGCTGTCCTCTCCCTGACACCCCTGCTGTGGTCAGGAGTAACCCCTGCTTCCACGCCTCCCCCAGCAGGTAGGCGTCTAACCTAAATCCCGCGTGCTGTCAGGGTTTTCAGTGGTTGAGGCAGAGTGAACACCCACTGCGTGCCTGACTGGCCTCAGAGTCCCCTCAGGGCTGCTATTTCAAAGTTCGGGGGGCCAAGGGCTAGAATGGTGACAATAATCATGATTACTCTTCCCTCAGAACAGGAATCGGAGGTCCAGAAAGCTTCAGCAGCCTTCCTGGTAGCTGAGGGACTCACCCCTCCCATCCCAGTGCCCTGTCATCAACCCTTCCCCTGGGACATACCCCATCCCTGACCCTCAAAGACAGCGGGGGCAGGATGGGCAGAGTGTGGTCACTTGTCCTCCTGGAGAGCCACCCTCCCATGCAAGTCTCTAGGGGCAGGAGGCTGCATCTGGGGGCAGGCTGTGTGGGGTTGGGCCTTCCCTGAGGAGCTCTGGGAGAAGGAAGCCCCCCGACATGCACCAAGCTGCAAGTATTCTCTCAGGCTCCAGACTGAGTCATGGGCCCTCCCCAAACAGGTCTGAGCCCCCGTAGCTGGGTCCAGGATGGCAGAACCCTGTCTTACTCCCCACGATATGCTGGGCCTGGTGCAAGGCCAGGCATGGCAGAGCCTCAGCTGTCACCGCAGAATGAGTGAATGAATGGTGGGTGACGAGTGGCTGATAGACACTTGCAGGAGACACTCTTCCCCGACAGCAGGCCCTGCCTGTGCAGGCAGGGGCTAGGGCTGCAGGCTGGGTGGGCAGCAAGGCTGCCGTGGGGCGTCCCCTTGTCACTCAGACTGTGTTACAGGTCAGTTGAAACCAGCTTGTACCCCCACTTCACATAGGGTTGAGAAAATGCCCACAGTCCATGTCAGGGCCCAGCGTTTAAAACTGGGGGATGGGGTGGTGAGGAGTATGGGGGTGAAACCACCCAAAGTACCCCTCGAGAGGGCACAGCTCCCCGCCAGCAACAGGACAAGCTGTGTCTTTCTGGTGATGAGGCCTGGGAGAAATCGGCTATGCTATGACACAGATGTGGGCTCGTGTCCTGAGGAGGCCTGGGAGCCAGGCACCTCCACCTCAGTATCCCATTTCTCCTCCAAATTCCCAAAAACCAACCCCACAAACCACAGCCCAGCTCCATTTTGCCAGTGGGTGGGGGGGCGCAAATGGCCCCACAGCAGCCTGGCTGGACCCCTGCTCTCCCACCTCGCTCTGGACTGGACACCAGCTCCCAGCACGGCACCCAAGCAGTCCTAGTGCTGCCCATCCCACCCAGTTTCAGGGTGGAAGCAGCCCCCACCCCGCCGCTGAAAGCATCCCCGGGAAGGACGGGGCAGCGCTCCGTCGGGGAGACACGAGATCTGACTTCTTCCTGGAACCCAGCTGGAGCCCGCCCGGGACTCAGCATCCCAGACCCCCCAGAGCTACAGGAACCAGAAGCGGACGCTGGGGCTGCCTGCCCTCCCCCGCAGATAACATGCACCTCTTTCAAACAGCTCATGGAGGTCAGAAAGCCTTTCCCCAGCACGCCCTGCTCTGCCCCCAGGGCACCCACCATCCTACCCCTGGCATGGGTCCACGCCCCACCTTGACACCAGCAGGATCGTGGCCTTAGGGCCTGCCTGAGCCACCTCCCGGCCCCAGCCCAGGCTGCTCCTCCTTGGCCGCTTTGGCCAGGTGGCCCCAGGCCTGCCCCCTCAGTCCTCACTCTTGCCCACACTCCTTCCTAGCATGCTGGCGCCTGACCTGCTGAGCTCTCCACTGCAGAGACCCCTCCTTGGGGAGTCATTCCCACCCACCAGCCCCCTCTGGGAGCGCCCAGACTCTATGCTTGACCTCTCAGGCTGTCCTAAAGCCACTGTGTCAGCGGCAGACTCCCCAGGGCAGGGGTCCCCAGCATTGCCCAGCACCTGGCCAGGCCCTAAGCTCAACATGGGCATGAGCCACCCCACCCCCCCAGCTGAGGGAGCATGGGCAGCCCCCTCCCCAGCTCTCTGGGTGGCAGGGACAGGCCGGCTGAGCCTGGGCCTGATCTCCGGCCTCCCTCCCGGCCCCTGGCCCTGGCTGCTGGGCTGCCCCGGGCTCCTACAGCCCACGCTCCTGGCCCGGGGCGCTTTGTAATTCTTCCTTCTCAGGCATCTTCTGGCAAAAATATTTGAAGAATGCTCCAATTATCTGTGATCAGCCAGGGAGGCGGGTCTGGATCCACCCATCCAGGAAGTAACTCAGCAGATACCCAGAAGGACAGCGCCTGGCCCCTGTGCCCACCCAGGGCCGAGTCCTCGCCAGCCTCTTCCTCAGGTGGGCAGAGGGTTGGCCCGGAACTTTCCATCCATATAGGGGCTCGTCTATGGCTTTGGAGCCCAGCAGGGTTCCTTGGGGCTGAGTATGGGGCAGGGGCTGGTGGTGGCCTCAGTGTTCCCGCCTGTCAAATGGGGATAAGAATGTGGGCCAGGTCTGGGGTCATTCAGCAGACCCCATGAACCACAGGCTGCAGACTGGTCAGACACCCCCACTCACCTAGAACACAGCTCCACCTGCACCTGCCCCGTAATGCCTGGACCCCACAGCAGCTCCAGCGCTGCCCTCAGAGGAAGCTGGAGGGGATGCATTGCAGCCCAGAGCTGGGCGTGCCGGTGGGAAGGAGCCAGAGAGAATGAATAGGACAGGTCTGGGCTCAACAGCTGGTGCCCCATCCTTCCTGGAGGAGGGCCCCGCTCCGTGGGATGGGGGTCGGGGGGCTTGGGTCAGGGGTTTTCCCAGCCACCCCAAGGCTGTTCTGAGTCTCAGTTTTCTCATCTGAGAGCAAGGGACAATCAGCCCTCCTTTGGCAAGTGGCAGGTGAGGCCTGGAAGGGGCCTTACACCTGTGGGGAAGGGACAGGCCCAAAGCGCTCCCCTTTCCAAGCAGGGTTCATGGTATGTGGGGCCCTGGAACCGCTTCCCACCCTTTCCCACCCTCTCCCCACTCTGGTTCCCCTGGCTGGTCCTTGCCAGCCTGACCTTACAGATGAGGAAACTGAGGCTGAGAGACAATAGCCAGAAGAAAGCAGTGTGGGTGGGGGCTGGGACAGTGCATCCTTAGAGGAGGCAAAGGGAGCTGGGCGGGTGGGGGGTGGGCAAGGAAGGGGCTGGGGAGAGCAGAGGGCTGACACCCCCAGGGCCCAGCTCAGGAATGAGGCCATCCCTCTGCCCCTCCCTGCCCTTCCTGGCCTCAGTTTCCCATCTGTGTAGTGAGGGGCTGAGGTGACAATCTGGGTACCTGCAGCTGTGTACTAAAGAGGTTTGCTCGTTTGCTTGGGTTTGGGGTCCTGTGTTCGAGTTCTGCTCAGCTGCTGGCTCTCGCTGGCCTCCCTGAGCCTCAGTTTGCCTGTCTGTCCAATGGGGAGAAACGCCCTGCTGGTGGGTGGGGCATCCTGCAGGCTGCCTCCACTGCGGTCCCACCTGCCACTCTTTCCACGCCACTGCTCTGCTCAGCTCTCAGCTCACAGTGTTCCCAGGGAAGGGATCAGAGCGTCCACTTGCTCCCTCACGCCCCCGGCGGGCGGCTGCCCCCCCACCCTCCCCACATAGCTGGCATTCCTGGCCTGGCAGCCTGGGACCCCACCCTGGAGAAGAACCAGACCGCCTGGGAAAAAGCTGGCGAAGAGCTGGGGGCCCCAGGCAGGGCTGAGGCTGCTGCAGGTGGATGAGCCACAGCCAGGGGATCCATTGCACCCCTGGCCAACACAAGGAGCCCACAGCTAATGAGGTCAAGGGCAGACACTCCCAGCCACCATATCTGCTAAATCTGTGAAATGAGAGCCTCACCCACTCACTGTGATCCCCAAACCACAGGACACTGACCTCTGACTTCAGAACCTTCCAGATCTGTACCGGCACCCAGGGCCCATCACGATGCACCAGGTGCTGGCCACACTGGGCTAGCTCCTCCCCATCCAGGGGCAGGCAGCTTGCCCCCTCCAGCAGCCAGGCAAGATTCCAGACCCAGCTTAGTGCCTCCTCCTCCAAGAAGTCCACTAGCATCTCTCTCCATTCTCCCCTCTCCACTCCCTACAGGATCACATCTGTACTGGGCTCCTGAGGAAGCCGTTGGGACTGAAATTCAGCTATACCCTTCCCTAGGTCTTATCCTGGCCTTTCTCTTTGCTTCCCACAGTACAGATGGGGACAGAAACACCCAGAGATGCCACAGCACCTGAGACCACACAGCTAGCTAAGATCCTAGCAAGGATGGGACTCCCAGCCCCAGCCCTGGCCCTGATGCCACAGATCTGTTGGACGCAGGGGCGCCTTGCAGGCCTGGGTGACCAGGATGCCAACCTGAAACCTCAGGACAGATGGGTGGGTGGACAGACAAGTGGAACAAGTTGGAGGGAGCTGGCAGGCCCCATTGGCCCATGGCCAGGATAGGAGTCTGGACACTTTGTGGCTGGGCCAGCACCTTGGCCTTCCTGGCTGCTCTGAACTTGGCTGAATGGCAAGTCTGGGGGCCGAGCCATCACTTCTCTGCAGACTGCAAGATAGGACTGAGCTCCCGGCCCTGAGACTGAGCCTCAGGCCATAGTCCTGAAGGGTCCTCCTTCTAGGAACAGATGGGAGCCACACCCAGTCCATGCCTGGGCCACACAGCGTCTCAGACAGAGGGTGAGCCCGAGCCAGGCCAGCCCTGCATAGGCCATCTGCATTCTCCAAAGCAGGGGACCCATTCTGGGCCACAAGCCCCCTCTGCATAATTCCACATCCCCCTCACCTTTCAAGCAGCCCACTTTTCTGGAATGCTCCCTCCAAGAATTCCTAGGCTGCCACGGCCTCCTAGCCAACTGCGCAGCTTGGATGCTTCGTGGCCCAGAGTGCCCATTTCCCCAGGGGCGGCCTCCTCCGCCTCTCATCAGCCTGGCTGAGTGAGTGTTTATGGAGCCTTCAGAACTCCAGGGCCCTTGACTGAAGTGGCCCGAGGTCCTGAGCGCCATCCCTGCCTTCCCCACGGTGAGCCCGCAGTTGGAGTTCGTCATTCCCATTTTACAGAGGCGGCTTAGAGAGGAGCAACATCTCGGGCCAGGCCACACAGCAATGTGGCAGTGATCTGGTATCAGAGACAAGAGCAAGACCAGACCCCGTGGCTTTTCCCCCACATTTGAGCTCTGCCTCTTCCCACCCTCCCGTCCTGCGTGCCACAGGAATCTCCACCGAGGAAGGCGGTAAGGGGAAGCCGGGCTGGGCTCTGGGCTCACAGTCAGAGCTGACTGCAAAGCCGGGCTCTCCCCAGCCTCTGAAGGTAGGGGACCAGCCCCAGCCACATCTTCGAGGCTGCTCCAAAGCAGCGATAGACCACAGGAGGTCTCCTGCAGGAGAGGGAAGCATCACACCGCACACACTGCCTGACTCCTAAAGATGCCAGAAGGAAATACAAGAGCACGATAGGGTACCAGGTGATCCCCCATACCTCCAGGAGCTGCAGCCTGGAGGGGAGCCCACAGGCCACACGCTGGGAAGGCAGGTTTTGAGAGAGAGCAGATGGGGATGTGCAGTCGGCAGCCCTCAGCCCAGTGCCCCTCCCCAGGTGCAGGTCCACAGCATCCCAGGCTGGCCACTTCAGGGGCTATGTCCCGCAGGTCTTCAGGCCCTGCGTCCCTGTGCACTCTGGACTACTGCAGACATGGAGTGACTGGAGTCCAGAGTCACTGACTCCCCATCCAGTGCTCTGTCCACAATACCAGCCTGCCTGGCATCCAGGGATCCTGGGCCTGTCACCCCCAGGAACACTCCCTGAACACCCTGAGGCTCAGGAAGGCATGCCCGACGTGCGACTCCATCCCCAGGGCAGTGCCACCAAGGCAGGTGACAACCCTGCTGGGGCAGTGATGGGGCTGAGCAAGTGCTTCAGCCCACAGGAGTGTGGCCTCTGAAGGCCAGCCCTCCCCAGGCTGAGGGGAGCCATGGGGCACACAGGAGGAGTCCCAGGATGGATCTGCCTTCCTTGGGGGGGCAGTGTCGGCCATACCTGGAAATTCCCAGCACTTCCCCGCCAGCGGTGAAGTCATCCTGGGAAGACCTGAGTCAGGGGAGCCGGGAAGTCATCCAGCCCCCGGTCACCCAATCCCCCTTCCCACCTGTGCCGCTGGGGGCCAAGCACACCTGGGGCCACCACAGGCTCTGCCACCCCTGGGCGATGGGCCCTGACCTGGGAGTTCGTGGGGCCCCAGACCCAGAAGCAGCCATCAGACCCTCTGACAGATGTGCTGGGTACCGACTGAGTGAGTGCCTGGTACTGCCCTGAGTGCTGGGGAGGAGGCAGGCGACCCTGCAACCCCAGACCTGGCCAAGCACACTCCCCTGGCACGCCTGCCACCAGACAGTCCTGCAGACTCAGTCATCCCCTCTCCTCAGCCCCGGAGTGGCCCGGGTCCTGCATCTGCGGCTGGTGGGCAGGACCAGCCTCCTCCCTGCTTCCCCATCTTCCACCTCATTGCCCAGAAGGGTCTTTCTAAAGCTCTGCTGAAGCCACTCCTCCCTGCCCTGGGGTCCCCAGACCTGAGATCACTGCCTCTGGCACCACCCCCACCTCATCTTCCCCTGCCCCAGCCCACTCTAACCTGCTGCTCCCCACTTCTGATGCCCAGTCGCCACATCCTCTTCACACCTCCAGGCCTTTGCCCACGTCTGTCCCTTTCCCAGGAACCCACCTTCCTTCCCTCCAGCAGGTCCTTCAGGGCCAAGGTCAGAGGCTGCCTTCCTTGAGATGTCTTCCCCAGACCGCCCTCGACCAGGAGCTTAGAGCTCCTGCTGTGGGTCCCACAGGGCTTTGCGTAAACGACACTGGAAGGGAGGGAGGCAGGGGCTTTCCTTTCCAGCCACACCTGCACACCCGGCCAGCCCTGATCACCCACCCATGGGGGCTGCCATCACTCTGTGGGCATGAAGGGAAAGTTCAGGGTGGTGGTGGGGCCAGCAGGAGGGGGAGGAGGGAGGAGGAGGATCTGGGGAAGCATCCAGACCTACCACCCAGATGGGGAAACTGAGACCCAGAGAAGTGGAGGGATGCCTCAAGGTTGCCGCAAGCCCATAGCTGAGGCAGCAACAGGGCCTGGGCATCTGGGACCACACTCACACTGACCCAACAACGCTGGCCAGGCTGGTCTCAGAGCTCCCGGCTCAGGGACCGAAGCAGGACAAGGCCCAGAACAGAAGGTCTCTGGGCTTCCCGTACCCACAGGAGAGCTGCACCTCTGGTCCCAAAGCTAACCTTGGAGGCAGCCCCTGCAACCTTGAGACCCTCGCTCAGGGCCCCGGGGACTCCTGGTCAATACACAGTTCTAAGCAACTGGAGGCATTGGTTTCTGCCTGGAGAGGACAGGCGGGAAACGGGACAGGCAACAGGGCTCACCCAAGGCTGAAAACTCGCCTTGGTAAGACACCATGACAAGTGGCATGGACCCGACAGCCAGGAGGCCCCAGGCTCAAATCTGGGCTCAGCTGCTTGACCTGGGTGAGTGACTCTGCACCCTGACCTTGTCTTCCTCACTCCACCACCTAGCACGGCAGACAGGCCTCTCCTAGCTCCCCTTCTCTGGGAGCCCGAGGGGGACACAGATCCCCAAGCAGACCCTGGGCACTGTGCACACGTCAGTCCTGCCAGGGAGGGCCTTCTCGGGGAACCCAAGTCCTCCAGAAGTGGGAATGCCTCATCCTGTGTTCCCTAAGCGGGGGTCTGCGGGGCAGGCAGTGCATTCTGGAGGACTTCCCATTGGAATGGGGCTTTGCCATCTGTCTCACCGCTTGGGACTGCACAGGCCTAAGTCTCAGCTCTGGACACCTCCTCACCCTGGCCACAGCAATACCCACTGCGCGGAGGCCGGCTGAGACACCACCAGTCCTTGTGGCCGGGCTCGCTCCCTCCAGGGGGCCTGGTCCATTCAAAGCTCCAACTGGGTACGGAAGGCTTGGAGCAGGGATCACAGTGCGGGAGGGTTCCAGAAAGCGATGGAGGCCCGCAGGGGTCATGGGGTGGGACTCCAGGGCATGCTCACTCAGGCTCTTCTCCGTTACTGCTGACACCCAGTGAGCTGCTCTGCGGGTGGGTGACTTCCTCCCAGGCCCATCTCCGGGCACCTGCAGGCTTCACATACTAAATCTGCAAAGGCCACTTGGGGGAGTAGGACATTAGTGTCGTCTGCACACAGCCTCAGACCCAGCCTCGTAGCAGCCCCAGCACCTCAGCTGCCACCTGCTCCAGCCTGGGGATGGAGGAAGTGTTGATGGCCCTGTGCCAAGCCTCACCTGCCACTCTACCACTGAGACTGTGGGATGGCCTCAGTGGAAAGGCCAACCACTCCACTGGCTGCCTGCACAGAGAAACTGTGAGCGCGGCTTCTCTGCCCAGGCAGGGACCCTCCCCAGCATCCCCGGCCCTCACTCCTACTGCATCTGCTTGTATGCCTCTGGGGCTGGAGAACTCACTGCCTCTCTGCCAACAGCGGAACTGACCCAAGCCTCAGGACCCACCTTCAGAGGACGAGAATGCCCTGGGTGAGGGGCAGGGATGGGGGAGGGGCCCCAGGAGGGCTGAGTGGGAAGACAAGGAAGGGAGGAGGGAGCGCACCTGTACCCACCCCCACCCTGCCGGCCAGCCTGAGGTGAGGCCCCCAGCCCCGCGCCAGGGACGGAGGACAAACGGTGGTTTTGTCCTTGGCCAGCGGGCGGCCCGTACCACACAATGACCCTTTCATCAGGCTGAAGGAGCCCTGGGCCGGGGTTTCATCTGACAAGGGAGGGCGCCTGGCCTCCTGTCCCTTTGGGAGGGGAGCTGAGCCCCATCTGAGCTGGACCCAGGGCCGTGTAGGGCGGCAGCCTTAGGAGCCTGCTACAGCCGCTCCATCTGCCCGGGATGACAGGGAGCGGTGTGAGCAGTGAGGGCTCGAGCTTCTGCTGCATGTGGCTCTCAGTTCCAGGGGCTCTGCACCCTGGCCCTGGGCTGATGGCCTGGATGCCCACAACTGAGCCCTCTACCTCATCCAACACCGCCACACCCCAGAGTCTGTCAGGGTGCTCCGAGAACAGAGCCTTGGTCCACACCCAAGCAGGGTCCCTGGGTTCCCCACAGGCATCCACCTGCCCTGCCAGGGTGACTCAAGGCTCCAGGTGGGTGGGAGGGGAAGGGGCGGGAGTGTGACTTGCTTGGCCATTGTCCCCAGAGGAGTTCACGGAAGTGTGTGAATGAGGGAACAATAATGTGCTGTTGGCGCCTCAAAAATCACCAACTTCATGATCATCACCTCGCCTCCCATCAGCACCTCCAACCACTGGCTGGAGCCTGAGGCGCTGGGAGACCCCGATTCCTCTCCCTGTGGGACTGCATAGGCGGAACTTCCCTTCAGAAGCAGTGCTGGCACCACGTGAGGAGCTGGAACTAGGAAGGCTGAACCCCTGGGCTCCAAGGTGACCTTGGGAAACAGCGTCTTCTCTGGATCCTGGCATCCCATTGATCTACCTCAGCAAGATGCTCTGAGGCTCCCTGGAGTGGAACCCCTGGTGAATGTGTTTGACAGTATTGTTCCCTCGTCTAGGGGTCTCTTTCACGTGCCTGTTTCGTCTGGCCAACTCCTATCCATCCTTCAAAACCCTGTCTGAGAGTCATCTCCTCTGGAAGCCCTCTGAGATGCCCTAGGGCGTCCATCACTCCTTCCTGAATGAACACAGCCACTGGGCCTCCCTCTGTGCTGCCTGTGGCCAACCTCCCTATTCCTGATAGCTGAGAATGGCCAGTCTCCCGTGCACTGACCGCACCAGACATCAAGCTAGAGCTTCCCACAGCCACCCAGTGAGGTTTGTGCTCCCATCATCTGCACTGGAGAGGGAAGAGCTGGGCCTGGGGACACAGCCAGGCAGTGAGGGCCCTGTGGAGTCAGGATGAGGACCCAGATCTGAGTCACTATCATGCCCCTTGGCTTCACGAAGACTCAAGGGAAACCGTATTAGAAAATGGCACATTATCCTACAGGCCTCTGCACACAACTGTGGCACCCAGTGCCATCCCAGCACCTCCCGTCCTCCCTCCGCAGACAGACAGTCCACGATGCACATTCTCCCCTTTAGCCAATGGTTGGTGGGTCTCGTCCACATGATGATGAGTTCTGGGGAGTTTCTTGTGATTAGGGGGTCTCCACTTGTCCACTCCAGTGGAGGGTCCCCAGATGAGATCTCACCAGATTTCCCAGCTCGAATTCCACATGTACTCCCTCTCTGGAACGTTCTACACTTTCAAGTTCCAACTACACATGGCCTGGTCTGAGCCTTGGGGGAGGGATCACCATCCCAAGTGACCCATGAGGAGACTGAGGCCCAGAGAAGTCCATGGACCTGCTCAGGGCACACAGCAGAGCCCCTCCCAGACTTGGATAGACGCAGACCCTCCAGGCTGGGAGTTGCCCTTCCCCCAAGGGCAACCTTAACACACCTGAGCCAAGGGGCGCATCCTGTCCCCACACAGGCCATGGTACCATGGGACTGGGCCTGGTTCATCTCCTCCCCACCGAGGGTCATGGCCACAGCACTTCTGGGACTGTGGCTGGCACCGCTGACAAAGCCGGGAAGAGGCCTGGCCTGGCAGGACAGCGGTAAGCGCCCCCCCATCCTACCACAGCCAGGTGGTCGGTGAGTAACCGCCCCGTCACCCATGACTCACTTGGCTCCCCAGAGCGGGCGGTCACCATGAGAGGCTCCTACCGGAAGACCTGGGGGGGTCGTCAGAGCCAACCCCCACATCTGGGAGAGGAAGGCTGAGACCGGAAGAGACCTGCCTGGGACAGAAGCTGAGCCTGGTCCTGGTCAAGGCCTCAGCCAGGCCCCCGTTCCAGCTGACCCAACACCACAAGCCTTCCTCTTGGCCTGCGGTCCCCCACCTGCCCTCCCTTGGGCCCTGACTGATCCCCGCTGGCCCTGGGAGCTCCTGCACTGACAACAGAGCTCTGCACAGAGAAGGTGAGGGCTGGCCAGAGCCGCCTAGCACCGCTGCAAGTCAGCATTGTAGCAGGGGCGCAGGGCGCTTCCAGGCCAACACACCCGTCCAACCTGATCAGCGGCAGGGGCCCAGGCATGCGTCTGGGATTTGGTGTGCACAGACCACAGCCCAGGACAGGGAGCTAGGGGAGCAGCCCAGATGAAAGGAGGAGTCGGCCAGTGTCTGAGATCCCAGCAATGGGATCTGGAAAGTTCCTGAAAGTTCTCTGGAGCAGAATGAAGCCTCCACCCAGCGACCCTCCTAGCCCAGGCATCCTCAGATCCAAAGGCCAACGCCATCAATTGTGCCTGCAGTGCTGAGGGTGGGCTGACACTGACCCCCACCTCTCACAGCTCTCCAAGGACTTGCGTCCTGGCTGCCTCCCCCAAGTGCAGCCATTGGGTCGGAAACACCGAAACCAAGGTCTTCTCCCTTTGCATGCTTTCATTCAAATTGAACTGCGCAGGCCCTACTCCCACCTAGGGTCAGCCTTGTGCCCACCAAACAAACGGGGCAGGGGAAACCTGAGACCCGCCCCCCCTCGATCCTGGAACGTGTCTGGGTTCCTCTCTGCTTGGGGAAGGCTGGCGTCAGCGTTTTCCTCCCTGTGGCGCAGGAGCTGCTGAGGGCAAGTCAGCGATGCAGCCTGCCTTCCTGTCCCCCACGACCCAGGCCGGACCCCAGCACTGGCCCAGGGATGTCTGGAAAAGCTGTTTCCTTAGGAGAATTTCTGCCAACACAGCTGGCAGTGCACACTCCAGGAACAAGCCTGGCGGCTGTAGTCATTGCAGACCCAGATGAGGAGGACAGCCCTGAGATAAACCTGGGGTCTGCAGAGGTACACTGGGCACCACCTTGCCCCAGAGGCCCCTCACTGCTGCCTTGGCATCAACTCCCACCAGGCTTCTGGGGCCCCTGTGCACCTCCCTCTCTCAGACCCTAACGCCAACCCTCCAATCCCCCCTTCCCTCGCCCCCACCTCCCCAGGACTCCTGGTTTCCCACCCCGGACACCTCTCCATGAACACCGAACCTTAGCCAGCCAGCTCCAAAAATGATTTCCCAAGCACCAGAGCTGCCAATTCTCTAGCAAGGCTTAAGGCTGAAATGCCAGGATTCTGGGGAGGAGGAGGCTTCCTGACCTCCAACCGCCAGAGGCTGAAATTCCAAGGCCCCCTGTTGATGCAGTTCCTGGGAAGGACACCAGAAGCAGGACCCAGGGACCCTGGCACTTTGATAGCCTGGGTCCCCACTGCTCAGGCGGTCCCCACCCGCATGCGCCCTGCTACCCCGCCCCCCTCAGGCGATGCCTCCGCAGCCGGGGCTGCCCGCCGGGCCTGGAGCGCTCTCTGTGCCCGGACCTTGTAATTATGTCCCACAGCCCGGGAAACCGCGGGCCTCGCAGCATCTGGCTGCGGTTGCGAACTTTTGTTTCAAGATGCGCGACTATTTATAGAAGGAAAACTGGTAGGATAGTAATTTCCTAGGAGCAAGAGGAGAAATTGGCTGCGTCTTTATTAAATGGGGGTGGGGGCGCGGCGCTGTATTAGGACTGCGACCGCATGGGGGGAGGGGGTGGCGCAGGGAGCGGGAAGGCAGCGGCTGCCCCCTCTGGCCGCGTCAGGCGACCCCGGACGTGGCCCGCGTGTAAAGGACGGGGAGGGGGAAGGGAAGAGAAGGAGAGGGAGAGCAGGCGCTGAGGTTTAATCAGTAGCATCCAGCTTAAATTCCCCCAAACGGCGGTTCCATAAATCAAACTTCTTTTTGAGTCAGAGGCCAGAGCATATGAGTCCCATTAGGAATCGAGCGAAGCCACCACTGCGCCCCCCCTGGGCTCACTGGGCTGGACTCGGCCCTGCCCGGAGCTTCTCAGAGCCCAGTGGGCTCTGCCCTGCTGGACGCACACAGGAGGACCCACGCTCCGTGCTCTCCCTCGGCCGAGACACCTGGGCGAACGCGGTCGCCAGCGCGCAAAGCGCGTCCACCTCGCCCCTAGGTGAGGACTCGGCAGGGGCAGGGATCAGGTCACCCAGTGCTGCAGGAAGGCGCAAGAAGCCGCAGCGACTTCGGGGTGCAGTGCGGACGCTGTACGGTGGAGCGTGGCGTGCACGTGCGTGCCGGTGTTTGCACGAGGGAGCCGGTGTGTGCGTGCGGCTATCCCAAGTGTGGCATGGTCTTGCGCGCCTCGTGGGCTAATATGGGGAGGGGTCCTCCACTGGTCCAGGACTCTGCTGGGACGCGCAGGGATTCTCGGCACCGCCTGCTGCCCGCGAGCCCTAGCGCTGGGCGTGCACAGCCTGCTCTACTCCGGCAGTCGAGCCGCTCTCAGGCCATCCTTTCTTTGACCCCAGAGCCAGGACTTCTCACTGACGTCGCTGGCCGCCAAGTGCTCCACCTCGGCAGCTTACGCTAGCGAGGCGACCTAAAGTCCCGGCTCCCGCGCGCGATGGTCACCCGGTGCCCCGCCCAGGGGCCTCGCTGCCGCGTTCCCTGCCCACCCTGTTCCAGCGCTGGAGGCCCGAGGGGAGCCCACCCGCCCACCCCGCACGCCGCCCGCGGCACTCACAGGTAGCTGCCGCTGGACAGGAGGAGAAAGATCTGCGGGCAATAGACGGAGACGAGCGCGCTGCGCGGCGACAGTAGGAGCATGGTGGGCCGGCGCGCCTGGCGGGGCTGGGCAGGCTCCACGGGCAGGGCGCCTGGGCCAGCTGAGGCCGGGGTCCCCGCAGAGCTCCCCGATGCAGGGCGGCGGCGCCAGGCGCTAGGGGCTGGGTCTCGTGGACCCGGGCGCAGTTGTCGCCCGTGCCCCGCCGCCAGGGCCGTGCATGGCGCTGGATCTGGGGCAGCGGCGGGAGCTGGGGCTGGAGTGCGGGGCGGGGACCCGGCCGGGGGCAGCGGGCGCGCCTTGGCTGCGGTCTGGACCTCCGTCCGTCTGTCGGTGCGAACCGGCTCTGTCGCTCGCACTGGCTCACGTCTCCAAGTCTCCCGAGGCACGCAGCTGCCATTGGACGGGCAGTCCCTACATCCGCCTCCTCCCCCGGCGGGTTTTTTTAAAGGGGAGGCTGACCGGAGCGTGCGGTGGGAGCCGCCTCCAGGGCTTGCCCAAGTTGCCTTGGCCGGGACACCCGCACCCCCATCTTTAGGGAGCCACACAGCTCTGGCCTGGCTCCGGAAGGTGCACCTGGGGGCGCCTCCGCGGGGGAACTGCGCGGAGGTGTGTGCTTGGGGGCTGTGCTCAGCAACGTATGCGCGTGTGTGCATGCATGTACCTGCATGTGCCTGCGTGTGCCTGCAGGAGCATGGGCGGTCTGTGAGGACAGGTGTGTGTGCACAGATGCACTGAGTGTCCTGAGCCTCTGGCCCCGTGTGCCCTGGGTCTAGTGAGGCTGGCTGTGGGTCGCACACAGGCACTGCCATGGTTAACCAAGCCCAGCCTTGAGCTGATGCTGAGACGGCAGGACCCTGCCTGGGCACCTCTTTGAAGAGGCCGCCAGTGGGAAGGCATCGCCGGCAGGTGCTGCTCTCCTCACACAGAGGCGTCCCCACTCTGGCTTCCCCATCCCGGTTGGCGGGGATGGGTTTGGGGAGAAGTAGACCTACAAGGACATTCTCCCTCTTAGAGTTCGTTTTATTTATTTATTTTTAAGCCCGGACACATAGGTCTAGTGTCCCACCTCCTGTTGTTAGCCAATCCTGGTTCCACTTGACCATCCCTCTACATCTGAATCACAGTGCAAAGCAGGAAGAAGGCAAGACAAGCGAGGGCTGGGTGGTCTGGCCCGTTGTCCTGAGGAAGAGGATTTTCTAACTTCTAGACCCAGTAGGGAGGCTCATCACCCAGGAGAAAGCAGCCACTTCCTCCATCTTCATCCCTCCCAGTCCAGGGCTCTCAGGCCCCTCTGCTTCTGGCCCCAAAGGCAGGGATAGGCTTGCAACGGGGCTTGTCCTAGAACTGCAGTGACTCCAGTTCCAGTGAGCAGAGGGTGTCCAGACTTCAGACGGGCTCCTCTGAGCTCTGCTTTGGCCTCCTCCGGGGCTGGAGGTGAAGGCCGCTCAGTCCAAAAAGGGCCCTGGGTGAGGAACTGTGACTCCCTGAAGCCATCAGGTTTTCAAATTGCTCCAAATCCCAGGTGCATCTGTTCTTAAGGCCGTGACCCCTAAGGGGATTGTGAGGGCTGAGTTCTGGTTCCTGCTGGTACTGGATTCCTCCAGAGGTTGTACCTGTGAGTTGCACCAGGCTTAGGGGCACATGTGTGTGATGGCCGCACGTGCCCAGGTGGCCCCCTGTGTAATGAAACACAGGCAGCAGGCAGGGGAGTGATCCTGGAATATCCCCCCCATGCATATACAACCTCTGATCTTTGGTCAGAACTTTATGACCCTGAAAATCCCAACTCCTGAGATGCAGACACCCTGGAATACACCATCTGGAGAAGTCCCCAGGGTGTCAGTCCCGGTGACATCATAGTCATTAACAATAAGAAAGATTCTCCTGGTGTCTACAGGTGTTCATTGGGACACATATCTCCACCACCCGCAGGGCAAAGGCCCCCAGGACTAACACAGGCAGCATGAAGTGAAGGGGGTGTTGTGACCCCATATTTTGGATGAAGAAAGGGAGGCTGAGGTTAAAGGGCTCACTCAAGGCCACAGGCTAGGAGTGACAAGAGGACAGAACACACAGCCCATTGGTCCCAGACTCCCAAACCTCCTCCTTAATGTAATGGGCTTCCAGGTCATTTAACCCCTTAGGATACACCTGGGCCCAGCTTCCCCCTTCGACCTCTGCATGTAGCCAAGATGGCTCGCCAAGAAAGCAGGGCCCTTCTCTCCAATCCTGGGAGCAGGGGCTGAGCCTCGGGGGAGGGATTGGCTCTCCTTCCCTTAGCAGATCCCAGGGTAGATCTCTGGCTTTCCTGCTTGCCATTCCACAGGGTGTTGGGAGGTCACATTGTGGAAATCCTGGAGGTGAGGAGCGTGTGTTTTAGATTGGCACACCAGGGGGAGGAGTTTCCCCTCCAGGGGTCCTGGGTGGGACCTGAGGGCAGAGCCAGGGCCACACAGAAGGAAGCTCAGCCACTGCCTGGCTCTTACCCCCGCCCCCAGAGGGAGGCTGACACAG
This sequence comes from Macaca fascicularis, assembly GCF_037993035.2. Taxonomy (NCBI): domain Eukaryota; kingdom Metazoa; phylum Chordata; class Mammalia; order Primates; family Cercopithecidae; genus Macaca; species Macaca fascicularis. Next base: position 5,616,301 of record NC_088384.1, on the reverse strand, counting down.
GTGCCTGGGGCTCAGGCTGGGCTACAGGGAGGCCCGGTGGGGTCTTGCTCACTCAGACCCCTCTCAGACACTGGCCACCATCCTGTTCAGGATGGCCAGAGCTGCAATCCCTGTTTACAGAAGGGACCAGGAGGCTTGGGAAGAGCACACAAACCTCAAGCCCTGGAAGCAGCCCCGGGAGCAGGGCTGGGGTGGACCCTCGGCTCCTGCTGCTGCCTAAGGGGGTTCCTAGAGCTCTTCCCACCGGCTCACTCGTGGGAGTAAGGGCTGCTTTCTGATGACTGATTCAGAAGAATGGACACTAGGAAAAGCGGCCTGCGGCGGGGGGGGGGGGGGGGGGGGGGAGGGGCAGGGGCCACAACCAACTGCAGTTCCAGCTCTGTCACTGAATCCTGAGGACAGTGACTTAGGTCCTGTGCCCAGTTTCCTAATCCTTGAAGCCGAGACAGTAAAAGCGCCTAACCCTAGGGGTGCCAGGAGGGGAAAGGCCTCAGCGCTGAGAATCAGGCTGCAGGGACAAAGTCTCATTAAGGGTTGCCATCACTTTGAGGGGCCCAGCGGGAGTCATTGCAGGACTGCTGGAGATGCAGGAAAAGAGCAGCCTGCCCACTCCACCCCCAGCCCAGCAGGCTCAATGCCCCGCACCCCTCACCTCCATAAACAAACACCCTGGGACACAGCCTACCCACAGACCTATGATAACCGGGGCTACTGGCTACCGGCAGCCGCAGGCACGCCCGCCCAGACCCGCAGGGCTCAGGCTAGGACGGGGGCTTCCATTCCTGCCTCTGAGGCCACTGGCTTTAGTCTCTGCAGGCCTTGGGCCTCACTTTCTCCACCTGTGAAATGGCGGAGTAGAGATGGGATGGAGGGTGATGGAGAGACGATTTCCAGCGCCTTCTTCCACCTCTCCGCCTGGTAGCCCGCGTCTCCCCGCAGTGGTACCGGGACCTGCACTTCCCGCGGGTCTGTTCACAGCCTTGCCCGTGGCCTGGACGGGGCTTGCCTCGGGGCAGCGGGCGGCGCACAGTAGGCGTGCAGGGCGCGGCGGGGCGCGGGTCCCCGCAGGTGCGATAAGCGCGGGGCAGGCAACTGGCGGTGGGCGCCCCCGGCGAGGTGCACCGCACCCCCTCTCCGTCATGCCGTTTCTCCACCCCCACTTCGAGCGAGGCCGAGACAGATTCTGTCTAAAGGAGATCGCGGCTCAACAGGTAAGGACTCGGCTGGGTTCAGGAATGTGGAAATACGACTCGGAGCAGCTACCGCAGAGAGCAGCTAGCGCGGCTCGCCGGGCGCCCGCCCGCCGGGCCGCGCCAGGGGGAGCGCGGCGAGAGGGGGCCGGGCCCAGGGCCCAGGGCCCCGGGCGGGCGGGGCGCAGGCCCCGGACCGAGCCCGAGGCGGCCCGGCAGGCCCCACGGCCCATCCCGAGCCAGCCGGACGAGTTGTCAAGGTAATTTCAACACGTCTGGGTGATGGATAGAGACGAAGGGCCGCGGCGGGTGCCCCGGCCTGCGCGCTCGCGGCCGGGTGCGCGCCCCCCCGCCCTCCCGGGCCTCCCCAGGCGCCGGACGCCCCCCGACCCCGCCCCGGCGCACCCTCCAGGCGGCGAGCGCTCGGCCCGGGCTCGGCGCCCAGCGCAGCCCGGGGGAGGGAAGGCGCGTCCCACCCCCGGGGCCTGGAGCCCAAACAGGTGAAAGTACGCGCCGGGCACGCTCGCCGCTACCCGCGAGCCCGGCCGGGCCGCCCGCGCGCCCCGCTCTCTCTCCTCCCGCGCTGGGCTCAGCGCCCCTCGGGAGCTCAGGGGGCTGGGCTGCGTCTCTGCTGGCGTGGGGCGAGGGTCTGACACACGGGCCAGCCCCGGAGCCCAGAGAACTGCCGTGGCCCCCTCCCGTCCCCACGTCCCCGTGGGGACGCCCTGGAGGCAGCCCCTTCGTGCTGTCTTGGCCCCCGGCTGCCGCCCCCGCCCACGGGATACTCACCCGAGCTTCACGTACAGGACGCCAAAGCAGAGAAACACGTAGAAAATCCACTTGCGAAAGTTTCTGTGCATGATCCAGGGAGGGGGGCTGCGCCATAGACAGCGGCGGCCGGAGGGGACGCGCGGGCCCGGCAGGGCCGGGCAGGGGCCAGGGGGCTGCGGGCAGAGCGCGCTCAGCCGGCGCTGCGGCTCGGGCGGCCGGCGACGCGCGGGCACTCGGCGCGCGCTGCCACCATGGTGAGCCCGGGATGCCGCCGCCGCCGCGTGCACCCGGGGAAATGACCCAGGCTGGGGGCCGCGACCTCGAAGCCCGGTTGAGCGACCGTGGGCCTCTGCAAGCGCGGGCCGGGGGCCCGGGCGCGGCTGGCGGGCGGGTGCAGCCTCCACTGGGCGCAGCCGCCTGAGGCCGTGCGCGCCTCGCCGAGCGCAGCGACGGCCAATGTGTCCGCACTTGTCGGCCTCCCCAGGTGACTCGCGGCCCCGGCAAGCGAGCCGCGAGCGAGCGAGCGCGCCCCAGGTAGGAGGATCCGCCTCCCGCCCGCCCTCCTCGCTCGCAGCGCTCTCTCTCCCTCGCTCCCTGGCTCTCCCCTCCCTTTTCTCCTCCCTCCCCCGTGACACACAAACGCATCTACCCCCTGGGCCCCCCCTCCCCAGGCCAGCTCCCTTCCGATTGCCCTCCGGGGACTGGGCGGGGGAAGCGGGCTTGGGTGACGGGTGGTGGGGGTGTGGGGAGGGTGCGGCTCGGAAGAGACACCTGCGCTCCTCCGCGCACGCGGGGGTAGGGGCGGGGGTACAGGTGGGGGCGGGAAACGACCGGTACAGGTCGCAGTGGCCACTTGGCTTCCAGTTTCCGGTGAGGGAAGGAGAGACCACCCACTCCCATTGCCTCTCCGAGTGCACTTTCCAGACCCCCAAAAATTATCCGCATCAATGGGATACTCTGGGGCCGTACTCTTAGTCCAGGCAACGCTGCCACTCCAGCAAACCTCAATGGGAGATTCCCACAACCCCAGGTCCCAGCACTGCTGCCACCTGCGCTAGTCCAGCTTTGGGACCTGACCGATGACAGACAGGCTAGCCTGGCCACATGCCGGGAGATGGCATGCGTGACCTCCTGCAGAACCCATTGGCCAAGCACCGTGATGGAGGCCTGTGGAAGGAGGCTGAGGGGCTTCCCGGGCACTGGGAGGCTACTGGCCCCCAGAATCCCTGCCCCTGCGCCACGGTTTTCGTGGACTCCTCTGCAGCGCCTAGTTGTGTTCAGATTCCCTGAGGAGAGCCCGAAGTCAGATTGACTCTGTGCCTCGCACACCCAGAGCCCATCTAGCCTGATTTAGCCCGGGGCGAACGAGCGCCAGAGTCCCGCAGACCCTGCTGCGCCAAGCCTGGTCTTCCCTCAGGGGGCAGGACCCAGACCCATGACCAGATCGCTGTCCAGGCCAGGCTCCCCGCCTGTTCTGTGATTTCTTAACCCTGGATGGCTCCCGGTGCTGCAGGCACACGGGACAGGGAAGAGCTCAGTCCCCGAGGACCAGCAGGGACTGAGGCCACCAAGGGGAGAGTCTGTGTGTGCATCCGGCTGCCCTCTCCCACCTGGCCAAGCCTGGGTAGGGACCTCGAGCTCAGAGCCTGCCTCCCCTGCCCCTCCCGCAGTCCCGCCAGACCCCCTGCCTCTGATCCCTTCTTAATCCCTCCAAATCCCTGAACCTTTGCCACGACCCCGATGCAGGTCATTCCTGGGCCCCCGGATCTGAGGCCCCCGGTGCCCCCGAGCCCCGTGCGCCGATGGGGAGGGTTCCCAGATAAAGGGCGTACGTTGGCGATCAGCACAGACAGGGGAACCGAGGCACAGGAATAAGTGAAATGGCAATAGCAGCTCCACCCGCTGGGTGACCCCTGCTCCCCAGAGCCCCACTGTAGGGCAGCCACCCCCATTTCACGGCCTGGAAGCTGGACGCGGGGAGCAGGAGAGTCTGGCCTGGCTCTCGCAGGCAGTGACGGGCGCGCGCGCAGCTCGGGCGCGGGCAGATGCTGCCACCCGGCGGCGGCACTGAGGGCTCTCGGACTCAGGCGCGCAGGGGCTGGAGGTGGCGGGCGGCGGAGCCACGCTGGGCCCACGGCCACGAGGCGGGCAGGAACCCCATCCCCTCCCGGAGCCCGGGACTCCTGCCCCCACTGCCGCCAGCCTCGGTCTCGGCGCCCGTTAATGGGGCGGATCGCCAGGAGCTGTCGGGCTGTGGCGGAGTTGGAACCACAAGAACTGCACCGGCGGCCTCCCCGCTGCGGGTCTGGGCGCTCGACCCCCGACCCGGCCGCGCCGACCCCCACCGGATCTGCTTCCGGCCCGAGGTGGGGACGGCTCTGGGACCGGCCGGGCGGGGTTCATCCGGGAGAGGAGGGGGTGACGGTGGGCGAGCGGGATGCCCGGGTTCGTTCGCCGCCTCGGCTGCGTCTCAGTGCCTCGGTTTCCCCGGGAGAGCGGAAGGCGGAGCCGCGCCTTGGAGCGCAGAGGGACCGCGGCGTGGTGCTGCCCCCTGCCGGCCGCGGGGAGAGGCGGCGCGCGGAGAAGGGCGGGACTGAGCGGGGTCCCGGCGGCTCGCGACCCCAGCGAGTCGCTTCCAACACCGGGTGGTCTCCGAAGGTCTTTGAATGACTCCAAGGTTGGGGAAATGTGGGGTGGGAGGCGCTCACAGCCCACGTGCGCACAGCACACATACACCACACCACACACACAACACACATACACCACACCACACACACAACACACAAACACACACCACACACACAACACACAAACACACACCACACACAAACACAACATACACCACACACAACACACATACGCACACGCACAACAGCACACACAACACACACACGCATGCACACAACACACAACACACAAAACACAACACATACCACGCCACACACACAACACACACCACACATTAGACACACACACACACCCCACACCACACACAAACACACACCACACAGCCACCACACAACAGGCACACAACACATACACAACACAATACATACCCAATACACAACACACACAACACACAAACAACACAACACATACCACACAGCCACCACACAACACATACACCACACACAGCACACACAAACAATACAATACACACCACACACACAACACAAAACACACCATACACCATACACACACGCACAATACACACATGCAGTGCAATACATACAACACACCATGCACACACACTACATACCACACACTACACACCACACACATCACAAACACGGAAAACACACAACTCACACAACATACATAACACATCACACACACATTAGACATAACATATAAACACACCACACACACACCACACATAACACACCACACACAACACATACACAACACACACACACCATACAGACACACCACACATACACAACACAAATACACACACAACACAACTCACACACAATACACAACACATGAACACCACACACACAACACAACACACACATGCCACATTCATACACCATGCACCCATACCACACCACACACACACCACACACAGGCAGCAGGAATCCCCAGGGCAACAGGGCGGCTGTGCCTGAGCCTCCATCCAGCTGGGGCTCTGAAGGCTGGTCCCAGGCCTCTGAGGTCTGTGTGACCACAGGCAGGCAGGTCCACTGTCCCCCTATATGGGATCATAGCTCTGATCATCTCGAATGTGAGGGTGGCCAGGATCCAGGCCCAAGGGCCCCCACGCCTGTTGTGGGTAGGGGGTGATTGAGTGAGGGGAGGTGGAGCCTGTGCTTCTGCTGGGAGTGTAAGCCTCTCTGGTTCCCAGCCAGCACCGAGACCCACCAAGGCCTGATGTCTCCAAAGTCAGGACAGCCTGGGGCCCTGGATGGTCACCTTTGGGCTCCATGGAACTCAGCTACTTCTTACCTGTGTGTACTGTGTGTTTCTGTGTTGTGTGTGTTGTGTGTGGTGTTGTGCGTGGTGTGTGTTGCTTGTGTGGTGTGTTTGTGTGTTGTGTATGTGTTTGTGTGTTGTGTGTTATATGTTTGTGTGTGGGGTGTGTGTGCATATGTGTGTTGTATGTGTGTGTTGTGTGTTGTTTGTTGTGTTTGTGTGGTGTGTTTGTGGTGTGAGTGTGCTGTAAGTTTGTGTACTGCGTATGTGTTGTGTGTAGTGTGTGTGTGTGTGTGTGTGTGTGATGTGTGGGGGGTGTGTTTGTGTGTGGTGTGTGTTGTGTGTGATGTATGTTTGTGTGTGACCGCAGGTAGAAGTGTCAATGTCCCCAGCCCTGGCATAGTAATCATGAGTCCACACCCCATGGGGTTCTTCCGACGGGGGAATGAGTTAACTCAGAAATGATTCACCTGGCCGAGTGCGGTGGCTCACGCCTGTAATCCCAGCACTTTGGGAAGACCAGGCGGGCAGATCACCTGAGGTCGGGAGTTCAAGACCAGCCTGACCAACATGGTCTTTAGTAGAGACCAGTCTCTACTAAAAATACAAGATTAGCTGGGCATGGTGGAACATGCCTGTAATCACAGCTACTTGGGAGTCTGAGGCAGGAGAATCCCTTGAACCTGGGAGGCAGAGGTTGCAGTGAGCTGAGATGGCACCACTGCGCTCCAGCCTGGGCAACAAGAGCAAAACTCCGTCTCAAAAAAAAAAGAAAAAAAACGAACAATTAACCTAAAAACGAGTACAGTGCCCAGCGCACACGGGCAATCAATCAATGTTCTATGTCCTGACCCTACAGGCCTGTGCCAGGCAGAGCGTAGGGTTTGGCCCAGCAGGGCAAGCCAGGTGCTGGATCCCATTGCCAGACCACCTCCCTCCGCCAGTCCCACAGTTCCCAGAGAGGGCTGAGAGGAGCCGACTGTGGGGTGGCCGTAAGCCGGACCAGTCCCTAATTGCATGGGGCGTTGGGGCAGGCATCCATGTGTCCTGCCCAGGTCTCCTTGAAGTACAGAGTGTAGGGGAGGAGCCCACCACACCTCCCTCTGCCAGGCCCATGGTGGACTCACGGGCGCCCCGGGGCCGCTTTCTTTTCTCTGGGAAGCAAGGACTCCAGCCGGACTCTCTCTCTCTCTCTTTTTTTTTTTTTTTTTTTTTTTTTTTTTTTTTTTTTTGACAGAGTCTCGCTCTGTCGCCCAGGCTGGAGTGCTGTGGTGCAACCTCGGCTCACTGCAAGCTCCGCCTCCCGGGTTCACGCCACTCTCCCGCCTCAGCCTCCCAAGTAGCTGGGACTACAGGCGCCCGCCACCACGCCCGGCTAATTTTTTGTGTGTTTTTAGTAGAGACGGGATTTCACCGTGTTAACCAGGATGGTCTTGATCTCCTGACCTCGTGATCCTTCTGTCTCAGCCTCCCAAAGTGCTAGGATTACAGGCGTGAGCCACAGCACCCAGCTCCAGACTCTCTTTTTAAGCAGCTGCCTCTATGGGGTCTGCCTTCTCCGAACATGGAGGGTTTCTGGAGGAGGTGACTTGCAAGAAGCTGAGATCCGGAAGAGCATGGCCCCTGTGGGGAGAGGCGAGTTCCGTGTGGCTGGAGTGGAGGCAGAGCCTTGATTGCCCACCCAAGGATCCTGGGCTGGACCTTGAGCACGGTGTGAGCCATGAACTGATTCCATACAGGGGAGCAACGGGGTCAGGCCCATGACACCACATTGGCCCTTGGCCAGGGCCCTCATCTGTGTTTTCCGGGCTAGACGTCTCAAGGTCAGTGCCACATCTGACTTAGCCCCACGTTCCCAGCATCTAGAACAGAGGTGAGGGTTTGGTGAGAGTAAAAGATGGATGGGGCCGGGCGCGGTGGCTCAAGCCTGTAATCCCAGCACTTTGGGAGGCCGAGACGGGCGGATCACGAGGTCAGGAGATCGAGACCATCTTGGCTAACACGGTGAAACCCCGTCTCTACTAAAAAATACAAAAAACTAGCCGGGCGAGGTGGCGGGCAACTGTAGTCCCAGCTACTCGGGAGGCTGAGGCAGGAGAATGGCATAAACCCAGGAGGCGGAGCTTGCAGTGAGCTGAGATCCGGCCACTGCACTCCAGCCTGGGCCACAAAGCGAGACTCCGTCTCAAAAAAAAAAAAAAAAAAAAGATGGATGGAAGGATGGATGAATATGTGTAATACTGGGAGGATGGATGGATGGATGGATGTTTAATACAGGATGGATGGAGGGATGGATGGATGGATGGATGGATGGATGGATGGATGGACAGATGGACGTCTAATACAGGATGGATGGATGGATGGACAGATGGACATCTAATACAGGATGGATGGATGGATGGATGGATGGATGGATGGATGGACGGATGGATGTTTAATACAGGATGGATGTAGGGAGGAGACAGCACACCCCCCTACCCTCACTCTGCTCGGTGTGGACGAGTGTGGGCTGTAATGATGGAATCAGGTCTAGGTGTAGTTTGCCTGAGATGTTTACGGTTTTAGCATTGAAAGTTCCGCATCTCAGGAACCCCTCAGTACTGGGAGAACAGGGATGGTTGGGCACCCTAGATCTAAGATTATAAAAGGAAAGATGACTTCATCTTTAGTATTTTCCTGGGTACAGACAGTTTCTCTGGTGCCCTGGCAAGGGGCTTCTGGACTGGTCACACTGGGATGTGTTTTGTGTGGGAACGGGACAATTAAAAGTGATTTAAATAATAATAACAGCTCCTATTTAGTGAACAGCTGCTGTGCCAGGCCTGTCCCCGCTGCTGGATCCCCCTGAGTCCTTGTGAGCTTGCAAAGCAGGACCCGTCCGCACCTTCGTGCTCTGGGTTCATTTGTCCTCCCACTGGACAGGCATTCCTGAGCACTCATGATGTTCCAGTCTGGAGTGAGGTCCTGGGATGTGGAGAGAACATGTCCCCGCCTTTGGGGGCTGGCAGGCTGGAGGGGGAGGTGAGGACACAGAGGTCACTAGGGCCTGGGACCCGAGCCCACACTCACACCGGTGAGTGCATATGTAGCCCAGCCTCCTCCCCAGGAGCTGCCTGCAGGGTGCGTTTGTGTCACTGTCACTGGAGCTGGAAGCTTGATTCCTCCACTCCAAAGCCTCATCCCAGTTTCTCAAGATGGAATTCGAGGAGCTGCCCTCACTTCCTCATCCTTTCCACCACCCACACCAAATCCACTTACAAGGCCTTTGACCCTCATTCCAAAACGGATCGTGCTCCTACCCTCCCACCTCCACCGCTGCTGCCTACTGGTCTGAGTCCACCCAGAAGATGAAATAGGCCCCAACTGCTCCTCTGCTTCCTCTCCTGACCTTCTGCAGCGCATCTTCCAGCCGGCAGCCGGAGGAGTGTTCCATAAATGCAAGCCAAATCAGGCCATTTCTCCTGCTTCAACCTTCTATGGCTCCCCATTGCTCTCTGAATAAAATCAAAGTCCTGTTCTGGCCTGCAGCCTGGCATCTTCCGGCCCCCGCCTTTCCCCCAGCCTCATCATGTAAATGAGCCCGCTTCTTCTCTCCTCTCATTGTCCATGTTGTTTCTTCTGTTACTTGAACGAGTCCAGGGTGGTTCCTGCCCCAGGACTTCTGTATGTGCTCTCCCTTCTAGCACAGGGCTCTTCCCCTGGTTTTATGTGGCCTCAGCTTAAATGTCCCACGTCAGAGGGGGCCCACACTCCTCCCTACAAACACGCTCTCTGATATTTGCTACCATAACACTTGCTGCTTCCTTTGTGACACTGAGGACACTATGTCATTATTTTTTCCTGTCAGTCTCCCACCAGTACATGAGCTCCACAGGGGGCATAGCAACACCTGCTTTGGTTACTGCTCTATCCCCAAGACATAAGACAGAACCTGGCATATAGTCAGTACTCAATGAAGCAATGAATGAATGAATGAATGAATGAATGAATGAATGAATGAACGAATGAATGAATGAATGAACGAACGATTTTCTAGGAAGCAGCTGGCATACATAACCAGCATTGTTATAAGCTGGAGAGGGCAGAGACCTGACCTGGACTTTTTGGAACTTCACTTTGAGCCCAACCCAGCATCACCAGTGTCACCCCATCCTTGCTGCCCTGCCCCAGCTACCTTCTTGCATCTTATGACTGGTGTGACTGACAGGCATTTCCTGAACCCCAGCAACTCCTGCTTATGTGACACTGGGCATATGTTGGTTCCTCTAGGTAAAGAGCAGGTGCTTGTTTGTTGGACCTGGCACAGTCTTGTGAAATAGTGCTACTGGACTCATTGTGCAGATGAGGAAACTGAGGTAGAGAAGGAAGTGCTTGAAGTCACACAGCTGGTGGAGCTGGGATTTGAACCCATGCTTGTCAGGCTCAGAGCTTGAGCTCCTTCCACTGCGTGGCCCGCCTCCTGGAATGGGGACTATGGGGTAAAGTGTTCACAATCTGCTGCCAGGACCACCAGTCCTATGGCAAGAGGACATGAGGCCATGAGGAGCCCATGACATTACTGGGCACACTCCAGCGGGACCAAGGCAGGTGCAGGGGGCCTGGAAGGGAATCAAGGTATGGTGGACAGAATCCTAAACCATCCCAAGATGTCATGTCCTAGTCCCAGGACCATGAGTATGAACAGACGTCACACCCATGGTTTTGTTATGGTCCGTGACAAAAGATGTAATGAAGGTTGCTGATCAGTTGCTGTGATGGTTAAGTGTCAACTTGATTGGATTGAAGGATGCAAAGTATTCTTTCTGGGTGTTGCCAGAGGAGATTAACATTTGAGTCAGTGGACAGAGGGGAGCACCCACCCTCAGGAAGACCCACCCACACTGTGGGTGGATACCATCCAATGGGCTGCCAATGCAGCTAGAAAAAGCAGACCCATGACCTGGGGTCCCTGGCTGGACCACACCATCTTCCTTCCCTGCAGGGGCCTAGGGAGGTTGGCACACAGACCTGGACTCCTTAGCCCCTCTCCACAGGGGTCCCCAGTTCAGCCTGAATGCACACAGGCCATCAGCAGGCAGTGGCCAGGGTGTGAGGGCGGGCTCCAACCCAGGCCCAGAAAATGGCTTCATAGCTGTAAGGCTATACAGCTGCGGAAGGCTTCAGGCAACCGCTCAGACTGAGTCCAATTCGAACTCCGGCCCTCTGTGTACACGCCGTGGGATTCGGGCAAGTCACTCCTCTCCAGGACACCTCAACCAAAGGTGTGAATGTCCACATCACCAGGAGGTTTAAGGAGGTAACACCATCTACCCAGCAGGGTGCTGGGGTCCTCCTCGGGAGCTGTGACAGCTGATCCTGGGTCCATGGTGAACAGAAAGTGGGTGTTGGGGGCAGAGTCTGGAGACGGGGACAGTGGGGCACCAGGCTCTGTAACCCTGAGCCTCAGCTTCCCCATCTGTGAAAGGGCACCCGGCACCTTGATCTTCGAGCACATGAAGCCCTAAGTGAGGGCCTGGCACACACTGAGTGTTCAGCTAAACCAGCGAGTCACACTAACTGTAGAGACCAGGGCATTGCCAGGGTTATTGGAGTTTGAACGCCGCATTTGCAGTGATCCCACCTGGGCTGGGGCTGATTGCTCTTCAGAGTTGCTGTGGCCAAAGGAGGGAGTAGATGGCACATAGGGGAGGCAGCCCAGCCGTCGCCCCCCTCAGGTGGGCACCCAGGGTCCCTGGGGGGGCGCTGGGTGGAGGGCATAGGTGAGACACCCTGTGGAAGTGGGCAGTAAGAAAGTCCAGGCCAAGGCCAGGGACAGGGCCTAGCCTCTGGGACAGTGGGGTCCTGCCCATGCACCCTATTTCCTGGCCCCCTGAGACCACAAAGAGCTGCAGCTCCCGAACCCTCCCCACTTTTCACGCACTCTGAGCTGCATTTCACATCACCCTGAGTGCGGCATCTTGGGCCACCCTTCAGCGCTCGAGGTGCCTTTGCCCTCCCTGCCTGGTGGGAAATGGGGACATGTAAGTCCCTGGCAAAAGCAGGGGTTGGGGCTTTTATAACACTTTTCAGGAACTGGAGCCAATATAGCAAAGATTTCGAGGGGTGGGAATCCTGACACAAATCAACATGCCTCAAACATACACATCAAACTAATTTCCTCACCGGTTAACGTGGCTGAAATGTGGTCTTCTCATTGAGCCAGGCCAGGAGGAAATTGATCCGGATCCCAGGAGATTAAAACACGTGCAAGTCAAACTGAAAGCTCAGAGGGCGCTGGCTGGGCACTGAATTGAATGACGTTGCCTACAGCTGGTGCTGTAGTCGTAGGGCACCACGGACCACTGAGTTATTAAAACAGATATATTACTGCACAGGATCCATCCAGCAGGACTGTTTCTGGTGATGGAAACTTTTTTTTGAGACTGAGTCTCACTCTGTCGTCTAGGCTGGAATGCAGTGGCGTGATCTCGGCTCATGGCAACTTCCGCCTCCCAGGTTCAACCAATTCTAGTGCCTCAGCCTCCTCACTAGCTGGGATTACAGGCACATGCCATCACACCCAGCTAATTTTTGTATTTTTAGTAGAGACGGGGTTTCACCATGTTGGCCAGCTGGTCTCAAATGCCTAACTTCAGGTGATCCACCTGCCTTGGCCTCCCAAAGTGCTGGGATTACAGGCATGAGCCACCACGCCCAGTCTTTCTCTGGGCTTTTAAAAGTTCCACCAGGTCCAGGAGCAGTGGCTCATGCCTGTACCCCCAGTACTTTAGGAGGCGGAGGCATGTGGATCACCTGAGGTCAGGAGTTTGAGAACAGCCTGGCCTATATGGTGAAACCCCATCTCTACTAAAAATACAAAAATTAGCCGGGCATGGTGGCAGGCACCTGTAATCCCAACTACTGCAGAGGCTGAGGCAGGAGAATTGCTTGAATCCGGGAGGCAGAGGTTGCCATGAGCCGAGATCATGCCACTGCACTCCAGCATGGGTGACACAGTGAGACTCTGTCTTTAAAAAACAAGATAAAATAAAAGCCCAGAGAAAGAGCTGCAGACTCAGGAGATGCTGAGATTTCCTCCACTCCCACCGGGACCTGCGGCACAGGCCAGGCAAGCATGGAAAAGGCCAGATGGGGGACACGCAGAGGGGCCTGCAGTTCCATCCCAGTGGGGAGAGCATGGGCAAGCTTCTAGCCTGTCGAGGCAGAATCCTCACTCATTTGGGCCAGGGGCTCATTCAACAGGACTGGTGGCAGCAGGAGAGGGAGGGGTGGCATCAACTATGTTCCCTGGGCAGGCCACGCTGGCCGGGCCCCAGGGACTTGGGGAGAAATCAGAGGTGGCTCTGCCTTCGAAGGAAGATGCCATAGACACTAACAAGAGCCCAGTGCCATGAGAGCCCCAAGGAAACATGCAGCAGACAGGGGTCTTCAGGGAGGGCTTCCTGGAGGAGGACAGCCATTACTGAGCCCTGAAGGGTGAGCCAGGCAGACAGTCCAAGAAACCGTCTTCCTGGCTGAGGGATAGCACTGAGGTGAGCAGAGCAAAGCCTGCGGAGCCACGCGTGGGGCCACACAGGCATCGGCTTCAAACCAGCATTGGGTGAGTGGCCTTCTCCCAGAAGTTTCAGTCTTTTGCTCTAAAATGGCGTGACAGGGCCTGCCTTGCCCCCATAGGGCCCCTACAGGCACTTCTCTGGGGCTCCCAGGAGCACAGCCCCTGCACCCACCCTCATCAAACCCACCCGCACTGAGCTCCAGCCCTGATTCCCACCACTCTTTGTCCCTAGTGACCCCTCATGCTCTCTTTAGGGCACAGTGCCTAGAGCACCCTCCTCCAACCTTCTCACCAGGAGACTCCTCTTCAGCCTACTGAGGTGGCTGACACCTCCTCCAAGGAGCCCTCCTGGTTGTTCAAGGTAACCTTAGATGCTCCCTTCCCTTGCCTCCACATGCTCTCTGCCTTCCCATCTCAGCCTGGACCCACTGCACGGTGCCTGTCTCTGTCTCTTCAGGCACAGCTTCCGGGAAGGTCTTGGGCCAGTGCTGTTGCACTCTACCTTCCCCCAACACCTCGAGTGCAGAGAGGTGCCTGAGGTACATGTGGGAGACACACAAGCATGGCCACGGCTGCCATGGGCTACCCAGTGATGACCATTGAGAGGGCTTTTTTCGGCAAATGTTGTTCTTGTTGCAATGATGATGGTGGTGGTGGTAGTGAAGGTGATGGTGGAGGTGATGGTAATGATGGTGATGATGGTAGTGGTGGTGGAGGTGGTGGTTATGATTGTGATGGAGGTGGTGCTGAAAGTAAGTGGGTTAATGGAGGAAGTGGTAGTGGTAGGTGTGGAGGTGATGGTAATGATGGTGGTGATGGTAATGATGGGGGTGATGGTGATGATGGTGGTGGTGGTGGAGGTGATGGTGATGGAGGTGATAGTGATAATGGTGGTGGTGATAATGGTAGTAAGTGGGTTAATGGTGGAGGAAGTGGTAGTGGTAGGGGTGGAGGTGATGGTAATGATGGTGGTGATGGTCATAATGGTAGTGGTGATGGTGGTGGCTGTGATGGTGATGATGATGGTGGTGGTGGTGGTGATGGTTATGATTGTAATGCAGGTGGTGATGGAGGTAAGGGGGTTGATGGTGGAGGAAGTGGTAATGGTGGTGGTGATGGTGATGATGGTGATGGCGGTGGTGGTAGTGGAGGTGATGGTGGAGGTGATGGAGGTGATAATGATGATGGTGGAGATGGCATAAGTGGTGGTTATGATTGTGGTGGAAGTGGTGATGGAGGTAGGGGGCTTGATGGTGGAGAAAGTGGTAGTAGTGGTGGTGGAGGTGATGGTAGAGGTGATGTAATGATTATGATGATGGGGTGATGGTGGTGATGGTGGTGGTGGTTGTGATGGTTATGATTGTGATGGAGGTGGTCATGGAGGTAAGGGGGTTAATGGTGGAGGAACTGGTAGTGGTGGTGGTCATGGTGGTGGTGATGATGGTGGTGGAGGTGATGGCAGAGATGACGGTGATAATTGTGGTGATGGTGATGATGGTGGTGGTGGAGGTGACGGTGGAGGTGATGGTGATGATTGTGGTGATGGTGATGGTGGTGGAGGTGATAGTAATGATGGTGGTGGTGATGGTGATGACGGTGGTGATGGAGGTGATGGTGGAGGTGATAGTAATGATGGTGGTGGAGGTGATGGTGGTGGTGGTGGTGGAGGTGGTGGTTATGATTGTGATGGAGGTGGTGATGGAGGTGGGGGGCTGATGGTGGAGAGAGTGATAGTAATGGTGGTGTTTTGTTGGTAGTGGTGCTGTTTTAGAGAATTAAAAAGAGGAAAATCTCTTCTCCACCCACTGGGTCCAGTTTGGAATCTGGACGTGCCCTCATCATGTTACAGTCTCTGGACATGAGCTGCCCTCTTGCCCATCAGTTTTCCATGGAAGTGATGGGGTGGGGGAGTGGGGTGCTAGGTGACCTCAGGGCACTCTTCTCAGTCCTGGAGTCCCAGGATCTCTTTTCTGTGGGGGGAGGGGAGAGGTCATTCTCTCCTTAGTGGGTAGAGTCAGGACCAGGGTTGCAGATCAACAGCTGGGCAGTAAAGGTGGGAGAGGTCAGCCTGTGCTCTCACGGCTGCCTGAGCCTGCAAGCCAGCAAGTGGCCTGTCCCGGACCGGAGTCCACATGTCCCCTGCAAAGGATGGCCTGGCTCCCTGTAAGACGAGGACCCAGGGGCAGCTCTGAGGTGAGACTGGTGATATCCAGCGCCTCAGGGCACTGAAAGCTCCTTCCTGGGACCCCACCGACCCCATTTCCACCTCCTGACCAGACCCCGAACATCGAGCCTGAACGCGGGGCCTCCTGGTCCCAGGCTCCATTTGCACAATGGGGCAGTGACACCAGCGCTTCCTGAGAAAGCGGAGGTCTTTCCCCCAGGACCCCAGGATTCATGCAGCTCTTCATCCCCAGCCAGTCCCTGGCCTCTGACCCTTCACCCTGTCCTTAACTTTGGTGTGGCCCTGGTTCCTCCGCCTCATTCCTGACAATGCCCAGCAGGCCCACCAGAGGGCACTCAAGGGCAGGGAAAGGACCTGGTCGGCGTCAGGCCTGGGCGCAGGAGCCGGGACTCCGCGGACAAGGGGAGGCTGTCCCACCCGCCCGTGGGAGACACAGGGCCGGAGAGTGCGGGGTCTGGATTTCCAAAGATCCAGCTTCCAGGCCGCTGGGCCATATGATTCTGGCAAGTCCCTCCGTAGTACTGCCTGCCTGGGGGGCTTCAAGGAGGGCCCGGTAGGACCGGGGGACACTTGGCTGCACCCCTATCCCATGTTGGGAGACTGAGACCAGGTGGGGACATGACACCTGAGGCCCTTGCTGTCCCCATGAGAAGTCGGGTGAGTTTTTGAATCTGCAGTCCCCAGGGGGCTGAGGGGTCTGCAGGTCCCAGAAGCACCCCATTGGCCGCCCAGAACACACAGCACACCAAAGGGGCCAGGCCCAGCCCTGAGGTGTCAAGAGAGGAGGTGTGGACAGGCCCCGTTCTGTTCCTCCATCCCCCTGGGAGCACGCCGGGGCTGTTTCTCCTCAGCTTCCGTGAGTGGTGCGGCTGCGAACCTCAAGGTGCAAGTGTCTGGTGAGTCCCTGTGGCTGCTTCTCCCGACTTACACGCAGGAGGGAACCTGTTCATGCCACGGTAGCTCTGGCTTTCTCTCTGGTGTCCACAGTGGCTGCATCATTTCACCTTCCCACCCGCAAGCGTGTGCACAGGCTCCAATCTCTCCACGCCCTCCCCTGCTTCCTCCGGTTGGATGATTCTTCACTGCGGTTGCTGTCGCAGCATCAGGGACAGTGAATCGGTACTGCACTGTGATCCGTTCCTTCTCATGGCTGATTCCCACCCTGTGCTCTTCCCCCACTGGGAGCTCATGCTCAGGAAGGAGAGGGCTCTGGAAGCCAGCCCTGCACTGTGAGTGGCCAGGGCGAGGGGGCGGTGGGTCGGCAGGCAGGGGCGAGCTCGGTGCATCAAGGAAGGTTCCAGAGCTCACTCATTCTGCAAGTGTCAACCAACAAGCAGCTCCCTGCGGGCCTTATGTGCCAGGCCTGTGCTGAGAGGCTCTGAAGATACCAAAATCAGCACCAAAGTGTAGCAGTTCCCCTCAGTCCATGAATTGCTAAATCAAGCTCAGAGTCTAGCAGGAGAGATAGACCAGTCGGCCAGACAGACAGACAGACCATCCTCCTCCGAGCTGGAAGGCGCCCGATGCAACAGGGAGCTCCAAAGTCAGATCAGGGAGGGCTTTCCTGAAGCGGGGCCACTTGGCTGAGTCTGAGAGGTGAGGAGGGGATAGCTGGGCCCTGGGAACCACCTGCAGGCACAGGGTAAGTTCCATGTAAGGCCCCGGGGGTGACACTCGGGCCAAAAGGAGGTCAGCAGCAGGCAGGGCTGGGCCTGAGGCCTGGGACAGAGCTCAGTCCTGGCCTGTGGCAGTGGGGCCAGGGCAGGCACCAGGACCTCCAGGGTGCCCAGGCCCAGGGAGGGGCCTCCAGGCCATCCCAGTCCAGGGAGGGGAGCTCCAGGCCGCCCCCCTCCAAGGAGGGCTGCTTGACTCTGGACTCTGCTCCCTGCACTGACTCAGAGGGCCAGTTCCACTTTGTGGAGCTCAGTGGGGCCGCGCTCCTGGTCCACGGCCTGGTGGCTGACTGTGGTCTGTGCTGAGGAAGGGGAAGCCCGGGTCCCATGCTGCCTGCCCAGGACCTCTCTGCAGAGCCTTCCTCTTCTCTTAGCCCAGGTCTGGCATCAGGGGTGGGCTCCTGCAGTGGCCCCGCCCCTCCAGGGTGTTTCCAGGGCCAGGGAGACTGGCAAGCACACAGGCGCGTTGCGACGTGGTGTGCAGGCAATGGAGGGGCATGAGCCACGTGAACAGACAGGGGCTGGGGGAAAGCGTGCCTAGGGACCACAGGAGCTGAGCCCCAGATGTAGCAGGCTTGAGGGACCTCAAGAGACGGAACTGCAGGCGGGGGCCCAGCCATGCAAAGGCCCTGCAGTGGGAGGGCTGAGGTGCCACCCACACAGCCCGAAGGCAAGAGCTGCAGGAGAGGGGAGAGATGAGGCAGAGATTTTCCCAGGGCCATCCCTCCCAACTCGACCCCTCTACCACAGGGTCCCAGGGCCCTGCCGTTTTAAGGCTGAAAGAAACCAGTTTGACTCAAACTGGAGGCACCTCCTCTGGGAATCTGTGGCCTAAATCACAGCGCCTGGGCAGCGGGTTCACTCCAGGACACACTGGTCTTCTGAGTTCTGTCTTCCTGTGTAGCTAGGGGGATGGACGGCCCTGGCCCCGGGCCACTGCTCCCCGCCAGCGCATTGTCTGCCAGGCCAGCGGCGGAAGCAGCAGCTGCCGGGGCAGGCGGAGCCTGCTGGAGGAAGCCTGGGCCCCCCCAACCCCCGCCCTTCGCCCAGTCTCCACTTGCCCCACCCCCTCCACCGCTGGAACCTGGGGGGCAGAGGCTGGGCATGGAGACCCACCCTGCCTCCAGCACGGGTCCCCCAACCCCGGCCAGAACCCTCCCTGTCCTTCCACCCACCCAACTCAGCCCTGTCCCCTGCAGACTCTCAGGACCATCTGGTTATCCAGCTTGTGAGTGTGTGACCCACAGTTGCCCTGACTAGATGTCGGCCACCTCTCCGCCCAGAGGGAGGGCAGGAGAGAGAAGCCAAGGCCTAGTTTACAAGGGAAATGACTCCATGCCTGGCTGCCTACTCCTCCCCAAAGAAAAAGAATTCCACCACTAGCCCTGTGGGAATCTGGACCCCAGACCTCAGGTGCAGGGACTGGGGGAATGCAGAGGTCAGACCTGGGAACCCATAAGTGTCCCCTGGTCCCCACGGCAGCCTCCCTGGGCTGGGCCCTGAGCCTGACTCTACAGTCACCACCCTGTACCCCCTACCCCTCCCTAACCCCACCCACGAGGCCAGGGTCACCAGACACTTCCCTCATCCTTTGAGGAAAGATGGTGAAACCTCAAGGTGGGAAACGGATTCCGTTGTCCACAGCTGAACGTGTATGATCCTGCTCAGGTGTGAAAACTGAGTCAGTTCAGTGCTCAGTGGCAACTGACGTTCACAGCATCCCTGTCGGGTGCCCACCTTAGACACCATCTGTCAAGGCAGGTGTCCTCTGGGGATTCTTGTTCCAGGCTGGCAGGCCTGCCAAGGCCCTTTAATGGGCCAAGCCCCTCTGGGTCACCCATGCCTGGGTCACTGCTTCTGCGGCCACTCCTGGACCTGCCACTTCTCGTCCCCACCCCTCACCAGGGCCCAGCTGTGTACCTGTACACGGCTCCCACGGGCTGAGTTCCCCCAGGTGGTGGGCACAGGCCAGCCCTGCCCAGCCCGCAGAGCCCACCCTGTCCTGTCCTGAGGGTCTGAGAGCCCTTTTAGCCTGGTCCCTTCCCTAAGGCTGGCAGCAGTACCCACCCAGGGGCCCTGGCTGTTTGTCTCCTCAGGGACACTGGAACGTAGACTCCTGTTGGCCAGGGATCTGGTTTCTAGAATCTTCTTTTGCTGTTTTCCTTCAAACATTAGCCACGCTTTTCTTTTTTTTTTTTTTTGAGACGGAGTCTCACACTGTTGCCCAGGCTGGAGTGCAGTGGCGCGATCTCGGCTCACTGCAAGCTCCGCCTCCCGGGTTCCCGCCATTCTCCTGCCTCAGCCTCCTGAGTAGCTGGGACTACAGGCGCCCGCCACCGCGCCCGGCTAATTTTTTTTTGTATTTTTAGTAGAGACGGGGTTTCACTGTGGTCTCGATCTCCTGACCTTGTGATCCGCCCGCCTCGGCCTCCCAAAGTGCTGGGATTACAGGCTTGAGCCACCGCGCCCGGCCGCCACGCTTTTCAAAGTATACTTTAACCTCAGACCCTGGCCGGCATCTCCATCGTCCCTTGCTGGGTACTGCCCTCGACCATGCAGCTGCCTGGGGCTGGAGGAGGTACAACCTTGGGGAGAAAGTCACATCCCCCGCACCAGGCAAGGACAGCCAAGCCCATTGCCAGAAGAGTCACTGGATTCAAGTAAATAATCACGTTGGAATTGTGTGTTCAGTGTAAGCATCGGAAAGCCTGCTGTGCACCCTCCCCCCATAACCTTCTGTGGCTCCCCATCGCCTCCCTGCAGGCCTTGCTCTTCAGCACAGCACACTTGAGCCTCTGGGTCTTATTTCTCCCCTGTTCCCCTTCCTCAGGCACACATAGGAGTCCTTCCTTGTGCCTTTGCTCATGCGGTCCCCTCTGCCCGATCAGCACAGGCTCACAGGGACAGGTTCAAAGGACCTTCTAGACTCTTTGGCTTCAGAGGGGCTATCCACCCACCTGGCCAAACCGCTCCTCACAGCCACCTTTCCATCTGCTCTCCTCTGCCTTCCTTGCCTTGGCTAACCCGACTCAGCCTTCAGGTCTCACCATCTCCCCCGGGCAGCCTCTCCCGACAGCCTCCACCAGCCCCCAGACTCCCACAGCCCCCAGGACAGAGGCCTGAGGTGCCATCTAGGGGCATTGTCCAATGAGAGGGGACAGCTCAGAGGCGGGGGATGTTCTGTATGCACTTCCAGCCTGCTGAGCTCAGGAGCCTGGGGGCCAGGCAGTCGGAGAAGCAGACAAGCAAATCAGCAGCAGAAATAGAAACGACACGGACAGCTACCACCTGGCACCTGCCTTAGAAAATGCATTGAGCACAAAGGAAATAGACGTGCAGGCGGCCAGGCGACATTGACCCAGCGTGGAGTAGGGGGCAGGGATTCGAAGCCTAGGCTCGGGTGGGTGCGTCCCAGACACCTGCTGCCACGCTTCCTAGACAGTGAAATTCTCCATTGTGGGGTGGGGGCATCATCTTGTTGTAGAAACCAAGGAGCTCAAAGGAAGGAGCCAGGGGTCATCTTGTCCAGAAGGGATTTGGGGGTGCAACAAAGATGCCAGAGAACATGTATTTAAAAGTAGAAGTGAAAGATGAAGGGAAGGGAGAGAGAAGGTAGGTCTAAGTGGAGCCAGAGATGGGCCTACTGCTTTGGCTCCAAGTTTCCCAGCAACAGAGGCTGAAAGGGAAAGGGGCAGTTTACACAAATTACTATTCTATGGGTACAATTAAAGGCACCACATCCTACTCCTGACGCTTCCCTTCCATGGTGGACTGGGGATGCCACAGGAAAAGAGCGTGTGGAATTCCTTCCCATCCTGTACAGATTCAGAGCATCGCACTGTCCTGGGCTCTGGGGCTTCCAGGTCTAACAGCCCCTACTTGCCAGGCCCTCAGCCCGTACCTGTGACAGCCCCTGCTTCTTCCTCACAAGAGGCTGGGCACTTGAGGTCGGGGTCTCAGCTGTCACTCTTCTAACCCTATAAATAAGGAGGTGGAAGGAAAGAAGTCAGCCCTCCATGAGGATGTGGTGGTCCGTCTGCCCCTGTGATGCAGACGCTGGCTTTGTGCGGGGACCCCATTCCACAGCCCCACGTGTGTGCGCCTCTTTGACCAGACCTGTCCTCCCATCCAGGTGCCTCCTGGATGAGGGGCCTATGCTGAGGGACTTGGTTTTGTGTCTGGTGGCTGCTTCTAGCACCCTCACCTCTGTCCTCACCCGACCACTGGCCAGCGGGGCTCCTGCCTCCCTGCAGGTCGGGCAGGTGCGGAGGGAGCACAGTCCTGAGCATCCAGTCGCTTCAGTCTGGTCAACCCCCAGCCCAGTGGCTCTGAAGGTGCCTGGAGAACCAATAGCTCAGGAACCCGCTGGGCAGACCAGGCCTCTCACATGGCTGTAAGAGAAAGTTCCTCCACCCCACCCCACCCCTCGACGTCCCCTGCCCCTTCCAACCTGGGCGGATGATGGCTCCATACAGGCCAAGCCTGGATGCAGGTGGATCGAGGCCGAAGACACGGGGTCCTCTGGAGTGAGCACAGATGGTGGCATTCATTTGACCTACTGTGGCCTCTAGAGCCCCGAGCCACATGGGCCAGAAGGTGCAAGAGTATCCAGGGAGACCAGAGAAGACTTGGCGCTTGCTCCAGTTACCCCAAAACATAGACGCTGACAACAGTCACTTTCTTATGCTCCATGTGTCATAGTGGGGTTTCTGTTCCCCCCAGTGGGGGCCTCGGCTGGAGGAAGCCCCAGGGCTGGGCTAGAATCAAGATTTCCTCACTTGGTATCAGCTGGGCTCCACCAGCCAGCACCCCTGGAGAGCCAGGCAGAAGCAGGGGCTTTCCCAGCCCAGTCCAGGGCTCACATGGCACCTCCACCACCCACTCACAGGGTGGTCCCAGGCCCAGCCGACCCAGGGGAGAAGCATTAGCACCGCCCTGGATGGGGCATGGTGAGACTCTAGGAGACGCGTCGGATGGGAGAGCCAGCACTTCTGAAGCATCCTCCACTCCTTCTGTAACAAGAAATCTGCCCTTTGCCCTGGCCACTTTGCCTGTCCCTCGCTGGAATATGCTGCAGCCACCAGGCTTGCATCTTCGGAGCCGCGCTGCCGCTTTTCTCTATGCCTTCCCAGACCCTCACTGCACCTGCTCCAGCCGGCCCAGAGGCCGACCCTGTGGGCACGTTCGCCAGCTCCCTGTGCTGGGACTTGCCCATGGCCTCTGCCAGTTCGAGGCGCTGGTAGGAAGCCTAAGGGTCCCTGCCACCAGCGGCTGCAGCTCCCTCCCCGTTTGGCCACCAGCCCCGGAGAATGGCTCCTTCCCTCCTAGCTTTTCCTGAGCTGGGCCCACGCCTTTGTCCTGTTTTTAAACGCTCCTCAAGTGGCCCAAACTGAGGGGCCACACCGTCTGCTTCCCCGGGAGCCGAGAGGGCCACCAGCTGTCACTCGTGGGTCTCCGGCCAAGGGGCCGCGTAAGACTTCCACAGAGAAGAGCTGCTCTGAGACGGTCACTGCCCTTGCACTGGCTCAGTGGGGACAGGGCTGCAGGCTCTAACTCCAGAAAGACTCGGCCCCAGCGGGGGAGCCGGCACCAACCAGACAGCTGAATCAACAGCCACCGCCATGGGTCCAGGCCCCCTGCAGCCTGGCTGTCCCACACGCCGGACTGGGGGCTGCTCAAGGCCAAGGGTGGGGCCGTACTCCTCAGTGGAGATGGCTGCAGCCCCCGACCCCGTTCCTCACCCTGGCTCCTGTGTCCCACAGTGCGGCCTCTCGGGTGCACAGCCTGGGCGAGGGATTGGCAGGTCCAGATGGCACATTCAGATCCTACATCCCCAGCCCAGCACAGCAAGGAATGTCAAAGGGGAACGGGCAGTGGGGGGAGAAACGAGGGTTGGGGCTGCGCTTTGGGAGCCCTGAGAGTTGCCCTGAAGGCTTGAACCGCCCCCAGGGGCAGCAGGAGAGCCATTACCATGACCCGGCATGGTCCCCTTTTAGGAAAACTGCCCTGGTGGGTCGGGCGCAGTGGCTCATGCCTATGATCCCAGCACTTTGGGAGGCTGAGGCAGGCGGAGCACAAGGTTAGGAGTTCGAGACCAGCCTGACCAGCATGGTGAAACCCTATCTATACTAAAAGTACAAAAAGTTAGTCAGGCATGGTGGCGTTCGCCTGTAGTCCCAGCTACTCGGGCGGCTGAGGCAGGAGAATTGCTTAAACACAGCAGTGAGCCAAGATTGTGCCACCGCACTCCAGCCTGGGCGAGTGAGAAAAAAGAAAAGAAAAGAAAAGAAAAAGAAAACTGCCGTGGTGGCCGCTGATGGAGAAATGGAGGGACAGAGGCCAGGGCGGGAGGCTCTCGCTGGGGCGTGGAGGGCTTCGGGACAGCAGTGCAGCCCAGAGTGGGCCTCGGCCAGAGGTGGACGGCGGTGGCTGTTGAGGGTGGGGTGGGCACAGTGAGAGGCAGCCACACCAGCTGCTCCCGCAGGGCCAGGCCTGGTGGATGGTGTCATCCTCCCTCACATTCCTGGACCTCAGGGACACAACTTCCCCAGGCTCAAGCAGCTGAGTCATGGGTGTCCTCCCTTGAGGGGACCCGGCCATTGGCTTGGGTAGATTAGTTCTGATTTAACCCCAAAATAATGACTTAGTAGCTTTCCTAACTGCAGCCAGCTTTGTAGGGCCTCCGAGCTTTCAGGCCACCTCCCCTCCCAGATGCCCCCGAACTAGACCTGAGAAGACTGGCCCAGAGGAAGGCAAGGAAGACTCCACAGGGGTGACAGGGGCCCAGACACCCCCTATCTGCATCAGGACCCATGTAAGCAGAGCTCACCCTGTTGTTGCCCTGGGCACCATAGCCATCTGCCAAGGGACAGATAAATGGTCCTTCCTAGTCCTCGGGCCTCAGGCCACCCACAGGGTAAACTCAGACCACACCCCCACACCAAGCCGTCAGCATGCTCGGAGCATGGCAGTGGGTTGTACCCCTCCAGCCCTTCTACCTGGGATGCCACGCACCTCTTCAGGGCCAGGGGAGTCCCCTCCTAGGGCTGCCGTCCCCAAGACCACCAGGGATGAGTCACTCTCACCCCAGGCCACCCAGGAAAGTTGACATCAGCCACATGTCTGCCCTCAGACTGGGAGGCCCCTGGAGCAGGGCCCCCATCCCATGTCTCTGTGAATCCCTCGCCTTGGCCAATGGTGTGAACACCAACAGCCACAGCACTGAGACCTACCAGTGCTTTCCAGTTTCCTGGGCACCAGCTGTTCTTCGCAGCCTCTTCCATGCATGCTGGGAAGCAAGGTCTGTCATGACCCTAGGCACAGAAGGACAAGAAACAGGTTGAGTAAGCTGCCTGACGACACACAGCTGGAGTCAGCAGAGGCTGGAGGGGTGCTGGGTGGCCGGGCTCCCGGCACGAGGCATCCTACCCGAGGACACTAGATCGGCAGCTAACGGACCCTCGGCTGACCACGCAGGCCGAGCCTGGGCATGTCTGCAGCACAACCCCCTTGGGCCTTGTCACCTCTTCGCATCCCCTAGATCACAGGACAGCAAGGTGGTCACACCCAGATTGCCTGAGTGTGCATTCTTTCCTTCCATGGTCAGAATCCTGCCCACACAGGATGCACCTCCCGAGGTGCTCACTTACCAGGTTCTTGTTCATTCGAGTCATTCAGCAGAGGGGGCTGGGGAGAGGGGACACAAGATGGCATTGGGAGTGACAGCAAGACTGACTGCCTTGCCAGGCCCTCAGGCGCTGGCCTCCAAGGCCAAATCCCCCAGGAAAAGCCTAGACAGAGTGGAGCAGGAAACCGGGTCCCAGCCCAAGGTGCCCACTCCCTGCTGGCCAGGCCAAGCCTCCCACCTCCGGCCTCCCAGGTGCCGCTCACTCATCCCTCAGACCAGTGTGCTGGGGTCATTCACTCCCCTTCCCAGGTTGGGGAGGCTCCATGAGATGTTGGTGGATGTGGGTTCAGTGGGCTGCGAGGCCTCCAGCCTCCCACCTGTCTGCCTTCATTGATTTCCAGGGATTCAGGACCTCAGATGCTAGGCCGGCGACAGGCCACTGGGATTCCGCTCCCGGTCCAAAGGGTCTCTGGCCACCCTGGGCCTGGTCAAGTCCTCCCTCTATCTGGATCTGTTTCTCCATCACCAAAAGTTGACACTTGGGTTTAGTGGCTGACGGCCCTTCTGATTCTAACAGGAAGTGGCTCTGCGGGGTCCTGTCACGCACGCACTGCGCTGGGGGTCCAGGAAAGGGCTCCAGGAGTCGGACAGTGGGTGGGGGAGGATAGTCTGGCTGCAGAGCCCAAACATGCTTTGTGGAGGCCCAGCGGGCGGGTGAAGGGTGTCACAGCGATGGAGGTGCGAGGTGATAGATGAGAGAGGAAGTCCCAGCACGGGAACCCACGCAGGCAGCACTGGCATGGCATGGCTCTCCCACCCTCCATTCACAGGGTGGCCTCCCATCCTCCATTCTGATGGTGACATTGAAAATGAAATGCCAGGACCCCAGGACCCGTATGGTGCGGCCCTCCCATCCTCCATTCTTTTATCTTTTTATTTATTTATTTTTTTTTTTTGAGACAGAGTCTCACCCTGTTGCCCAGGTTGGAGTACAGTGGTATGATTTGGCTCACTGCAACCTCTGCCTCCTGAGTTCAAGTGATTCTTCTACCTCATTCTCCCAAGTAGCTGGGATTACAGGCGCCCGCCACCATGCCCAGATAATTTTTGTGTTTTTAGGAGAGACGGGATTTCACCATATTGGCCAGGCTGGCCTCCAACTCCTGACCTCAGGTGATCCACCCACCTCAGCCTCCCAAAACGCTGGGATTATAGCCATGAGCCACCACGCCTGGCCCCCATCCTCCATTCTGATGGTGACATTGGAAATACCAGGACCCCAGGGGTTCAGGTGGCCAACCCAGCTTCCAGTCCACCCGTGTAGCCCCATGTGCTATGCCTTGGGTAGGTTGCCAGGGCTCTGAGCCTCTCCCTCCTTGTGTGAAAGCCCCTCTCCTAGATCCGGGCAGAGGGCATGCATGGCCTCTGGAAGTGGCCTGCCGGGCATAGGGGCTCAGTGAGCACAGGGCCTAGGCCCGCAGGCGAAGCCCAAGGAGGTGGTATGGCTCCACCTGGCTGCCCTGGGGACCCAAGGTGTGGGCGTGGGCACTGGCCCTCTGCCCCAGGAGAACGGCTGGGGGTCTGGCCATCTTGGCGCCTCCCCCCGCCCCCTCAGCCCTGTCCCCTGCACCTAGGGCCCTGCAGGGGCATCCCAAACTGGCACCTCGTTCCCGTGAACTGGGCCCTTCTCTTCAGTTTCCCTCAGTTAGGAAGCCAGGTCCCAACTTTTTTTTTTTTTTTTTTTTTTTTTTGAGACAGAGTCTGGCTCTGTCAGCCAGGCTGGAGTGCAGTGGCACGATCTCAGCTCATTGCAACCTCCATCCCCTGAGCTCAAGCAATTCTCCTGCCTCAGCCTCCCAAGTAGCTGGGATTACATATGTGTGCCACCACGCCCAGATAATTTTTGTATATTTAGTAGAGACAGGGTTTGACCATGTTGGCCAGGCTGGTCTAGAACTCCTGACCTCAAGTAATCTGCCTGCCTCGGCCTCCCAAAGTGTGCGATTTCAGGCGTGAACCACCGTGCCCAGCTGCCAGGTCCCATTTTAGTGACCACCCCCCACACCCCAAAGAATAATACGCCTCGCCCTTCCCCACCCACTCCTCCCCTCCTACAGCCTGAAGCCCCAGGTGACTGTTGACTGGAGGGGAGGGGACACTGTCCACTGGAAGTCTGACTTCAAACCTCTCCAGCCCCTGCTTCCTTTAGACCCTGCCCCCTGAAACTGACAACCCAGCTATGAAGTGGCAGTCATGACCATCCCTCTCTTGTGTGTGGGAGGGGTGAAGATTCAGTGAAATATCACAAGTGACACTCTCACCCAGGGCTCCCAGATAGGGTGGCCCCAGCCCTACGACACCCATTGCCCCCGGGAGCTCACGGCTTTGAGGGTGGCCCTGGGGCTGCCTCGGCTCTGGACTGGGCCGCCATGTGTCAGTGCAGCCACTAGGGGGCAGCAGAGGGGAGCCGTTCCGCTCTCAGGAGCTGGAGCCTGTGCTTCCTGCAAGGAGGGGGGACAAGGAGGCCCACGGGGTCACTCGAGGCCAGCAGAGGAGTCCGGACTCTGATCCCAGCTCCACTGCTGCCTCCCGCATGCCTCGAGCCAGCCAGCGCGGCCCTCTGTGCACGCAGGGCGTGCTGCCCCGGACCAGCCATCTCCAACCCGGAGATTCAGCTGCAGCCCTGGAGTCCATGAGGCCCTCCTGCGCGCCTCCTGTCTGCAGATGGGGAAATTGAGGCCCAGCCAGGGCAGGGGATTGGCCGACGTTTCGCAACAAATTCGAGTCAGAAATAGGCCCAGCTGGGCCCGCTGGCGCCGAGGCCCACTCAGGACACTGCTGGCCAACGCAGGCCCCAGCACAGTCCCAGTCTCACCCACAGCGGGGTCCTGCCAGCCCCCTCCGCCCTCCCCTGGGGGAGGTGACCCTCCTCCACCTCCCAGAGCCCACGTAAGTCCGCAGGAGGCCCCCCTGGGCAGGGCGCCAGGTGCCGAGTGGCTGCCTCCGACTCAGAGGCTGCTGTGCAAGGATGTTTCCAGTTCTCCGGGTCCTTCCTTTCACCTGGGAGGTCCAGGGCTGCCGGGCCATGCTGGTTCCTGTGGCCCTAGGGCCCGCCCAGCACAGGGCCTGGCAGGGAGGGGGGAAACGTGGGTGAGGGAAGTGACTCACCCTTTGAGACACTTCCCTACTCAGTTCCTGCCTCTCAGCAGCTTCTACCAGGCAGGTCACACCTGCAGGGGGGGCCCGGCAGCGCTAGGAGAGACAAGGGGTGGGAGTGCCACCTTTTCATGGGGCCAAGAGAGGCACTGAGAGGGACACTGGGTGGACAGCCCCAGGGGCCTCCTTGCTCGGCCACCTGGCATCTCCCCCTGGTACCAGCATAGGAGGGCCGGTGGCCTGAGTGCTCTGCTCTGTGCCCGGAAAAGACTCATGTTCCAGGAAAAAGCTGCTTGGCAGGTCGGAGCAAGCTCATGGTGCTGTTCCCAGACCCGATGCGAGGCGTGTGGGGGGAGGCCTGCCCTTGCCCCCAGGGCCGCGGGCGAGAACAGACGTTGATTCCTGCTATGACCACGGGCACGGCCTCTGTTTCTCCGCGTGTGCATGGGGGCGGCGTGTTCTCAGGGCAGGGGCCTCTAAGGAACAGAGCGAGGCCGCAGGCCCAGGCTGAGGCCTGCACCCCCTCGGCCGGGAGATGAGTAAATGTCTGGGTCCCCCAGCCACGCCAGAGTGAGGCTGCCAAGCATCCGGCCTGAAGTCCGGCTCCCACTCTCAGCCTGCCCGGCCCCTGTGCGGTGGCGTCGGGCAGCAGGGCAGGGAGGCCGCGGCAGCCATCTTCCCGGGGAGCTGGGGCCTGGCCAGCAGCGCTTCCCAGTGGCCTCCTCCTGCGCTCCGAGCTGCATTACCTCATCGGGAAGCCATTCCAGAAAGGAGCTGCGGAGCCCCTGGGAGTGGGAGTGGGGAGAGCTGCGTCAGCGCCCTCCTGGCAGCCTCGGTGCCAGACGAGGGCAGGCATCACGCCTCCGGGTGTCTGCCTGCTGAGCGACTGCTGGGAGAGCAGCTGGCTTTTGTCAGCATTTCGGGGTGACCGGGCCGGGCTGCAGCAGGCAGGTGGCGTGGCACGGCCCGTGGCCGGCCAGCTACCAGGTGGGCAAAGGATCTGTTTCAAGAGCCAGAACCAAATAGCCAGGCATGAAGGGAGCCAGGTGCACACTCAGTGGCAGAGACTAAGCCCTGACCCCACAGTCCCAGGCCTCAGTTTCCCCTCAGGCCAGCCCTCTTCGCCCCAGCACCTGTCCTCTGCCTCCTATAGCCACAAAGAGCACCAGACACGAGTGAGCAGGTGACTACACTCCCTGCTGCCCACTGGTGTAAGCCAGAGGCCCTGCCACCTGCAGCCAGCCTCCAGAGGCCTTTCTGGATCACAGGGTCAGGGCTGAGAGGGGTGGAGGCGGCAGGGGCAGCTGAGGTGCTGGGGAGGGAGGACGAGCTTCCTGCCTGTGGAGGAGACAAGGGCTGCTCCCAACCCTGCTCTGCCCAGTTTGGATTCCAGAAACACCTCTTGGTGCCTCAGTTTTCTCATCTGCAGAGTGTGTGTGTGTGTGTGTGTGTGTGTGTGTGTGTGTGTGTGTGTGTTTTGTAGATAGGGTCTTTCTCTGTCACCCAGGCTGGAGTGCTGTGGTGAGATCATGGCTCACTGCAACCTCTACCTCCTGGGCTCAAGCAATCCTCCCCGCTCAGTCTCTCGAGTAGCTGGGCCCACAGGTGCACACCACCATGCCTGGCTAATTTTTGTTTGTTGGTTCGTTTTTGTAGAGACAGGATCTCCCTGTGTTGCCCAGACTGGTCTCAAATTCCTCAGCTCAAGCGATCCACCTGCCTCAGCCTCCCAAAGTGCTGGGATCACAGGCGTGAGCCACTGCGCCCAGCCCAGCTTTCTCATCTATAAAATGGGTTGATAATACCCACCCCAGATAATGCTTGAAAGGACTCATGAAACCACATAGGAGGCACAGGCAGACAGGCACTTGTGGGGGTCCATGAGTGAGCCTCAGTGCCAGCTCTCCCAGGTCATCCTCCAGTCTTCATACTGTCTGGGCCAGAGGAGTCTTCCTAAAACAGAGGACTGTGTGGAACACTTCTCCACTGAGAAGCCCCTTGCCGCAAGTCAGTGACACTGTCCTGCAGCCCCACCCGACTGTACATGTGCCCAAGCTCATCATACCCTTTCCCAAACCCTGTCCATCAGGAAAACTCCTACTCACCCCGCAAAACTCCATGTGAGATGCCCACTCTCCCATCTAAAATGCCTCACAGGATTGCTCTAAGAACCAAAGAAGAACATACATGTGTGAACGCATGGGCATGGTTGCCAAGTGTGGGGCATCACACTCATGACTGTCCCCATTACTTATTAGAGCAACCATTAACCAAGAATGCAGCAGTGGGCAGGAAGTATTACTGGGGATAGGAATTAGCAGGAAGTTTTTCTGGCTGGAACTTAAGCCCAACCTTGGCAGAAGGTAGAATTTTCAGAGAGGAAAGGAGGAAATTGGAGGCTAGTGTGGCAGTGTTAAATACGGCTGCAAAGTCCTTGGTCCTTCTCCCATTGAAGGGTGGGCCCTATGGCCTCTCCTCTTGAATCCAGGTGGGCTTGTGACTACTTCAACCAAGACAATGTGGCAGAAGTATTGCTGGGTAATTTCCAAGGCTCACTCATAAAAGGCCATATGGCTTATAACTTGGAGTCCTAAGTTGCCATCTAAGAAGGAAGTTCAAAAGCCTGAGACCTCCATGCTGTGAGGAAGCCCAAGCACCATGAGGAGTCACATGGGGGTGTGCTGGTTGACAGTTCCAGCCTTCTGGCCAGCCCAGCCCAGGCACCAGCCATGCGAATGCAGAAGCCATCTTGGAAGTGGATCTGCCAGCGGCAGGTGTCCCGGCCCCCAGCCAGTTGAGTTGTCTCAGGTGGGCCACTGAACCACACAGAGTAGAGTGGAGTTGTCCCTACTGTGCCCTTTCGGGTCAGAATTCCTAAGCGTAATAAAGTGGCTGTAGTTTTAGTTCCTGTTTTGGGTCTGTTAAGGATAAGGATAAGAAAGGAGATAATTATGCAGCACTAATTAACTAGAACAGGTGAGAAGATCAGAACTTCCTGGTACTTAAAGCCAGCCACACAACCCCTCGAAGCAAGATTGTCTTAACCTGGAAGTCAGTCCCAAGAACAGGTTCTCCCCAGTGTTCTCTGCATTCCCCAGCCCAACCTGGCCCATAAGCAGTGCTTGGGGCATGTGAGTTGCTGGAGCACTCCCGAGCCACTCCCAGCACCTGGAAGGAGCCTCCCCTCCTCTCAGAGGCCTTTGCAGCTTGGATGACTGTGGACCCAGAAGCTCTGGGGAGTTATCCAGGTTCTGTGTGGCATGAGGATCCTTCTGTGCCGCAGCTTCCCTACCCATGGAATACGGCACAAAACTCATAATCTCTCTGATCCCTCTCGGCTCCCACCCCACCTTCCTGAAGGCCTTGTTCATTCTCATGTGTGTCTCCCCCACATCCTCTTACCCACATGACTCTGCCTGCCATGAAAGCAGGAGTCATGACTACAGTCTCACGGTTGAATGTTCTAGGCTGGAGGATGGATGCCACACCACTGGTGTTTTCTGAATGAATCAATGAGTCAGTCAATAAATGGAGTGAATGAATGAACAAAAGAAAGAACTCTTTCTATACTTACTTGATCCATTAATGTCCCCCCATACAATAAGGATTCCCTTATAGCAGCCCTAGGAGTCTACCCTTGCATGCCTCACATGATGGGGAACTCACCACCTTTCAATATAGCCTATTTCCTGTTGGGGCAACTCTGGTCAGAGAGTATTTCCCTGAGCTGACCTCATCCCTGGCCCCTCCCCAGGAGAGTGGCTGGGGGAAGGAGTGAGGGGGTGGCAGAGGAAGGAGCCTTCAGTCCCCGGGGTTCGCAGAGCTTGTGTTTGGTGAGTGCTGAGAGCAGGTGGAGGGACTCCAGAGCTCCAGAAACCCCTTGGCTCTCTCTGTGCTGGGCCCAGCTGAAGTTCCAGGGCGGGCGGGGGCAAGGCAACGAGTCCTGCTCCGCCTAGGGCCCAGCTGGGGTAGGGCCAGCGCACCAGGAGGTCCACAGAGACAGAGAAAGCAACCGGGCGGGAGCGGAGCTGGGGCAGGACAGGTGGTCTGTGCTGTTTCCATGGTTCCGGTGCCTCTGCCTGCCTCACTGGCCTGGGAAAAACAAGCCGGGCACTGAGCAAACAGCGCCTGTGACCGCCCCGGACAAAGGCTGGGCTGTTTAGGCAACCGGGCGGCCAAATGGGCCTCCCTGGCGGAACATCGGTTTAGACTAGGCCCGTCAGGGCTGAGCTGCCAGGCCCCACAGCCTGTCCCTTGGGTCTTGGGGAACAAGCTGGGGCTGGTGGTGGGGACAGGGAGTTGAGGGGAGAGGCTGGGAGGGCCCGGGCAGGCACTACCCCAGTTCTGCCCTCTGGGCACGCAGTTCCCTTGCCCAGCCATTCAGGAGAATGAAGACAGCAGAATCTCAGTGGATAAAGGAATAGGGTTTCTCTGTCCAGCCACAGTGACTGGGGCTCAGCAGCATCATATCCCGTAGGCCTTCCACCCTCCCAAGGGGCACCCCCAAAGAGTGACCAGTCCTGGGCCCATGTGTGAAGGATATTTTTGCTGCTGCTGTGGGCAGATGCTGTCTTTGGCCCCAAGCCAGGCAAACCCAGAATGCCAGAGTGCAGTGCAGGAGGCGGCCCTCCCCGGGGGAGGAATGGGGCTGGAGACAAAAGCCCTCCACAGGGGCAACTCGGAGGCCTGCCCTCCCAGCTCAGGCTCCTGAGACAGAGCCCAGGGCCAGGCGGTGCTGGCTCCACTAGCAGAGTGCCCTGGACTGGGGCACTCACATGAATCTTTGCTTCAGGACCGGCTTCTGGGGAGACCCAGAGCAGGACAGGAGCTCACAGAGAGGCCTCTGTGGGTGCGTGGGTTACAATGGCGTCTGCGGTCCTGGAACTCAGAGGCAGAGGAGGCGGGACCCTGTCATCCCAATCATTGTGACTCAGCAGCATGGGAAGCCGAGGGGCACTGAGGCTAGAAGGACCCAGAGCTGAGGGACACTGGGCAGGCCTGCCGGAGAGAGGCTCTGATTTTAAGGAGAAAGGAGATAAGGATGGGGCCCAGGGCAAGGGGTGCTGTCTACAGAGCAGCTCCCAGGCCTGCAGAAGCTCCCTTGTCTGTGTCCCTGTGGGCTCCCTGGCAGTGGCATTCCCAGCCCCTCTCCCCGTGCCACTTCCCCACTTGGGGCTGGACCACCCGACCACGCAGGGGAGCTTGTGGGGTCTCAGCCCCATAGCCCAGAGCCCAGGGGCAGGCAGCAGCATGCTCTGATGACCGGCAGCCACATGGGCCCCCGAAAGCTGCCTCCGAGGCAAGCTCGCACCAGCAGGAAGTCAGGGCCGCCCTGGAGTCAACACTGGGGACTGAGGGGAAGGACACGGGTGGGCAGGGGCAGCACTTGGACCCTGTGCGTGCCTGACCCTGTGCAAGCTCTGCAGCTGGAAGGGACCAGAGCTGGCCTGAGTTGGGCAGAATGGGCTGGACCTTACGCTAAGGATCGATGGGGCTGACCCAGGGAAGCCAGGACCTTCGGGCCAACCCTGAAGGGACCACAGCTGAGGACTGTGTGCCCTGGAGGGAGTTCCAAGACGGGGGTGTGTAGGGGCAGGGAACCCACAGGCAGGCACTGCATCAGGGTCTCCCTCCTGTCCCATGGCCCCCAGGTGTCCTGCGGCCCCACACAGCCTCCTTCTGGGGGTCTGGGTGGCTGCACCTTCCACGGCGCCAGCCAGGCCTTGTGCCCATCTCCACTCCCTTGCCCTCACCTGTCCTGACCCACCACACCTTGGCGGCCTCCTCTCGGGGCTTCCTGGACTCCGCCGCGCTGCACCCACCTCCGCCCTCATCACCCAGGAGGCCTTCCCCAGCCTGGCCCGACTCAGGCTCCATAGCCTTTCACCACCCTCCTGGCTGCTGGCAGTGAAATTCACAGGAGCTCCCTCCGGGGCAAGGGTGCCTCCGCCTCCTCCATGGCAGCATCCCCAGCCCTGCACGGGGCCCTCAGCGAACACATGGGCTGAATAAATGAGTGACTGTATGAGGGACGAATGAACACATGAATGAGAGAATGGCACTGGGGGTCCGTGAACAGCTTTGTTGCATTGAAGACGGTGAAGGATTTTCATCCCGGTCCAAGCACGGAGGCCTCTCTAGAAACCGTCCCTTCCAGCTCCATGAGGGGTGAACTCTGAGCTCAGAGGCCATGGGGCGAAGTGCAGAAAATGGCTTTGAACTCTGGGAGGAGGAAGGAAGCCACCCTCCAGAAAGGAGTAAGAACCGCTCTGGAACATTCCCAAGAAAGGTCGCTGGGGGGCAGACCTGAGTGGCTAAGCGGACCCGGCGGACCCGGCGGACCCAGATCCCCCGCAGGGCAGCCCCTGGTGAGTCAGGGCCTGAGTCAGCGCCCTCCGCGTTCCCAGAGGCCCCGCCAGGACCTGCAGCCCTGGGCGCCCCAGCAGCCCGGCCCTGCTCAGCGCAGCTCTGGGTTGGAACTTGCACTTTCCAGTAACTCGGACCTCCCCCCGGCTGCCTTCCCAGGCGCCACCGGGCCCAGCAGATCGTCACCGTCCAGGTGCAGGGTGGGGGTGTGTGAAAGTCAGGCCCGGGACCCGGGCAAGTCGCTGCCGTGCCCGCTGGCTTCCCGGGGGACATCCTTCACCTTTGTGAGCCCAAACCCTCTGTGCTGCGGTTCCAACCCCCCTCCACATTCCTGCCTGCTCCTCCGGGCCTGCCCGTTCCCTCTGCCTTCCTGGGAACCTCCCTCTATCTCCGCATCTTCCGCCGCTCCCTTCCCTGCAGCAGCCAGCGGGCTCCGACTCTCGCTCTTCAGCGAACACCGCCCTTGGCGCCACGCCCACCTCCACCCGCGGCCACCTTCCCTCCCTCCCACCGCCGGACCTTCAAGACAGGATCTACCCCGGGCGGCCCCCAGCACGGGTCTCAGCCCCCTCCAGACTGGGGTTGTCGCCACCCTGCACTGAAATGGCGGCAGCCAGCTCCCTCCTGCCGCAGCCGGTGGCAGCCAGCTCCGGGCCTGGCTGGCCCCGCCCACCCTGTGTCTCGCGTGGCACCCACTGCGCTGTTCCTGTCCCGCCTGTCTTATCGTGACCTCACCCGGCTCCAGACTCTCACATGTTTACGCCTTCAGCCCTGCCCAGCCCTGGACCCCAAGTCCCCTCCAGTATTTCTTTTTCCTTTCTTTTCTTTTCTTTTTTTTCTTTTTTTTTTTTTTTTTTTGAGAGAGTTTCGCTCTTGTCGCCCAGGCTGGAGTGCAGTGGCGCGATCTCTGCTCACCGCAACCTCCGTCTCCCCAGTTCAAGCGATTCTCCTGCCTCAGCCTCCCAAGTAGCTGGGATTACAGGCGTGTGCTACCACGCTTGGCTAATTTTGTATTTTTTACGGGGTTTCAGCATGTTGGTCAGGCTGGTCTCGAACTCCTGACCTCAAGTGAACCATCCGCCTTAGCCTCCCAAAGTACTGGGATTACAGGCGTGAGCCACTGCGCCTGGCCATCCCCTCCAATATTTCTGAGGCCACCTGCCCAAAGGGGGGTTGGGTGGAGAGGACGGGGCCAGCAGCAGCAGGCCTGGGCCAGGAGACAGGCACACACCTCCGCGGTCTCTGGCTTGTCTATGTCCACACAGCGGAAAGACCTCCAACCCCCAGCCACCTGCAGCAGCCCCACATCTCCACTGGGTCACCCTGTTGAGATCAAGAATGCCTCCTCCAATGTCCCAACCCATGAGGGCTTCTTGGAGCTGAGCCAGGGCACCCGCCACTTCTGGATGGGGGCTCCTCATGACTTCTGACCTCTGTCTCGCTGGTTGGCAAGAGAAGACTGGACTCCTTCTGCAGGCCTCAGGGCAGAGGCAGATGTCAGCCCCCAGGGATGTCACTGCCAGAGCCCCAGATGCCCCAAGCCACCCGGACCCCCCCTCCCCCTTGCAGTATCTCTGCTACAATAAAATGTACACAGATCTGAACCCTCTCACCTGGGCGACTGCCAATGTCCCCTACGGCCCTACACCCCGCCTCCAGGAGCCCAGGGGATCTTTCTTTTTAAAGATATTCAGACCTCACAGATAAGTCTGCCCTGGCCAGCCGCTCCCCAGTTCCCAGGCCCTATCCTGACAATGGCCACCACTTCAGAGCAGCTGAAACCTGCTGTGAGTGAAAAATGAGAAGCTGTTGTTTTAATTTTACTTTCTCTGATTACTAATGAGGTTATTTCTTCTCTGCATAAAAACTTCATTCGTGTTTAATTGGATTTTTGTCTTTTTGTTAATGTATAGGACCTCCTTTTGTTCTTACATATATTATGAATTCAAACTCTTGTAGATAAAGATTAATGTTTAGAGGCAAAATCATGGTTCTCATACAAAATAAAAATTGAACACACCTAAGATTTTATTTAACTCATTAATAAGGGAACCAGTAAGATGTTAAAACCAGTTCAAAGGAGAATCGGAAAGACAGCTGTGTAGGCAACGAGGAAAGCCGAAACAGATTGGCTTATTGGTGCAAAGTGCTTAATATCGTAGAGGGCAATAAAGTGTACTGTTTGGGATTATCTTTTCCATGGGACAGAATTCAATTCAATCTCTATGGAGCAAAATTCATTTGCATTCTATGGGCTGGATCATTGGCCTTATAATTGGTTTTCTATAAGTTAACTTCTCCCCTGACAGAGCTGTAAAATAGCTTAGTCCATAGCATAGCAGTTGAAGAAGGACCCCATGGAATCAGATCATTCCCAGCGGGGTCACTAGACAGATACCACTCAGCCACTCAGCACACCACTGAAAGGACACCCCCCGTAAACCCATTTCCAAGCCTATGACATTTTTTTCCTCTATGTCACTTACCTTTTCACTTTGCTATATTTTGTCATGAAGTGATGTTATCATTAACCAATGGTTTCATCTGTGATTTGTGTTTTCTGTACCTTGTAGAAGGCATCTTCGCAACCCATATAGAAACACACTCAATTTTTTGCAAGTTGACTTAAAGTATTGCTTTTTGCACGGGTGCGGTGGCTCATGCCTATAATCCCAGCACTTTGGGAGGCTAAGGCAGGCGGATCACCTGAAGTCGGGAGTTTGAGACCAGCCTGGCCAACAAGGTGAAACCCTGTCTCTACTAAAAATATAAAATTTAGCCAGGCATGGTGGTAGGCGCCTGTAATCCCAACTACTCAGGAGGCTGAGTTAGGAGAATTGCTGGAACCCGGGAGGCAGAGGTTGCAGTGAGCTGAGATTGCACCACTGCACTCCAGCCTGACGACACAGTGTGACTCCGTGTCAAAAAAAAAAAAAAAAAGGAAAAAAACAAAGAGAAAAAAGTATTGCTTTTCTTATGTTTTTGTTTTGTTTTGTTTTGTTTTGTTTTGAAGTGGAGTCAACTAGGCTGGAGTGCAGTGGTATGGTCTCGGCTCACTGCAGCCTCTGCCTCCCAGGTTCCAGTGATTCTCCTGCCACAGCCTCCTGAGTAGCTGGGATTACAGGTGCCTGCCACCACGCCTGGCCAATTTTTGTATTTTTAGTAGAGACAGAGTTTCACTGTGTTGGCAAGGCTGGTCTCAAACTCCAGACCTCAGGTGATCCGCCTCAGCCTCCTAAAGTGCTGGCATTACAGGCATGAGCCACTGCACCCGGCCTAATTCCTGTGTACATCTTATAATCTAGTAGGGCAAGTTCTCACCATCTAGTTCTTCTTCTGCTTTCCCCGGCTATTCTTGGACATTTCCATTCCCATATGAATTACAGAATCAGCTTGTCACAGAAATCCCATCTTTTTTTTTTTTTTTTTTTTTTTAACATATTCCTTGAGAGATTTCGTGTCAGGCTTCTTGTATGTTTTAGCATTACCATAAATGGGAGATTTAAGTTTTGTTACATCTTCTAACTTGCAATTGCTGGTAAACAGGAACACTGCTTATGACTGATGAGGATCTGATGTCAATCTGATGAATTTTCTCTAGAAGCAGTAGCTTTTATTTATTAGTAGATTTATGATTTTTTTTTTTTTTTACTAGTAGCTTTAGATTTCTTTTCTCTCTTTCCTAGATGTTCTGAAATTCCATTATGAGGTACCTTCTAGTGGAATGTTGAGATTTTAATTTTTGTTCTTTCATTTGTCCTACTTGGCATTCACTGATCTCTTCCAATCTGAGGGATTCACCTCTTCCTTCAGTTCTAGGGGATTCGTGTGTAATATATCACTAAATATTAATTATCTTTCCTTCTCACTAATGTCTACTCTTGGGCCTCTGATTAGATAAACGAGGCAGCCTCTGAATTTGCACTCCCTCTTTTTTAGGAAGCTACTTGCTGTTATGTCATAATTCCCCTTTATTGGACAAGTCATTTTTTTTTTATCTTCCAAACCTTTCTAAATTTTTCCTTAGCCCTTGACTTTTAGAAATTTGACTGTGGGCCGGGCGCGGTGGCTCAAGCCTGTAATCCCAGCACTTTGGGAGGCCGAGACGGGCGGATCACGAGGTCAGGAGATCGAGACCACCCTGGCTAGCACGGTGAAACCCCGTCTCTACTAAAAAAATACAAAAAAATAGCCGGGCGAGGTGGTGGGCGCCTGTAGTCCCAGCTACTCGGGAGGCTGAGGCAGGAGAATGGCGTGAACCCGGGAGGCGGAGCTTGCAGTGAGCTGAGATCCGGCCACTGCACTCCAGCCTGGGCGACAGAGCGAGACTCCGTCTCAAAAAAAAAAAAAAAAAAAAAAAAAAATTTGGCCGGGCGCGGTGGCTCACGCCTGTAATCCCAGCACTTTGGGAGGCCGAGGCGGGCGGATCACAAGGTCAGGAGATCAAGACCACGGTGAAACCCCGTCTCTACTAAAAATACAAAAAATTAGCCAGGCGCGGTTGTGGGCGCCTGTAGTCCCAGCTACTCGGGAGGCTGAGGCAGGAGAATGGCGTGAACCCGGGAGGCGGAGCTTGCAGTGAGCCGAGATCGCGCCACTGCACTCCAGCCTGGGCGACAGAGCGAGACTCCGTCTCAAAAAAAAAAAAAAGAAAAAAAGAAATTTGACTGTGATTGGCCTAGGAGTGATTTTACTTGTGTTTACTCTGCTTGGGGTTTGTTGAGCTTTTTGGATCTGCAAGTTAATGCTTTCCATTAATACTGAGAAGTTTTCAACCATTATTTCCTCAAATTTATTCTGCCCCTATGTCTCTCTCTTCTCCTTCTGGGACTCCAACTACATGTATTTGTGGTGCTTGGTACTGTCCAAGAGGACACTGACATTCTTTTCTTTTTTCTCCTTTTTTTTTTTTTTCGAGACAGAGTCTCACTGTCACCCAGACTGAAGTGCAGTAGCGTAATCTTGG
The DNA here is from genome assembly GCF_037993035.2 of Macaca fascicularis. Classification (NCBI taxonomy): domain Eukaryota; kingdom Metazoa; phylum Chordata; class Mammalia; order Primates; family Cercopithecidae; genus Macaca; species Macaca fascicularis. The sequence continues at coordinate 5,576,897 of NC_088384.1, read as the reverse complement.
CTCACTGCAACCTCCATCTCCTGAGTTCAAGCAATTCTCCTGCCTCAGCCTCCCAAGTAGCTGGGATTACAGGCACCTGCCACCACACTTGGCTAATTTATATATATATATATATATATTTTTTTTTTTTTTTTTTTTTTTTTGAGATGGAGTCTCGCTCTGTCGCCCAGGCTGGAGTGCAGTGACGCGATCTCAGCTCACTGCAAGCTCCGCCTCCCGGGTTCACGCCATTCTCCTGCCTCAGCCTCCCGAGTAGCTGGGACTACAGGCGCCCGCCACCTCGCCGGGCTAATTTTTTTGTATTTTTTTTTAGTAAAGACGGGGTTTCACCGTGTTAGCCAGGATGGTCTCGATCTCCTGACCTCGTGATCCACCCGTCTCGGCCTCCCAAAGTGCTGGGATTACAGGCTTGAGCCACCGCGCCCGGCCTAATTTTTATATTTTTAGTAGAGATGGGGTTTCACCATATTGGCCAGGCTGGACTCGAACTCCTGACTTCAGGTGGCCCACCTGCCTTGGCCTCCCAAAGTGAGGCATGAGCCACCATGCCCAGCCTTTTTACTCCAATTCTATTTCCCTCTTTTCTTCGAGTTAAATATTTTCTGCTGATGTGTCTTCAAGTTTACTGGTCCTTTGTTTTTCTGCCATCTCCAGAACTGGAGCCCATCTAATGAATTTTTTAAATTTCGTTATTGTCCTTTTCAGCTCTAGAATTCTCACTAATGTGTCCATTTGTCTGTGCAAATTCTCTCTTCACTCATTGGTATCATATTTTCCTTTAATTCCTTGAACATATTTTCCTATGAACCTATTTTTCTTTAATTCTTCAAACATATTTATAACAGGTACTTTGAAGTCTGTAACTGCTAAATCTAAATTCTGGGCCCAGAGATTACAACTGTCAGCTTCTTTATGAAACGCATTTTCCTGTTTCTTCATCTAGTAATTTTCCGTTGAAAACTGGGTATTGTAGCTAATATATCATAGCAGCTTTGGAATCAGGAGTGGAATCAGGGAAAACCAGCCAGGGCCAGAGCACTCCAGGAATGACAGGTATGGCAGGGTAGACAAATGAACCATCCCAGAGTTCATCAGAGCTTTCACCCTGCCACTTTCCCTGTCCAGACAGTTTCCCTCACTATTCTCCTCCCCAAATTTGTCTCATTGTGCTAGACTTGGCTTAAGAATCACCCCCTTAGGGAAGTCTTTCCAATGACCCTGACCAGGTTAGGACCCCTTATCAAACACATTTATAAGTACTTTCTACAACTGCATCAATTATGAACTTGTTTGTATAGTTTCTTCTTTAATGTCTATCTCCTGCACTACACTGGAAAGGAAATGAGAGCTAGGACAGGCTGTATGTTGTTACCACATGCCTGAGGCACAGAGGAGCTCAATAAATATTTGTTTAATGAATTAATGTTGCCCACTTTGCCTTGAGGACATTTTCAGAATTTGCTGTCTCACCAGCAAATGTAAGAATGTTACATTTTCAGAATTTGCTGTCTCACCAGCAACACATAAGTATGTTCATTCCCTGAACACTTACTGGTACTTATAATTTTTTATAAGTATTTTTAATGATCTTTTTATAAGTTTTTCCAATCTAATAGCTGAAAATTTTATCTTAGTCTAATTTGGATCCTTTGAAATTGAACATTTTTCACAGTTATATTGGCAATTTGAAGTTTCTCTTCTGTAAATCTCCTTCCCATATCCTTTGCAAATATTTTGTCCTATTTACTTACAAAGAGACTTTCATATGTTACTGATAAGGTCTGGTGCTGTGTCCCCACCCAGATCTCATCTTGAATTGTAATCCGAAGTATAATCCCCATGTGGTGGGGGGAGGAATCTGGTGGGAGGTGATTGGATCATGGGGGTGGTTCCCCTGTGCTGTTCTCATGATACTGAGTGAGTTCTCACGAGATCTGATGGTTTTATAAAGGGCTCTTTTCCCTTCACTCTGCACTCTCTCTCCCGCTGCATTATGAAGGAGGTCTCTGCTTCCGGTTTGTCTTCAGTTATGATTGTAAGTTTCCCGAGGCCTCCCCAGTCATGTGGAACTTGAGTCAATTAAACCTCTTTCCTTTATAAATTACCTAGTCTTGGGCGGTCTCAGTGGCTCACGCCTATAATCCCAGCACTTTGGGAGGCCGAGGCGGGTGGATCAGTTGAGTTCAAGAGTTTGAGACCAGCGTGGCCAACATGGCAAAACCCTGTCTCTACTTAAAAAATGCAAAAATTAGCTGGGCGTGGTGGCATGTGCCTGTAATCCCAGCTACTCGGGAGACTGAGGCAGGAGAATCACTTGAACCTGGGAGGCGGAGTTTGCAGTGAGCCGAGATCACACCACTGCACTCCCGCCTGGGCAAAAAGTGAGACTCCATCTCAAACAAATAAATAGATAAAGAATATATTACATAGTTTTGGGTATTTCTTTATAGCAGTGTGGAAACGGACGAATACAGTTATGTCAGAAGTATTTTGTCCAGCACATAGTTTTTCTCAGTTTGTTGTTTGCCTTTGCACTCTGCTTATACTGTTTCCTACCAACATGGAAACAAAACCGTATATATGTTCTCCATTCTTTTCTTTGTGGCCCTGATCTGAGTCTCCCTGCTTAGGAAGATATTGCTCAACCTCAAAATTAGGTAAATATGTATGTATACTTCATCCTAGTGTATTTATGGTTTCATTTTTTTTAACCTTAAGATTCTTTTTTTTTAAATTTTTTTTATTACCTTAAGATTCTTAACCCATCTCAAATTTATTTTGGTACAAGAAGAGAGACATGGATCTAATTTCATTTCATCTTTCTCAATGGTTGCCTGTTGCTCCATCCATCCCTTATTTAAAAAAAAAAAAAAAAATGTGTACCCAAACAAGCACTTATTATAAGTATAATAAGTGTTATGGAGAAATAATACAGGGTGATGTGGTGGGAGTGTAACTCTGGATCTGTGCCATCTAATATGGTAGCCACTAGCCACGTGTTACTATTTAAATATAAATGCAGGCTGCGAGTGAGGCGGTGGCTCACACCTGCAATCCCAACACTTTGGGAGGCCAAGGTAGGTGAATCATTTGAGCTCAGGAGTTCAAGACCAGCCTGGCCAACATGGTGAAACCTCATCTCTACTAAAAATACAAAAATTAGCTGAGCGGTAGTGGTGCACACCTGTAATCCCAGCCAGTTGGGAAGTTGAGGCAGGAGAATCACTTGAGCCTGGGAGGCGGAGGTTGCAGTGAGCCAAGATCATGCCATTGCACTCCAGTCTGGGCAACAGAGTGAGACCCTGTCTCAAAAATAAATAAATATAAATGCAAATTAATTAAAATTAAATGAAATTCCAAATTCAGCTCCTGGGTCACACGAGCCACCTTTCAAGTGTTCAACAGTCCCACGTGTCTGGCAGCTGCCTCACTGGAAAGTCCAGTTGCGGAACATTTCAAGCATCACAGAAAGGTCTGTTGGACAGTGCTGCTCTGATTTGGCCAATGCCCGCTGCCTTGTACTAGAATGTAAGCACAGAATAATAGAGTCGATATCTGTCTAATTTTACTTTCTGTCTCTAGAAAGTAGCATAGAGACCAGCACAGAAGCAGACAGTAATCAAGTTTACAGAAAGAAGGCAGGAAGGAAGAGAGAGAGGAAGAGAGAGACGGGAGAGATGAAGAAGGAGGAGAAGAAAGGAGGAAGGGAAGGAAGGAGGGAGAGGAAGGGAAGGGAAGGAAGGGAAAGAGGGAGGGAGGGAGGGAGGAAGGAAGGAAGGAAGGAAGGAAGGAAGGAAGGAAGGAAGGAAGGAAGGAAGGAAGGAAGGAAGGAAGGAAGGAAAGGAAGAAAAGGAGGAGGGAGGGAATAAGGGAGAAAGGAAGCTCCCAGCCCATCCACACGGAGCAGTTTGCAGTTTGGGACCTCAGGCCTGACAAACAGAAGTACAGAGTACAGGTCAAAACAGCCTGGGTGTGGAGGGAGGGAGAGTCCAGGATCCTTGTGTTTACTAAACACTTACTATGTGCCCGGCACCATCCTAATTCCTAATTCCCTGCAGTTTCCACTTTACACCCTACGGTTGTTATCTGATTTCACAGAGAAGGAAACTGAGGCCGGAGAGGTGAATCAGCTTGTCTAGGCACACAGGACCAGGAGTAGCGAGCCAGGGTCAAGCCAGGCAGGCGGCTCCAGGGTTGGTTCCTTCCCCTCATACCACTGAGGTCAAAGGTGGGAGGATGCTGTGAAACAGGAGCCCAGTGTCCACACTCCCTTCCTTCTCTCCTGGGCCCAGAAACCTCTAAGACTTTTTCAATACCCTCCGGCCAGCCCTCACCAGCTCTGGCAGCTGCCCACTGAGCCAGCCCCTCTGCCCAAGGCCCCACCCTAGGGCGGTGGCAGCCAAGGGGGCAGGTCACACTGCTGCCAGCTGGAGCCCAGGCGGCCGATCCATGCAGGAGCCCTGTCCATGATGTCAGTACCACCAAAGCATCTTCATTAACTGCCCCCTGGGTGACACAGCCCAGCTTTTCTGGGTGGAATGGGTGGGGGACTCACCGAGACCCAGGTGTTCGCAAGAAGCCAGGATGGAAAGTATGACTCGATCCTTCCCAAACGTGGGATGGCTTTTCCATTGCTAATATCCGAGGAATCCGGTGAAGTAGTGGAAAGATCAAGAAGGCAGGAGACTGGTTCTCACTCTGGCCCATCCTGACTTTAGACCAGAACCCCAGAGCCTCAGTCTCCCCTTCTGTCCACCAGAAACCAGGGCCCTGTCCAGCTCCGACTCTCCAAGGTGCCCATGTGTCAGTGAGGTTGACAGCACCGCAGTCACCCTGGGACTGCAGCCTTTAAAGCTTTTGTTTGTTTTGCAAACATGTCTTTGGGAGTGAAGATCCATCCATCGTGACATAAATTTCATTTCAGAAGTTATATTTTACTAGTAGGAGTACAAAGGACTCAAGAATTCAGAACTGGATTTCCCTCCCCAGCCACCCTCAGGATGTCCCAGCCTTGCCCCTGGAGCAGCCAGACTTCCCGCAAAATGAGGACTTGGAAGCTGTGCCGTGGCCGCCAGAACTGACTGTATCAGGCTTGCTTCCTCTCCACCCACCCTGGGAGGTTGGTACTGTTTTTATTCCCATTTTACAGCGATTCTACCTCCCTGCCAGCATTAGACCAACCCTTCACCATTACTTCCTCTAGGAAGCCATCCCTTACTCCCAAGTCTGAGCCAAGCCCCTTCCCAGGTGTCCTCCAGACCCTGAAGTGCACTATCCAGCATGTCCTGCCACATCGAGGCTTCCTCTCCCCTCCTGGTTTTGTCTACTCTGAGAGCAGCAGCCCTGGCGTGTAGGCCCAGCTGCCACTCAGTCAGCCCCTGATAGGTGCACCCCATATGCCTCCTGCCCTGATGTTAGGGGACCATGGCAAGGACCTGATGCCATGAAGCTCACAGGCCTCCAACTTTTGGGGCCAGAATCAAACTGCCCACTCCTTGTGCAACCAGCTGCTCCTTAAAGGTGATCAAATCTTGGGACTGAGAAATTTGTGGCCTCCCAACCTACAACTCTTCAAGAGTTCAAGGCAGGCTGTTTGTTTGTTTTTTGTTTGTTTGTTTTGTTTTTTGGTTTTTGTTTTCCCTCAACTCACCCACTTCCCACAATCTCATTTTTCCACCTTGACTTTTCCTTTAGCTGGACTGACTTCTTCTATATTTTATTTGAATGTTGGTGTTTCTAGTCCTGCTGGCTACCCACGAGGCAGAATGTCTATAAATGCAAAGAAATAGGACAGTTTGCCCGAGGAAGGGATTTCTTTAAAGTGAATTCTGAGTGTCTTTCCTCTTTCGGAATGTTCCTTCTCCCTTAGGGCTCCCTCCTCTGGAATGCTCCCTCTACCTGGAGTGTTCCCTTTCTCTGGAGTGCTCCCTCTTCCTGGAGTGCTCCCTCTCTCTTCACTGCTCCCTCTCCCTGAGGGTGTCCTCTCCCTGCAGTGCACCCTGAACCCTCTCCCTGTAGTGTTCTCTCTCCCTGAGTACTCCCGCTCCCTGAGTGCACCCTCTCCCTGCAGTGCTCCCTCTCCTTTGAGTGCTCCCTCTCCCTGACTGCTCCCTCTCCTTGCAGTGCACCCTGCACCCTCTTGCTCCCTCTCCCTGGAGTGTTCTCTCTCCCTGAGTACTCCCTCTCCCTGAGTGCACCCTCTCCCTGCAGTGCTCCCTCTCCCTTGGGTGCTCCCTCTCCCTTGGGTGCTCCCTCTCCTTTGGGTGCTCCCTCTCCCTTGAGTGCTCCCTCTCCCTTGAGTGCTCCCTCTCCCTGCAGTGCACCCTGCACCCTCTTGCTCCCTCTGCCTGGAGTGTTCTCTCTCTGAGTGCTCCTGCTCCCTGAGTGCATCTTCTCCCTGTAGTGCTCCCTCTGCCTGCAACTTTCTGCCCAAAGCGCTCTCCACATTCTTCTCCTGATGAGAAGCTGCTCATCTTCCTTGAGGCTCAACTCAGGCGGCCACCTCCCAGGAAGGCTTCCTGGACTCCTCCATTGCCTCCTCTGTTGTCCCACGCACCATGCCCACCCCCTCATGCTTCCGTTCTCACCGCATTCACCATCTGTGTCCTTATCTTCCCTCCCCACCTCTCCTGCCTCTAGCCAGGCTCTCAGCCCCCAAATGGCAGACCAGTGTCTCAAGCCTTTGGGGAGGCAGGGGTCTGTCCCAGTGCTTAGCCCAAAGGAGGCCTCCGTGAGTCAGCTGCTGAAAGCCAATAATCCCAGGCACCTTGGCTGGGAAGGATCCAGCCCTGTACGCCATCCCCATCCTTGAAAGACTGATCTTATTCATGCATATCTGGGGAACCCGGAAGCATGCTTAGAGGTCTCTACAACCTCCTCTTTTAGCTCTGGGGAAACCGAGGCCCAGACAGGGAGCATCTTGCCCAAGGTCACCTTCTCTGAACCTCTTCCTCCTGTCCTGAGCCCTTGCCATGGCAGAGCTGAGCTCCCCAGCACCTTAGCAGAAATGAACCTGTGTGCGTGCCCCCCCCACACTGGTGTGCGTGTGCACATGCGCAGGGACCCTCACAGCCACTGCCTCCGCAACATAGGCAGGCAGCGCTCACAGACCCCTAATCAGGTGAGGATACCGAATCTCTGGAGGACAAGTGACGGGTCGACAGTCAGCTGCGGGGCTGGGACATCAGACTCTGGGTTGTGGTTCTGTCGCCTATCACAAATGTGCCCAATCCAAATTTACAGAAGGTGCAGGAATCGCCTGGGCAAGCACAGGTGCATAAAAATCAGCTTCAGGTGCCTACCTGGCACATGTGCTTTTTCTGTCTTGTCTGTTTAGACCATGTCTAAGCAGTTGGGGACAGGTGCCACAGGACCCGCATGTGGGCCTGGCGCCTTTCTGGGCTCACTTAGGCACATTGTAGTTTAGCAGCTCTTGGTGAGGTCCCTGTCCTTTCTCTATGCACATCCACTTGCGGCCCCAGAAGACCCTGTAGACAAGCTGTTGTCCCTGTGACAGGGAACCCCAGTGGCAGGGACTGCGGCACAGCCCAGGAAAACAGGACCATGCAGTTTTTACAAGGGACATTGGTAAAAGGTTGATGACAGATGTTATTTTCCAGGAAAAAGTCAAGACGCTGAATTGAAAGTTCACCCTGGGCTGTGGGGAAGAATTTGCCCCAAGCGGAGAGAGGAGGCGAGAGAGCCCCTCTCCATGCAGCAGGGCTGTCCCTGGGTTTGGACGGTTATTGGGGGCGGCCTTTATTTCCTTACTGATCATTTATAGCATCTTTAAAAGTCAACCTAATAAAATAAAAATAAGACGGGCAGGAAGGAGGGAGAGGCAGTCACCTACACGAGTCTAAAATCTTTTGGACCTGGTCACAAAGAGACGCTCTCCAGGAGGGTCGCCAGGGCCGCAGGGTCCGGGGCTAGGCCCGGGATCCAGCTAAGCCCTGGCCAACATGCGGACACATGCACACACCCGGACACACCCGCACACACCCGGACACACCCGCACACACCCGCACACGCACGCGCCCGTGGGCCGCGCCCCGCCGCGCCGGGGCCCGCATTGGCATTCCGCGCCGTTCCCAGCCCGCGGCGCCGCGCGGGGACAGTGGCGCATTGTTCCCCGGACACGCCGGGCGGCGCAGCGCCCTCGGGGCTTGGCGCGGCCCCGCCGCGATTTGCATGCGCTCCAGTCACAAAGGTTCAAGGTCAGGAGCGCCAGGCGGCCCAGCCCCGCCCGGCCCAGGAGCTATTCTTCGCCCTGGCGGCGGGAATTCCTTGCCGCCCGCGCCCGGGACGCCCCTGCGCGTGAATGGCCGAGCGCCGCCACCGTCTGAGGCGCTTTGTGTCTCGGCCCGGCCAGCTGGGCCCGCGAGGGACGTGCCAGCTCGGCCGGCGGCGCCCCCGCGCCAGCGCCCCTCGCCCATGCTAATCAGCCTGGCAGCGCGTCTGGGCGGGCGGCCCGGTCCGGCCTGGGAGCCCCTCACGTTCCCTGCCGGGAGTCCCCTCCTGCCAGGCCCCCTCCCCTAGCTTCCCCTGCTGCCAGGAGACCCCACTTACTCTGCCAGGGGCTCCCCACGACCCTAGCTGTCAGGTGCCTCCACCCGATTCCACCTCCACTCCCCCGCCAGAAGGCCCCCTCTCCAGCTGCCCTGAGTGCCCTCTGCCCGGCCAGAAGCGCGGGTGCACCTTGCAGGAATGGCTGATGGGGAGCCTGGGGCCTACGACCCTTCTGGGACTCTGACACGACTCTCTGTGGGGCCTGCGGTCATCTTCTCTCAGCCTCAATTTCCCCTGAACAATGAGGCAGGTTGCCCTTCATGATCTCCAGAGGCACGTCCAGAGCTGGGGTCTCCCAGCAGATGCAGGTAAGGTAGTGGTAAAGATGGCATTCCCCCAGCTCCCGCCTGCTCTGCCATTATCCAGTCTGCTGGCCTGTGGACAGTCACCCTGAGCCCTGAGTCTGGGTCACCGTCTCCAGAGACGTCTTGAGGACTAACAGAGCTGAGCGTTCCACGTTGGGAGGGCCCTCAGAGCGTGCTGCCCTTATCATCTTCCCACAAGGTAGCCCTGCTCAGGCAAGATTATGATTCACCCACTAGACTGGGAGCCTCGAGTGGGCAGGAACTTCTGTATTCCCACAGCACAGTGGCACCCGGGACGCACTGAATGACCTCACAGTTGGATAGGTGAATGCCCCCCAGTGTGGGTCACTCTGTGCAATGGTGGATGGGGACAGGCCACCGCATTTGGCATTTCCAGTACTTGGAAAGAGGCTCAGAGCCTTTCTTGGGAGGCGGGAGCAAGCTTCTCCTGGGAGATCCCCACTGGGTGTTTGGGCTCCATTGTCCAACAGGAACGTCCCCACCCGCAAGCCTCTGGGGAAGCAAGGAAGTTGTCCTTCTGCAGAAAGCTGTGTGCAGGCACACACAGTGCCTGGCCAGGATGCCCATCACGAGGTCCAGAAACTGGAGCTGCAGACCTGGGGCCTCCGGCATGAGGCTGCCAAGGACCCACAGCTTCATGTAGCATCTGTCCTCCTGGCACGTTTGAAGCCAGCGGCCCCACCGGATACCAGAGACAGCCCCCAGTGTTGGGGGCATCGTGCTCGAGGATGCATTTCCCCAGAGCACAAGAACCTGGGCCCTGTAGACAAGCAGCCCCAGCCAAGTCTCAGGCCCAAGAAAGAGGGACAAGGTGAGGTGGTGAAATGGGCACCAGAGGAGGGAAGCCAACCTCAGACAGACCCTCAGACAGCAGAAAATCTAGCCTGGGGGTTCGAAGCCTTTCCCCAGCCCTCTCCCATTTCCCTCCAAACCTTAAATATGAAGTAGACATGATTACACGTACCTCGCTGCTCTAAGAATCACTCAGGGCCAGATGCAGTAGATCATGTCCGTAATCCCAGCACTTTGGGAGACTACGGTGGGCGGATCACTTGAGCTCAGGACTTCCAGACCAGCCTGGGCAACATTAGTGTGATACCTTGTCTCCACAAAATAATAATAATAATAAGGCCGGGTGCAGTGACTTATGCCTGTAATCCCAGAACTTTGGGAGGCCAAGGCGGGCAGATCACTTGAGGTCAGGATTTTGAGACCAGCCTGGCCAACATGGTGAAATCCCATCTCTACTAAAAACACAAAATTAGCCTGGTGTGGTGGCGCATGCCTATAGTCCCAGCTACTGAGGAGGCTGAGGATGGAGGATTGCTTGGGCCCAAGAGGTCAAGGCTGCCGTGAGCCATGATCACACCACTGCACTCAGCCTGAACAAGACCCTGTCTCAAAATAAAGAATCACTTAGAAGCCTGGATGTTACCCTCCCTAGCACTGTGTTGCTAGCATCAGTTTCATATGCGTCCCTAACCCCGTCCCTGCCTAGCTGGCTGGATACCACTCCCAGCTGTTTTCCAGCCACCCCAGCTTTGTCCTGCACATGGTACTCTGCTGCCCACGGAATGCCCTCTCAGCCTGCTGCTTGCCAATGAGCTCATCCTGCAAGGCTTGGTTCAGATACCACCTCCTCCAGGAAGCTGCCCCTGATCCTTTCCTCCTCCCTTTTCCCACCTGCCTAGGTTTTTGATGCCATGATAAGGAATTTGGCTGCAGATCCTAGGGCAGTAGGGAGCCACTGCAGGCTCTAAACAGGGAGCAGTGACCCAGCAACTCTCCGTGGTGGCCTCTGCAGGCAGCATGCAGACAGGGGTGCTCAGACATCCGGAATTCACAGGCTGGTCAAATTTCAAAGGAGTATTGCAGACCTACGGAAGATTGCCAACTTTCTATTTTTCCTATGTTGGGGCCTTTAGAAAAATAATTACAATTTCCCTTTTTGAGAGAATATCTTTAAACCAAAAAAAAAAAAAAAAAGTAAGAAGACAATCTCAGGACAAAGGCCCTTCCTTTGTGCTGGATAAACAGAGCCTTTGGAAAACTTGACACATGGTCCTCACATTTGATGGTTGGAAAACAGCTAGCGGTGGTATCCGGCCTAACAGTTGGAACTGTGATCAGGGCTGGGCCTCCATATGGGTGGGGCCTCCTCTCGGCATCCCTTCCTGCCCCAGACCACAGGTTTCCTGAACCCCCCTAGACCAGGTGGGTTTCCTGGCTGGTCCCCTGGCTGCGCTCAGGCCCTCTAACCTGGCGGTTCTCAGAGGTCAACTCAGATGAGTATCGAGCTGGTCAATGTGACGAGTGCCCACCACGGGGAGGCCCCTGGGGCAGTCTGCAGCTCCAGCACTCATGGATCACTGCAGCCTCAACCTCCTGGGCCCAAGCAACCCTGACTTCAAGACACGAGGATGCTTATGAGAATAGAGAGGAGGGGACAAGGCACAGATGCCCTCTGTCCCCACAGTGTGAGGCAAGGAGCAAACGTGTGTGTGCGCAGGAGCCTGGGGCCACCCATGGTGGAGGGAATGCCTGATGCATGACCAGCCTGAGTGGAGAGTCCACACTGAGCCTTGTGGATTGTTCTAGAAGGAGATTCATCGTCCCTTCCAAGGGCAGGCTGTACTGTGGATGTTCTGCTGATGAGACAGTGGGTACCATCAGTAATTAGCATTGAAATCCTGTGCTCAGCCTCAGAGCTGGGAGGCCCAGGGTAACTACTGAGGACAGCCCAGCATTGAAGACAGGCCTGAAGATGATTAGGGGCAGGGTTACACTGCTAACACCTGCTCTATTAGGTGACGTTAATTTGTAATCTTGTTTCCAGCTTTCCTTTGCCTTTTAATCCTTCTTTGTCAAGAACAAATTTCAAGCTATCCTGTTTCCCAATGATCACGTTCGAAACGGGAGGTCTGGATTAATCTCTGACCAGCATTGGCCCATGTATCAGTGCTCAGCCGCTTGCTTTAACCAGGCTGTGTTGTCCTAGGCTTGCTCCTACAAATATGATGTGACTCGGCCGGGCGTGGTGGCTCAAGCCTGTAATCCCAGCACTTTGGGAGGCCGAGACGGGCGGATCATGAGGTCAGGAGATCGAGACCATCCTGGATAACCCAGTGAAACCCCGTCTCTACTAAAAAATACAAAAAAAAAATTAGCCGGGCGAGGTGGCGGGCGCCTGTAGTCCCAGCTACGCGGGAGGCTGAGGCAGGAGAATGGCGTGAACCCGGGAGGCGGAGCTTGCAGTGAGCTGAGATCTGGCCACTGTACTCCAGCCTGGGCGACAGAGCCAGACTCTGTCTCAAAAAAAAAAAAAAAATATGATGTGACTCAACACTCATGTCAGGCCCTGGGCTAGGCACCAAGGACGCTCAAGACACAGTCCTTAGCCGGGCACAGTGGCTCACGCCTGTAATCCCAGCACTTTGGGAGGCCAAGGGGGATGGATCACCTGAGGTCAGGAATTCGAGACCAGCCTGACCAACATGGAGAAATCCTGTCTCCACTAAAAATACAAAATTAGCCAGATGTGGTGGCGCATGCCTGTAATCCCAGCTTCTCCGGGAGGCTCAGGCAAAGAATCACTTGAATCCAGGAGGTAGAGATTGCAGTGAGCTGAGATTGCTCCGTTGCACTCCAACTTGGACAACAAGAACGAAACTCTGTCTCAGACAAACAAACAAACAAACAAAAAACAGTCCTTGCTGTCTTGTAACCAGAGGCAGGAATAGCCTATGTCTCAGGAGTGGCTTGTCATGGCCAAGGGATCCATCCTGGAAAGCTTCCTGGAGGAGGCGGTAGCTGAGTGGAGCCTTGCACAGGGTAAGTGCTCACTAGTGTCAGCTACTGTTGTTATTCCCAGCAGGAGTAAGAGGGGAGAAGCTCTGATCACCATGCAAGTGGGAAGAGCATCTCCTTCAGAGGGAACAGCATTCGAGAAAAGGCAAGGAGTTCTCGCCCAGCCAAGTGGGGGTGGGGCGGGGAGTTGGTGGTCAGCGATGGGGAAGTGGGGGGAGGTGAAGAGGCTGGAAAGAGAAGCAGGGGGCCAACCCTGCTTTGGTTCTTAAAACAAAAGGGTTTTTTTTTTCTTTTTTTTTTTTAGGTGGGGACAGGAGTTGTGCGCATTTGGGAAACCGCTCTGGCAGCGGCCCAGGCCCGGGGGAGGAGGCTGCAGTTAGGGAGGCCACTATTTGGGCAAGGGGAAGTGTGGCCATGGGGAGGGGAGGAGCCCAGGCTGAATTACAGGGGAGGTTTTAGGAAGGACAGCCAGGACTTGTACATCTGCTGGCCCCAGGGCCCTGGCTCATGCTCAGAATGGACAGATGTGGAAGGGGTGCCCCAGGTCAGCCTTGGTGTGGGGCTGAGGCCCTGTGCAACTGGGCTTAGTGGGGTGGCCACTGGAATATCCTGCAAGACACCCCGATGCTGCTGTGACGGAGGGACCTGATGGTGGGAGGCTGCAGGGGGATCCTGGTAGTGGCTGCTACATACGGGCGTCCTGTTTCCCAGCAAAGATGGATCAAGGACTATGGAGCCCGCAATTGTGGGGCTGCCCTCCACACCAGAGTGAAGAGCCAGAGGGGCCTGGTGGAAATGTGCAGGGCATGTCACACCCACACCTAAGGAAAGGGCCCAGTCCTACAGCACCAGCAACCAAGCAGTTAAAAGTATTCTGTGGCTCCCAGGGTCACAGAGTGGAGCCTTCCCCAGAGTCAGGAGCCTGGATTCAGGGTCATTGTCCCTGCAGAGCTCAGAGCCCAGATTCTCCCTGCCCCACCTCACTCTCTTTGGGATTGATTGCTCAGCAAAGACAAAAAGACGGCGGTCCTCCATGGACCAAAGCCCCTGAGCCAGGGCCCATCCCCCAACAGTGGTGTTCCTGCTATAACAAGTCCCTGCCGGGTAGGATGAGACACCTCTGTGTAAAAAAACACGTCCACACACACTCCCGCGATATTGATGCAAAAACAATCTGTTCGCTCTTCCTAGAGTACTGACCGGTAATACCATATTCAAAAGCCTTTAAAAAAGCAAATCCTCAGTGAAGTTACAATTATTCTCCTGGGAGTACACCAAGGGAATTATTAGAGATGTATGACAAAGATGTTCATAGCAGCAGGTTTGTAAATCACCTAGACAGCCAATCATCAAGAGTGAGGTAAAGAAGTTACATATGGGACATCTGAACAACGGATTCTTCTGCAGTCATTTAAGTGTGATCTAGAAATATTTAAAGAGGAGGTGAGTGGTTTGCTGCATATTAGTGAAAGTGCAGAGAGTAAAACGTGACATATGACCACGGTGATTTCAAATATGTATTACAAAAAGACAAGAAAGGCTGGACAAATATCCACCTGAATGTCAGCTGTGTTTCTCTGAGCTGGACTTCTATCTATTTGTTATGGTCTCAGAGATGCTTTCCCATGTTTGCAAATTTGCAGATGATGAACATATATCATCTATGTTTGCAAAAGGAATCAGTCGTGTGTGTGTGTATATGTGTGTGTGTGTATCTCAATGGCACAGAAATAAAAGGCCAAGTTAAAGATGCATAATGACTCACTGCTTCCCCAAAGCAAGTTTTCTCTCTCCCAGCTTGGAAATTATTACGGAAAATGCCAGATGTGTGAGGCCTGGCTTGAACCCTGTTTGTCCAGAGCTGGGCTCCCCAGAAGGGCCATCCCCAACCACCTAGGCACGGTCACCTAGGAGGAGCTGGTCACGTGTGCAGGCCTTGTTCCATGCAACCATTCTTGGGACCAGAATCTAAGAAATATCTTTTTTTTTTCCCCTCCAGAAATGTCTTTGTGTGTATGTAGCAAAACATACATAACAAAATTTACCATTTACCATTTCAGTAGCATTAAGTAGATCCACATTGCTGGGCAACCATCACCATGATCTGTCTCCACAACTTTTTCATCATCCCAGACTGAAACTCCATACCTATTAAATAATAACCCCTCGGTCTCTACTCTCCCCAGTGCCCAATAAGCACGGCTTTACTTCTGACTCTGTGAATTTGACTACTCTCGGGACGTCGTACAGGTGGAATCGTACACTACGTGCCCTTTCGTGTCTGGCTTACTTCACTGCGCATCATGTTTTCAAGGTTTATCCACGTCATATCATGTGTCACAACTTCATTCCTTTTGAAAGCTGCGTAATATCCCATTATATATAATAATTATAAATATTATATATATAATATATCACCTTTTCTTTCTCCATTCATCTACCTGTGGACACTGGGGCTGTTTCTACCTTTTATCTATTATGCATAATGCTGCTTCTTTTTTGTACCAAAAGTGTACAAATATGTGTTAGTGTTCCTGTCTTCAATTATGGGGGTATATACTTAGGAGTGGAATTGCTGGGTCCTGTAGTAGCTCTGTGTTTACATTTTTGAGGAACTCTCATACTGTTTTCCACAGCAGGTGCACAATTTTACATTCACATTCCCACTAACAAAGCTAACATTTCCACCAACAGGGCTCATTTTTACATCTTTTGTAAAGACGAGTTCTCACTAAGTTGTCCAGGCTGATCTCCAGCTTGGTTTTTTTGTTTGTTTGTTTGTTTTTTTAGAGTTTCACTCTTATTGCCCAAGATGGAGTGTAATGGCACAATCTCGGCTCACTGCAACCTCTACCTCCCGAGTTTAAGCAATTCTTCTGCCTCAGCCTTCCGAGTAGCTGGGATTACAGGCGCCTGCCACCACGCCTGGCTAATTTTTGTATTTTTAGTAGAGACAGGGTTTCTCCATGTTGGCCTGGCTAGTCTCAAACTCCCGACCTCAGGTAGTCCGCCTGCCTCAGCCTTGGTCTTGAGCTCTTGAGCTCAAGCAATCCTCCTGCCTTGGCTTCTTAAAGTGTTGGAATTACAGGGGTGAACCACCACGCCCACCAGGAGTTCTTTATATATTCTGCAAATGAGAGATATTTTTTGTATATACAGTACTGGAGTTTAAACCAATTGTTAAAATACTAATTCATTACTTTTTAAATTTGGAAAACATAAAAAGGGAGGCACAAGAAGCATTCGTGTTTATATGCTTTGACTCAGCAGTTCCACATCTAGGGATTGGATATGCACAGATTTAGCTGCAAGAATGTTTATTGTAAAAGAAAGAAGTAAGGAAGAGATGAAACGGGAAACAACATCAATATCCAATAATCTCACATGGGTTAAATAGAATACAGCCCCGCTGTGTATGATCACAAACAATGCTGTGAATGAACACTAAATGATGTGTGACATTTAGAATATAGCCACGGTTACAAAGACAAAGTTGCAAAGCAATATTTAGAGCATGATCCATTTTTTTTGTCTCAACAAATGCATAATTTCGTAAAAAGAAAGAATGTCAAATGTTAACAATGGTGATCTCGTATGAGGGAATCTCAGGGTACTTTTTTTCTTTGTATTTTTTACCAATTTTCCAAATTTCATGCAATAAGCCACAAGCGTATATACAATGTTATCCCGATTATGTAAATATCTACATATTTAGATAAAAAGATACTCCAGGCCAATATTTTGCTTGGTGACTAGGAAAGGTTTCTCCTTTTCTTTCTTTGTACTCGCCTAGGTTTTACAAATTCTCCACCGTCTGGTGGTTTTACCTCGTTTAGGGAGGGGAAAAATATAGGAAAAGTTGTTAAACTTTAAAGTGGAGATCCAATTTGCGCGAAAGCTCGGAATCAGCCCCGCAGCCAGCAGCCGCACGGAGGAACCGCCCAGACCCCGCCCCGGCCCAGCTAGGCCCCGCCCCACAGCTACGGCCAGCCTAGCCTTACGCTGAGCTTTCTGAGCCGGCCGCGCAGAGGCCCCGCCCAGGCCCCGCCCGCTCGACAGCCACGCAACATCCGCACAGCCCGCGGCCTGGGATCTAGGAGACGGTCACCCAGAGGCCCCGCCCTTGGCGCGTAGAGGCCCGGCCCCAGACTTGGCCCCGCCCCCTCAGCTGCGGCGCTACGTCAGCACGGCCCGCCGCACCCTCGCTTGGGCTTCCGGAACAGGCCGCGCCAAGGCCCCGCCCCGCGGCCGCACCAGGCCTCGCCCCTTTGGCTACGGCACTGCGTCCGCGCCGCACGTCGCGCCCTCGTCCTGGCTTCCGGGGCGGGACGGAAGAGCGGGCGGGACCTTCCAGTCCAAGGCGCCGCGGCTTCCGCCCGGGAGGGGCGCTGATCCCAAACGAGGTTGTGCGCGCTTCCTGCGATGGTTTTTTGCTGTCCCCGTTCAGCCCCAGGTGCGCGGGACGTAGAAGCCAGACAGCCGGGAGGCGGAGATGAAAGGGGCCGCGCGTGCCAGGCCCTGCTGCAGCCCCCGAGAGGTCGGAGGCGCGGAGCCAGGGCTGACCCTGTGCGCACTGGGTCGGGGGCCATCCCGCGTCTCAGCCTGCGCTGGACGCACCACCCGGGCAGAAAAGTGACATCAGAACCTTAGGCTCCGTTGTCAACCACGGTTACTGATGTCACCCGTTTGCACAGGGAGGAAGGTGTGACCTATCGAGGCGTCCTCCTGTCCTAGTCAGGGTCTGCTCTGGGTGGGAGGGATTGTAGGACCCCCTCTCTACTGGCTGTCACAGCCTAAGCTGGTGAACTGTTTCTAGCCAGAGTGCCTCTTCGGTGAAGTCTAAAGCCACGAGATGACAACGGCAGCTGCCGTGTATTGAAAAGCACGTGCCAGGCCATCCTGGACTTACCGGTAAATGTGTTATCTCAGTAATCCTGGCAGCTGTATTAACGTGCATGCCAGCCCCTTTCACAGATGAGGGGCTGAGGTCAGAGAAGCAGCTTGCCAGAGTCCCTGGAGGGCAAAGGGGCACAGCCTAGATTTGGACCCAGATCTCTGATTCTGAATCTCAGCGGTTAGCCTGTGCGCGGACCCGGCATCCTGTGATAATAGTTTCCCTTCAATAGGTGTAGCTGCCTGTCAGCTCCGTTGGTTACCTTAGCTCACTGCTGCCTCCTCGAGTTGGAAGACCCGCTTACCCATAGCTAAGCCCCTCTCCCAACTCTGAAGGTGCTCAGCATCCCTGAGCTTGACCCAAGTTCCCTGGAAATTCCCACCCACCTGTTACCCCAGATCTCCCAATACTCTGCCTCCCTTTGCTTGAGGTGGGAAAGGATGCCCTCTGCCCAGGATCTGAATGGCCGGTGTGCAGCGCCAAGCCTGCTGGGCCTATGGTGGTAGGGCTGTAAGTGCACGACAGAACACACCCAGGGTGCTCACACAGTGCCAAGCCAGCCCCCAGGGTGCTGAGGCTGCCTCTCCCCTCTGTACCCCGCCCTCCCTTGTAATGCAGAGGCCGAAAGTCTTGGCTTTCCAGGTAGGTAGATGCTGGACGTCAGCAGCAGACAGGGCACCCCAGCACAATGAGCCCGCAGCAGTCCAGACTTTCTAGCCTCCAAGTGTACCTCAGAGCGGAAGCTGCGCATGTGATTTTTTTTTTGGCTCCATATTAAAGAACAAAGCATGGGAACTGGACAGGCCCCTCTGTAAACAGAAAACACATGTTTTCTGAGAGAATGGGCACTTCCTCTCCTGGTTTCATCTCCCATGGACAGAGGTCTCCTTAGGCCTGCTGACTTCAAGACCAGGGAGGCTGCGGACAGAGGGCTGAGAGGAGGTGATTCTTCTTTGCTCAACTCGCCTTCTTGAATGGGGGCAAAGACAAGTGCTAGAGGTCTGCTTGGCAGTGGGGTGTGGTCTGAGGAGGGAGGCCCCTCAGAGACCGGAACAGGAAGTGGGGGTCTGGACCATTTGTGTCCTCCAAGCACACTGGAATCATTTAGGGTTCTACCCGAACTAGCTCCAGGTGAACGTGTGTTCTTTGGAGCCTGCTAGCCACAAATGGGCAGAGACCTCTAACTCAGATGAGAAGCCTGTGTCTGCAAAGAACGGGCATTCTGGGACTGAGTACCCACTGCTGTGTGGCCTTGGGCAAGTTTCTTAACCTCTCTGGGCCTCACATTTCTCATCTGTAAAAGCAGGATAACAGTAGTTATTTAGGATTAAATAAGATCATGGAAAATGCCCCATTGGACACATAACTAGGAGCTAATTAATAAGTGAGCAAAATCAAATATTGTCTCTGTTTCAATGCTGAGCTATTGTAGAGTGGCCCAAGAATCCTCTACAGACTCCCGGGGTGCCCGTACTCCAAAGAGCACCTCCTCTTCCCCTGCCTTCTGTTGAGCACAGCCACTCCCAGGCGGCTGTGACACCTTTCTGGAAGCAGCCATCTTGCGGACAGATCATCCCTTTGAATCTCCCCGGCAGCCTGAACTTTGTCCTTGAGGGGAGATTTGATTTGGGGAAATCATCAGACATCCTTTAAGACAAGTCTGCTGAATGGATGCTCAGAAGCCAAGCCAGGGCCTCCTGTCCGGGTCAGTCTGGCCTCATGCGCTGAAGGCAGTATACAAAGGATCTGGACTGGATCATCGCCACTGGTTTTGGTGGGTGTGAGCAACGTGTCCGTGTGTGTGTGTGCGTGTGTGTGTATGAAAACAGAGATATTCACACACACTCCTAAGCTCAGTGGACGAACCAAACCAAAGCCTGCCTAATGAACATGAGGCTGCCTTTCATCTCTCAGCCCACAACTTGATTTTCATGGAAATTTCTCTGTGTGGGAAAATTACAAGCATTTCTGAATACAGGCAAGTGTGTGAGAGTGCGGCAGCATGTTGTCCTGGAATACTGGGATTTAGAGGTTGGGTTCCCCCAGTCTGTTCCTAACCAGCTGTGTGGCCTCTGGCTCCTTTCTTCACCCCCTAGCCCTTGGTTTCCGCATCTTAAGTGCTCCAGGAGGGAAACACACAGGCTGTGCCCACATGCGTGGGCATTCACAGCACGTGCTGGTGACATTGCTTATTAAAACATTGTAAACATTAATTGGCAGTCACAAAGTTCTAGTCACAATAGCAGACATTTTTAAAAATCAGAAACAGGCCAGGCACAGTGGCTCACGCCTGTAATCTCAGCACTTTGGGAGGCCGAGGTGGATCACTTGAGCCTGGGAGGCGGAGGTTGCAGTGAGCCAACCTTGCACCACTGCACTCCAGCCTGGGTGACAGTGAGACCCTGTCTGAAAAAACAAACAAAGAAACAACAGAAACAGTTCAATTGTCCATCGGTAGATGAGTGGGTAAACAAATATCAATAGGCGTATGATAAAATATCACAAAGCAGTAAAAAGGAATGAGCCATTGATAGACGCAACAACATAGATATCAGGATCCCGAGCAAGAGTTCATACACCATGAGTTTTAAATTTTTTTTTAAAATAAATTAAAAGTGATCTACAGTGGTTGGATTCAGATTGCTGGCTGCCAGGGAGTCAGAGACTGCCTGCAAGGGGCTCTAGGGAGCGTTTTGTGGGGATAGATATTTCTTTCTCGATCTTGGATATGTAACACGGTGCATACGTTTGTCAAAACTCATCAAACAGTAGAGGTGAAAGGGATTTTGCTGCATGGAACTTAGACTTCAATAAGGTGGATTTCAAAAATTAACTGGTATTTATATTTTATTTTTCAAATCTTGTAGAAAATAATAGACATAAAATGCTCACAACATATTCAACAAAGACTGTAAAATAACCTATAGTATGATCTAATGATTGTATATACATGAATATTTGTATTTATAACTTACGGTCCATTCATATAGATATGTGTACGCACACACACACACATATGTATGCATGCGCACATATGCACACATACAGTTTGGAAAATATAGCAGAAGGACTTTCAAACAAATGAACTCAGTAATTACCTCATGGGTAATTGTTTTCTTTTTAGTTTTCAATTCTAAATATTCTCTTAGTTTTTTCTTAATTCTAAATATCCTTTTAGGGGTGGTTTTTTTTTTTTTTTTTTACTTTTCTGTAATGAGCACTTTTTTTGTGGAAGAGGAGTCCTTTTTGCTTGCTATATTTTTCTTCTTTGTTAATTGACAATTGTATATATTCAGGGGTATAATATGTTATGTATATGATAACACTTTTCTTTTTATAAACAAAGAAGAACACACATACCTCTTTTTTTTTTCTTTTTTCCAGCTGCAGCAGGCCAGAGACATGAGACATGGGGCTGGGCCCCAGGACAGGGTGGTGAGGACATCCCGGTTCCCACGAAAAGCAACCGCCTGGCAAGGCTGGAGCAGACAAAGAGGGAGTGAGGGGGTGTGGCTCACTCCCCAAGTTTTTTGGCTCAGCTTCAGTGCTGGGTCATTCTTGGGGACTGCTATACCCACTGGGCACTGCAGAACTTCTGGTGCTTGTGGCAAAGGGGAGTCAGGAGGAGCCCTGTCCCTGGACCAACCTTCCTGTTTGGGGTACTGGGACCCAGTGGCCCTGTGCACCTTTCCTGAAGCTTCTGGGCCCCCAGTGATCGAATGCAGTGGGCTGGGGAGTCACAGACTGTGCTTCCTGCCTTCATCCTCCGTTCCAGGTTCCTGTGCATTCGTGGGCCCATCCACCTGGCTGGGCTTGGCTAGGCTGTGACCTTCTCTGAGGACAGGGCTCTGCCTGCATTTGGAGCTGCTGGGACCTCAGTGTCACCCCCCACTCTCGCCAGCTGGCCTCACAAAGGTGCCCAGGAGGAGACCTGATTGCCGGCTCCTTTCCCCTCCCTGGCTGAGCAGATTCTACAACAGCCTGTGGAAATTAAAATAAGAGCCTAAAACTGTCAAAAAAATTTTTTTAACCAAGTCACAAATGGGAAAGCTGAGGCGGCAGCAGGTTAAGGACACGTTGTGATGTAGCGTTCTCTCCCGGTGCTTTCGTACTGTAAACATCACAGTCCACGGTCCCTGTGAACAGGCAGCCACAGAGACTGGGTTTAGAGTTGCCGGGGGAAGGCTGCATCCAAAGTGTGGCCAGCTCAGAACTATTCCACCACATGGGGGGTCATTAGTTCTGCTCAGTTCTGTGGGGCCTCACTAGTGTTTCCATTTAAAAATAAGTCAAGGTAAAAGAAAAAGTTTTAAAATCTAACAGTCATGTATCTATTTCTGTAATTGTAAAGAAATACACTGTCCTGTGACGGCTGGAGGCTCTGGAGCAGAGGACCTAGGAGACAATGTTTTCTTTTTCCTTTTTTTTTTTTCCTGAATTTTCCAAACCATCTATAACAGTGTGTATTGCTTTTATAATGGGAGGAGATAAAATAGACTTATATTAAAAATAAAGTGCACCTGAGCCTACATGTCAAATGTGATAATCAAAGGCACTTTCTATTTATCAAATACCTGGTTCATGCCGCATCTCATGCTAGGCCCTCCCAGCATGCTGGCTCCTCAGAACACCCTGCAGGTGGGAGCTGGCAGCCAGGTCCCTGAGGCAGCACTCAGCACCCACGTAGCAGAGCCAAGGCTGGACAGGGATGACTCCAACTCCCAGGATTGTATTATGCTTATAACGACTTCCTGCCTGTTTGTATTTAAGACAAGGTCTGTCACTGTAGCCTTGACCTCCCGGGCTTGAGTAGTCCTCCCACCTCAGCCTCTGGAGTAGCTGGGAGTTACAGGTGCACACCACCATGCTTGGCTAATTTTTGTATATTTTGCAGAGACAGGGTTTCACTGTGTTGCCCAGGCTGGTCTGGAATTCCTGGGCTCGTGTGATCCACCAGCCTCAGCCTCCCAAAGTGCCAGGATTATAGGCGTGAGCCACAACACCCAGTCCCTGTCTCTTAAAGGTGAACATTTTCCCTAAATACAATGATGTTCAGTTCAAGTATTTGTATCTCACTTACATAGAATATGGAATTATTTCTGTAAACAGAATTTAGTAAAAAATATAAAAATCAGCCAGGTGTGTTGGCTTACGCCTGTAATCCCAGCACTTTGGGAGGCCAAGGTGGGCAGATCACAAGGTCAGGAGATAGAGACCACCCTGGCCAACATGGTGAAACCCTGACTCTACTAAAAATATAAAAATTAACTGGGCATGGTGGTGTGCACCTGTAGTCCCAGCTACTTGGGATGCTGAGGCAGGAGAATCGCTTGAACCTGGGAGGCGGAGGTTGCAGTGAACCAAGATCGCGCCACTGCGTCACTGCACTCCATCCTGGTGACAGAGTGAGACTCTGTCTTAAAATATATATATATATAAAACTCATAGATTTTTACCTTATTTTACCTTATGACACTGTTGACCAACAGCCAAAGTCAGGATCGGTTATGTAACTCTCAGAGCCCAGAACAAAATGAAAATATGAGTTCCCTTGTTCAAGAATGACTGAGAATTTTAAGATCGGGGACAGCCAAACATTGAGTGTGGGGCCCTTCTGCACACGGACCCTCTACCACGGGGTAGGCCACAAGGCCCACAAAGTCAGCCCTGGACAAGTTATTGATGGTGTATGATAGAACTAAGGTGACAGTTCCCTTTGAGACACACTCTAATCATCAGTGACCACCAGTCAGAAAACAAATGGGCTTAAGCTGCAGGAAGACGAGCCGTTTCCAAGGCATTTTCCAATCTGAAAAATAGCGGTCGCAGCTCAGGAATGGAGTTCCCGGTGAGGACGCAGCGGGAGACACAGCCAGGCTTCCCTCCCCAGGAGAGGGCCAGGCCCTGCATAGGAGCTTTCGTGAAAAACCAGGGAGGCTGCAGATTCTCTGGAAATATCAACACGCTGGTGCCACACCTCGATAGAGCTTCCGTCACTCTGCCGTGGAGCGCGCGAGGCGGACCGTCCCAGGCCTTGGGGAGAAATCATGACAGCTGATGCCAGTGCTTGTTACTAGGAAAACACAGTAAGAACCTTCATCCCTAAATGTTTATACCTACTATGTACTCACAAAAATTTTTAAAAAGGATTTACTATGAAAATGTAAAGTATCTCAATCTTTATCTTGATCATACGTTGAACTGATAATATTTTGGATATATTGGTTTAAATAAAATATATTAATTTAAAAAAAAAAAGAAAAGGAAAACTTCATCCTGCTGCCTCTGGGAAAGGATCTTAGGTTCATTGGCAGGTAAACGTTCCCCCAAAGGAGGTCCGCTATGAATGCTGGAAACCAACCGTCAGCTGACAAGCATCTGCAGCTCTGAAAACAAGGGCTCCACGCATTGTCCCCGCCAGTGCCCCACCAGCCCACCGCCATCACCTCTATGTCCTCAGCCCCACGTCAGGTTCTGGAAGTTTCCAGGGGAGTGGGCAGTACCCTCAGGGGCTCTTGGGGTGAGGCCTCTTCCATGAATCACATGTGGAAGCCCGGGACCAACCTCAGAGAGGATCATGTCTGAGAAGTCGTCTGAGGGGAAAATATCCACTTAAGAGAGTGGTTCTCCAGGCCTTTGGGGACAAAGGACAAATATTCCTCCCACCCCAATCCCCAACAGGCTCCTTGTTCATTTTTCTTTAAAAAACAAGAAAACAAATCCCCATTCTCCCCAGCCTGAAACAGTGCTCTGGAGGAGCTGCCCTGGCCCCGAGTGTCTTCTCCATAAACACGTCTGGCGAGGAAGGACGGACAACGGCCTCAGGCCCAGCTGGCACCCAGAAGATCTATGCCTCCCAGCGCCTCCAGGGCCCTTGCAGTCTCGAGAGATGTGGCTTGGCCACTTTTGCAGATTCCCAGGCCTGGGTCCACTCAGTTGCCTCCCCCAGCCCAGGTGTCTCCACAGGACCCTGGCCTCGGAGAGTCTGAAGCCAGGCAGGGAGAAGAGGGTAGAAAATGGTGGTGCTGGGGAGCTGGGCTGTGGGAGTTGGGCTGTGGGAGCTGGGCCAGGCCAGCAAATCATTCCCGAAGGTGGAGAACTGCCGGCTGAGGGCACCGTGGGCCTGGGTCCAGGGCCCAGCGTGGAACCTCTTCTTCTGGAGCACCAGGGGTCACAACAGCATGGGCCTGGGTCCAGGGCCCAGCGTGGAACCCCTTCTCCTGGAGCACCAGGGGTCACAACAGTCCCTCTACTCCACGATCACGGGTGACCCACGGCCGGGTGCTTTCGGGACGAGACAAAGACAGCGTGTTCCTCCAAGCCCCTGCCTGTCGCTCCGTCACTGGGGCCATGGTCTGCGTGCCAACAACCTTTTAGGAAGCATCTTGTGCCCACCCTCACCACCCCGCAAAAAACCTGTGTCCAAAACACTTGGCAGTGGGCTTCAAACACTCAGGTGCCCCGAGGAGGCGCCGGGAGATGAGCCCAGAGCGCTGACTGGCGAAGGCCCCAGCAGGACTGGGCCGTGGGACTTGCTTGTTTACCTCTTAAGAGAAAAACACAACGAAAAAAGCTTCTGGGTGGAATTGGAAGTTCTGGGGCTCTCGGCGCCTCGGCCTCCGCGCGGTTCTCTTCCTCCCCTCCCCGGCCTGCTTTTCCTCCTTCTTTCCCTCTTTGTTGCCAACCTCAGAGCAGCGGCTGAAACCCAGCCCAGCGTCCGCGAAGCCCGGAAACTTCCAGCTCCGCGACTGTGCAGAAAGTTGGGGGGCGCGGCCGGGGTGACAGCAGCATCTCGGGAGCGGCCGCGGCGGCCACCGGGGACCTCGGCCTCCCGCGCCTCCCGCTGCCCCAGCCGCGCCCGGGGACCTCGGGCAGCCCGCGGGCCGGACGTGAACTTGACCGTCGCTGTGCCCGCCTGGACCGCGGCGCGCTCGGGACGATCTGGTAAGCGCTACCCCTCCCGCCCTCGCCCGGCGGCGCTGGGGTCCGGGTCGGGGTCCGTGGCTCGACCACGAGGGCGTGTCCGGGGCGGCGGGCGCCAGGGCTCCTCGGCCGCTGCACGGGAGCGCACGGCTGAGCCCGCGGCCCGGCCCGGTGAAGTCAGCCCCCAGCCTTCCAAACAAAGACTCGGAAAGTTGGGAAGGGAATCGTTCCCGACATTTTCCTTCCCCTCGGGCTCTGGGTTGCGGCCATCAGGGCTCCTAAAAGGGAAAGGAGAGCTCTCTGGTTTTCTCCTGGTGTTTTCTTCCCTGCGCTTTGCCCCCCACCTTTGGCTGGAGGGAAGGAGGAGGGGGCATGGACGCCCCTCGGGTCCTCAGGTGTTGACCCTCCAAGGTCAAGCTACCCAGGGACACCACAGGAGGTGAGGGCCTGTGGGATGAGGGACCCCCGACAGCACAAGGAGGCAAGCCCCTCATGGCTGCAATGCTTGGGTCCTGGGGCTCAGATGGAAGTTGCTCCTGATCTCCCCCACCGTCCGTACCATTCTGAGTGACTTCTCTTAGCCGTCCTGGGTGACCCTTCTGAGCAAGACACCCTGGTCACCAACTGTCCTGTTGGCTCTGCTTGAGGCAACCACAGTGCCAAGTGAGCCTGGCAGGTGCTGGGTCACAGGACAGCCATGGATAGGGCCTGGGGAGGAGAAGAAGCCGGGGCCCTGTAGGGTCTGTTCCTTGGGGAGCAGGTGGGGGACTCTGCTGCCGCCCCAATTCCTGCCTGCGACAGGCCCAGCCCATACCTCCAGCTAGCTTCTCTGCATGCCCCTCTGTCTGCCTGAGACAAGGCCTCTGTCCCCGTGAGGGTTCTGATCCCTGGGGGGCACTCCTGGGGTAGAAACCTACCCCGCCAGTGGGCGGTGGCAAAGCCCTGGAAACTCACAGAGCTGTCCTGGGCCTGGGCCTCCACAAGCCTCCCATTTTGATCAGGTGCCCCCAACCACAGCAGGGACCACCTATCAGGTCTTGCTACCCGCGGTGGCCAGGTCCTCAGCCTTCCAGAGACCATTGCTAACTTGCCTCCATCCCCGGGTGCCTACGCTCCCAAAGTCCTCCTTAGGGGAGCACCCAAGCCAAGAGGGCTGGCCAACCAGAGCCTGAGCGGGTCACCACACCGTGTCCCTGGACTCTCCGGCAGGGCTGTCGCAGGGCAGACTGCAGGCGTCAGCTGGGGCACAGAAGGGGTTTGCAGTGATGGCAGGGGACGGAGTGCTCAGTCAGCTCCAGCCTGTTGCTACCATGAGGATAAGGGCTGGGGCTGTCGGAGTTTCTGACTTGGGAAGAAATCCAGATTTGTACATGAAATGTCCAAAATTTGAACACATTGCAGGACAGAGGAAACACTGTCGGGTTGAACCCATGCCCCCACCCCAAGTTTGCAACTCCTGTGTACGCCTGAACTGGTTAGTGTTCAAAGGAAGGCAGATTTCTTAGTGACCCTGGCCCCAGCCCGCGATTTGAGCAGGAGGCCCCGTGGATCTGGGGAGCAGGGAGGCAGGAGAGTTTGTATCTTACAGATCCAGCACCATGGGGAGGGTCGGCCTCCACAGGCATGAGCTGTCCAGGTAACTAACCCTTGCTTGAGCCCATTTAAAGTTAAAATCTCCCTGAAATGAGGAACCTGACCTGCTCCATCCCCAAACCCTTTGGGGGAGCTTTTATGTCCATTCAATCAGGGTATAATGAAGGAAAGACAGGATGCAGAGAGTGAACCTGAACTTGGACTTTCTTCATGTCCCAGGCAGTGGAGCCGCAGCATGTCGAAAAGCCTGGGCTTATAGGGCAGTTCTGCACTGAGGCAGGCCTGCCTCCGCCTGCCAGTGCTACCTCATTCTAGCTGGGTAACCTCACCTCTCTAGGCCTCAGTTTCCTCATTCATAAAAGGAGCTTAATAAGAGCCGGCAGAACTCACACCTGTAACCCCAGCACTTTGGGAGGCCAAGGCAGACAGATCATGAGGTCAGGAGTTCGAGACCAGCCTGGCCAACATGGTGAAACCCTGTCTCTACTAAAACTACAACAATTAGCCAGGTGTGGTGGCACACACCTGTAGTCCCAGCTACTCTGAAGCCTGAGGCAGGAGAATCGCTTGAACCCGGGAGGCGGAGGTTGCAGTGAGCCGAGGTTGTGCCACTGCACTCCAGCCTGGGTGACAGAGCAAGACTCTGTCTAAAAAAAAAAAAAAAAAAAAAAAAAGTAAAAAAAGAGTTCTATCTCAGTTGCATTGTTGGGAGAATGGTGACAATCCCTGTGAACATGGAGCACTCCGCTAGCACACGGCAGGCACTCAGCATCAGTGGCTGCTGGCTTCTGTCACACATCACCTGCTTCTGGGCAGCTCAGGAATTTCTCTCCTGCATCTCATGTCAACTTTGCATCGCTTGCCTCACCACCTTCTGGTGCTTGTTTCCATACCCTAAAGGAAACAGTCACTGAATACCTCCCCCACACCTATACTCCTGTATGGAGTACTAGGCACAGAGAGGTAAGATGACAAGGTCCTGCCTTAGAAGCTGCCAGATGCCCTGTGCAGTGACACCCTCAGGTGAGCTTCTCTAGGCTAATGCCAGAGAAGGTGTTTCCTGTGCAGCCTTTGTTGAATGCCTCCAGAGACAGGCAGCTCACCACCTATCTGGCAGTGTGCCTGTAGAAGCTGTAGGACAGGGTCACCCAGGCATCCTTGAGCCTTAACTGGTAGAAAGAGATGCAGGGCAGGTCCACAGACAGTGCCCCTGTGTCAGAGGCACCTGGTTTTACTGGAGAAAACACCTACCTCATAAGAAATTTCTGAAAGTTTGGTGAGGTGTACAGAAAGATTTCAGTCTCCAGAAAAAGCACTGCAAATGCTCATGCATGTTTTTACAGAACAGAGCCCTGTTTCCTCTTTTTGCCGACAGCCCATTTAGCAATGCCAGGGCTGTGCTGGTGACCACACCCACTTCCTAACAAGGCAGCCACTGTCCCAGGGGACAGCCAATATATGCTTTGATTTTCCGAGGTTAGTGTCCTTGGGCCCCTGATTTTGGAAAGCCTGGACAAAATATAAGGAGTCACTGCATGGAAAATAAACCTACTCCAGAAGGCTGGCTGCTGTATTCAGGAAACTAGAGAGAAAGGTCAAGGTGTTCTGAGGCCCAGGGTTCCTCGCCAGGATCGGCTATAGAGTTTGCAGGACCCGGGTAAGGTGAGAATGTGGCGCCCTGGTTTGAAAATGCCTGAGAGTTACAAGATGGTGACGATGGTGCGCATTAAAATGAGCTTGGGGCCCTTCCGAGTGCAGGGCCTTCCTAAGCTCAGGGCCCCGTGCAGTGGTACGGGTCACAAACCCACAAAGCCAGCCCTGCCCCTCACACGTGTTCGTGCCACATGCTGAGGCCCAGGGAGGGACCAAAGGCAGCTTCAGTGAAGGAATACAACTCCTCGTCTTTGCCATTTTTTTTTTTTTTTTTTTTTGCCATCATTGATGTTCCACGCTAATTTTAGAACACTTTGAGTCCTCACAAAAGAAAAACATTTTTCAATCACCTATGAAACCACACTCAGAGATAGCCACTGGAAAGGCCTCACCCAGCTTCTGCCAAAACTTTTTTTTTTTTTTTTTTTTTTTTTTTGAGATGGAGTCTCGTTCTGTCGCCCAGACTGGAGTGCAGTGGTGCAATCTCGGCTCACTGCAACCTCTCCTTCCTGGGTTCAAGCGAGTCTCCTGACTCAGTCTCCCAGGTGGCTGGGACTACAGGCACCCACCACCACGCCTGGCTAATTTTGGTATTTTTAGTAGAGATGGGGTTTCACTATGTTGACCAGACTAGTCTCGAATTCCTGACCTCAGGTGATCCACCTGCCTCAGCTTTCCACAGTGCTGGGATTACAGATGTGAGCCACTGCACCTAGTCTGTCAAAACATATTTTAAGCAAAATTAGCATCTTATTAGGTGTATCATTTTATCTTCTGCTTGTTTCATTAATACTTTATCACAGTATTTTCCTAAGTCAGAAGATACAGTCCTGCAAATGAATTTTGATGACTATTTAGCATTCCACTGGACAGAAGTCCTTAACTAACCCCTTATTATCAGGCCGTTGGGTTCTTCTCAGTTATTTCCAGTTTTCCCCATTATAGGCAACACTTCCAGAACATTTGTCTGCACTTTTCTGATTACCTCCAGCTTTAGTGGTGGGACTCCCAGTTAAGTCATTAGGGGTGACATTTTGGCTCCAGAACCCTCTTGGGGTGGTCTCTGAAAAATCCCCTTGCCCAAGTACCTCAGCCCCCATGCCTCATGCAGTGATGATCCCACACCACAGCCCTGGCATCTTTCTTTCTTTCTTTTTTTTTTTTTTTGAGATAGAGTCTTACTGTCATCCAGGGCTGGAGTGCAGTGGCACTACCTCAGCTCACTGCAACCTCTGCCTCCTGGGTTCAAGTGATTCTCCTGCCTCAGCCTCCGAAGTAGCTGGGACTGCAGGCACGTGCCACCATGCCCGGCTAATTTTTTGTATTTTTAGTAGAGACACAGTTTTACCATGTTAGCCAGGATAGTCTCGATCTCCTGACCTTGTGATCTATCCACCTCTGCCTCCCAAAGTGCTGGGATTACAGGCATGAGCCACCGCTCCCGGCCCTGACTTTCAAGAGAAAAACCTGACTTTTCCCACAACTGACTTGACTGGCAGCGTAGGCAAAGACTCGAAGTGAGTCTGGAGTGCTGACTGCCTGCCCTGCACTGGCTGTGTTGATCGCCATCTGTGAGGTGCTACCTTCATCCCCAGGTACAGACAAGGACCCCAGGCTCAATGGGCTGAGGCACTGGCCCAGGGAAGCTCCCTGCCGCCCTTATTGTGAGGAGGACACATTTGTGACTCTGAAGCAGAAAAGACCCTTTGTCCTGCCAAACCATGGGCTGGATTCGGGGGTCCACATGTGGCTGCTCGGGTGGCCTGACCACTGAGCCTGTCAGGCCGGGGTTGGGAGGAGGACGCTAGCCTGGTGCCTGCTCACAGGGAGCACTCAACAAACAGCAGCAGGAGGAAGAGGAGAGGACGGGGCAGCAGCAGCAGGAGGGGAGGCTCTGCGGGCATCTCCCAGCTGGCGAAGGCCCCTGAGAGCAGGGATCAGGTTTGCGGCCCCAGGGCCAGCCCAGCAGGGGAGCAAGGTGTGTGAACACATCGACAAGGGCTGTGTCCTTCTTCCCCTTCACAGGCAGCTGGGCATGTCCGGGCCAGAGGGGAGGGCCTGTTAGTTTCCTGTGGCAGCCATGTAACAACTTCTGGCTGACTTAGAGGCTTAAGCAACACACATTTATTACCTTACAGTCAAGGGGGTCAGATGTCTGAGGTGGGGCTCCCAGGGCTAAAATCCAGGTGTTGGCAGGGCTAGTTCCTCCTGGAACTCCAGGGGAAAAATCCATACCTTGCCTTTTCTGGCCTCTGGCGGCACCTGCTCCTTGGCTCCTCCTCCCTTCTTCCATCTTTAAAGCCAGCAGCGTCCCCTTGTTCTGTCTCTGACCACAGCAGGGAAGGAGTCTCTGCTTTTAAGGTTTCGTGTGACTAGACTGGGTGCACGTGGCTAATCCAGGCTACCCTCCCACTGCAGATTTTTAACTCAATCACACACCTGCAAAGTCCCTTTGGTCTAGTGCGGTAACACTTTCCCAGGTTCCAGGGATTAGGGCTCGGACATCTTGGGGACATTATTCTGCCCAGCAAAAGTGGTATCAGGGAGTCTGAGCATCTGAACCTCCCCAGGGGACTGAAGGAATGCCTGCAGTGTCCTCTTCCTCGTCCTCAGCAGCTGTGAGTCCAGAACAGAGGCCGTCTACATGGTCACACCTGGAGAGATCAAGGGAAACTGAGGTCACAGAGGTCTTGCCCAGGACCCCAGGCCAAGTCCTGTGTTGTCTTCCACAGATGCCCCCCTTCCCCACCACCCTGTAGTGCACTGGCCAGGGGGTGGCAGCGTTTTGGCCTGGAGGGACACCAGCCTGAGGACTCTGCGGAGCTCTGGGCCTAGGGGGAAGGCGGGAGGGACTGTCATCTATTGGGTGACTTCCCCACACCAGGGTCCGCTTTACGGAGGTTACCTTTTCACCCCCCAAGTCCCATGGGAAGTGCAGATTTGTTTCCTCAGTGCAGATTTGTTTCCTCATCTCATAGGTAAGGAAGTTGAGGCCCTCAAAGGGGCAGTGGCTTGTCCGTGGAGAAGAGTCTGGTCCTCCCAAGGAGCCTGTGGCTGGTGGAGAAGCGGGTGTGAATGGGCTGTCCTATGAGCAGGAGGGTGGGTGTGCGGTGATGTCGGCGTGGTCCCTGTGGAGCCCTGTGCACAGGCCTGTGCATCCGCTGACAGGCAGCCGAGAAGACCTGCAGTCACATCGCTGATGGTAAAGCTGTAGCAACAGGCTCAGAGAGGTGTGTTAGTTTTCCCAGAGACACACAGCTCTCTGGAAGAGTGCCATCCTCTGAGCTCCTTTGCCTGGCGTTTTGCATCCCTTGCCCCATGGGCGCATGTAGGAGCAGAGTTCCTTGGGGTTCGATCTGTGGGGTGGTTTCTGAGGGGGACTGTGTCATCCATTGTGGAACAGATTTAGCTGCCTCTCTGTAAAACATTTTTGCCTGACGTGAATTCTCTCCCTTGACTGGGGGCCAGCACAGTGCATAGTAGGGTAGTTAAGAGCCCTGGGTTTGGGCTGAGTACAGTAGCTCATACCTGTAATTCCAGCACACTGGGAGGCCGAGGCAGGAAGACATGAGCCCAGGAGTTTGAGACCAACCTGAGCAACAAAGGTTAAACAAAAAAGAAATTAGCTGGGCGTGGTGGCACATGCCTGTAGTCCCAGCTACTTGGGTGGCTGAGGCAGGAGGATAACTTGAGCCTGAGAGGTTGAGGCTGCAGTGAGCTATGATCATGCCACTGCACTCCAGCAGGGGCAACAGAGCAAGACCCCATCTCAAAAAAAAAGAAAAGAAAAGCCTTGGGACGGGAGCTGGGTTGCTCTTAAATCCCAGGGCCCCCACTTTGGTGTGATCTCAGGTATGCTCCTGACCGCTCTGTGCCCGAGTTCTCCCAGCTGTAAAGGGGGGTGATAATAATGCTGCCCAGACCCCAGAGGACACCGAGGAGGCTCTTGCTGGGCAACTGGTCCTGCCCCAGAGCCCTTCCACTCCACACACCCCTGCGTACACTCAAGGGCAGATGGGCCTCCCACAACCAAGCCAGGCCTGGTGGCCCTAGGACACTCTTGGTCACAAGATTTCAGATTATTTTCTCAGCAAATTTCTGACCACTGTCCTGGGGCCTCAGCAGGGGCAGAGCTGCATGGTCCTGGGTCTATCTGGACTGGTTCTGGCTCCAACTTCAGCCCACCACAAGGACAAGGGTTCTGGGAACTCAGGCAGGCTCTCTGCCAACCAGGAGCCACTCTTGCTCGCCTGGACCCCACGGGGCAGGAATAGTGGGCATTCATATCATTCCCATTTTGCAGCCAGGCAGACCGAGACCCAGAGAGGCCAGATAACCTGCCTCAGGTCACACAGTTGGCAAAGGATAGGGCCAAACCTTGGTGATGGCCAGACTCTAAATCCAGGGCCACTTCTTGCCTTAGGAATATAGTCTTCCCTGGCACTCACTTAGCCAAGAATCTTTCTAGAAGGGGGGCAGGCCTTCCTGCCCCATTCCCGGAACAGGCCGGCTGCTTTCAGGGCCAGAAGAGCCATGGAACAGCCCTTTGGAGGAGGAGGCTTGTGAGAATGTGTAGGGGTCGCAGAGCCTCCCCAGGCAGGGCAGCACTGCAGCTTGCATGTGGCAGGGGTGTGGGGTGAAGCTGTGCAGGGCAAAGGACAAGTCAGTCGCCACTGGAAGTGCCCCACTCGGGGGCCTCGGTGTGTCTCTTTTCCCAGCACTGGCATGGCACATTTTGACCTGAGCCATGGTGAGCTGCCCGGAATATGAACAGGAGGAAGAGAACCTTCCCCAGGCAGCATGTGAGGCTGGGGTGGCACTCGACACAGGATGGCAGCAAAGGGCATGCCGCCCTCCAGGCCGAGGGTCTCGGGAGCCTCCCTTCCCAGCCCCTGCTGTGGCCTCTCCCTCAGGCCTGGCATGGGAGGAGTTAAGCAGCCGCGGGCACCTTGGCACATTACGCTGCCCAGAGTGTCCGGCTCCCCACCCCCACTGCTTTTCTTCCTTTTTGCCTTTTTCCTTCTTAATTAATCATACGCTGCTGCCCAATTTAAATATGGAAATGCCCAGGCCGAGGCGATGCAATTATTCATGAGGGCCGGGCGGCTGTCCGGGGCTCTCAGGCTGTGGGGAGTACCGTGGCATCGCCTCGGTTCTGATGTGTGTGAAATTATGTGCACAAAAGGCGCCTCCTTATCTGGGTGTGTGAACTAAATAAATAAATAAGGGCTTTTGTTTGTTTGCCGGCTCCTGCACATGGCTGCTGGGACTCAAGCGCTCATGTTGTCTGCGCCTCTGTGGGACTCGGGAGACAGGAGGCAGGGGAGGCCCCCTCAGGCCGGCCTGGGGCTGGGGGCTGGGGACCGGGGGCCGGCCACCAGGCACCTGGGGCCCTCTCCCTCCCCTGGCACCACCCTCACCCCGCAGCTACCCCCCCAATACACACCCTCGCCGGAAAGTTCGCCCTGCCCGGGCTGGGCTCCCAGGCAGCCTGGCACGGTGCCAGGCTCGCCGCCGAGCTCGGGCAGCAGGGTGGGGCGAACGCAGAGCACGGAGGACGGGGCCGGGCGACCTGGGCACCAGCAGGACCTGAGGCCAGGAGCCGGGGGCCCAGAAGGTGAGGGCACACCAAGTGGGCGCAGGGTGGGAGCTCTGCGGGCAGCAGGCCCTGCGGCCGGGCCCAGGAGCAGGCCTCGTGGGGGTGGGGCGTTGGAGCGGAGGCTGACAGAGGAGGCAGGCACAAAGGAGGGCAGTGCCAGGCAGCTGCGGCCGACGCGGGCATCGCTGCCTGCCTGCCCCCAGCCGGCCTCCCTGCCGGCTGGGGCTGGCCTGGGCTCCGAGCAGAGGACGCGTGTGCAGGGGGCCAGGCAGGAGCGGCAGATACCGAGCCGAGCCGTGGCCACAGGGCCAGCCGCGCGCAGTCGGAGGAAGGGCCGGAGCGAGGCGGGGCCCGAGGCTGTCAAGGAGAAAAACATCCCAAGGCCTGCAAATTGCTGCTCTCAGCTTTTTTCCCCCCTCCTCCTGCTTCGGGGGTGGTGGGGGGGGGGGGCGAAAAAAAAGCAGCGCTTCCTCTGGAGGCGGATGCAAAAAGGATGCAGAATTTTAACCATCTCCTGCACCGGCCCTCCTTCCTGAGCAGGGTTTGGGCCCTGGCCTGGCGCCGAGGCACCCTGGGAAGGGAAAGGCCAGAGCAGCCGATACCGGTTCTGGGGGACGCCGGAAAGCCCAGCCTCCTCTGCACCTCCATCCAGAACGGGGGCCCCGCAGCACCTGCAGCAGGGGTGGAGGATGGGAGGCGGAAGGGGCCTGGTGCCTTCGGAGGCTGCACCTCACGGTACCAGTCACTACCCAGGGCAGCACGCCTGTTTGCTGGCCTCCTCTTGGTGTTAAACTTGGTGTCCAAGTCCCTGATTGGAGACCCCAGCCCTGTGCTGGGTGGGGGTCTTGGGGCCCCCTGACTTGGGGGCCCACTGACTTGGGGCCTTCAACCACACTGGCATCCCAGGCCTTCCTCTTGACTAATTTCTGTTTTAAAAATAATGTGGAACGTTTTCTGGCATCTGGTGAGGACTTCACACACTGTACATTCAAGGCAGGACTTAAGGAATGAGTTCACAAGGTATCTGGTCACTGGACAAATGGCGGGCAAGCCCCCTGTGCTCCTCACTGGGTGAGACTCAGGGGCATGGGTTCAGGCAAGGGATCTCAGAGGGATGGTCTGGGCCCACATGCCCACAAGGCACAGAGCCTAGGGTCCATGAAATGTTTTCATTTTAATTTCTTTTAAAATCATAAGAAAAAAAAGACTATAAAAATAATGAATATATGATAATGAATTCGACCTGGTTATATTAGTCTTTAATCTGATGCAGTCATAAAATAGAATTTTTAGTATTCCTGGAGGAAGGGAACCAGGAAGCCGAAAGTGCCCCGGCCCATGAAAGGCAGGTGTGGCCTGGGTTGGTCCTGTCTGTCCCAGGACAAAGGGTCGGATGTCTGGGTCCAGGGGTGGGGTTAGGAGCATCTGGGTGCCCTGTGAATCTGGCCTCCATGAAGGCTAGCCGGGACAGGTTGCTCCAGCCTGCGGCGGACAGGAGCCAGGGCTGTGTGTGTCTGTACGTGTCCATGTATGTGCATGTGGGTGTGCAGGCATACTCGTGTGCATGCCAGTGTTTGACAAAGGATTCCCAGACACCTGCGTGTGTAAGTCCCAATTCTCAAAACAGGGGAATGCAAGGCCAGGGTCAGGAGACAGTGTGGCTTCGAGGGCCTTGTATTCCTGACAATGATGGGTGGGGAGTGCCATTGTCTCCCTAGGAGAAGGCAGCCTTCAAGGTCCCAGTGCCCCCAAACCCATGAGCTCACACAAAACAACGCGAGCCACAAATGCAAGCCACATCTGTAATTTAACATCTTCTAATAGCCACATTTTTGGAAAGTGAAAATAAGCAGGTGAGATTCACTTTAGTACTAAAATTCATTTTAATCTAACATAAATTTCCAAAATCCTATTTCAATGTGTTGCTTGTATGAAACTGTGAATGGGATATTTTGCCATTTTTTCCATATTCGATTTGGCCTCTCCCCATTTCAATGGCTCAGTTGCTGCATGTGGAGAAGGGGCTGCCATGGCAGGCATGCAGGTTTAGTAGGTCCCTGTGCCCCCCACTTCCCCACCCAGAGTAGGGGAGACTGGTTTTCTGCTTCTTTTTTTGCCGGTGGCCCTTCCTGGCGAGGGAAAGGGATGCTTCCACTGGTTCATCGGCCCCCAGCAACCCTGAGAGCTAAAAGAATGGATGTTGGGGCCGCAGGTTCCAGAATGAGGGGGGCTGCTGGAAAGGGTTCTTCAGCTGTGCTCCCAGACGCCAGGGGACGACACAAAGGGCTGACTTCAGACTCACAATAGTGGGGCGGTTAGTCACAGTGCCAGGGCAGCGGGCAGGCAGACAGAGCCCCCTGTGTCTGCGCCTGGTCGGGCTGGGCCCTGCAGCCCCCATTTCCCCAGCTGGCTTCCCACCCCACCCCTGCCCGCTCCCCACATTAACCCCCTGCCGCCTGCTGCCTACCTGGCAGCCTGGCCGGAGCTCCCTTGGCCAGGCTCTGGTTTCCACCAGCCACCCTGGCCAGAGGCGTGCTCCTTCTAGAAGCCGGGCTCAAGCCTGCATGATTTCACGGGCCTGTCTCAGGAAGCAGGCGTTGGAACAGCTCCGTCACCGTGGCTGGGCAGCGTCCATGCAGCCTGAGAAAGGAGGTTTTCATATTAGTTAGAGGCTCCCCACTTAAAGATTTCATCAGCATTTGCAAGTATTCGCCATTCAAGGACTGTGCATTTCTGGAAACAATGAAAAGCCAAAACTGTGAAAAATTAAGGAGTGGCCCTGAAGCTGGTGTCTGTAACTGCACATTTTAAAGTGAACAGACTGATATAAATATTTTAATCCTGTGCCTAGATAGATGGATAAGATAAAATAAATTAGTCATGTTCTGGCCCAGTCTGGAGACTATCTGAAAGCAAGACAAATGTCAGCATTTGCTGTTTAGGGTTACAATTAAAATCTCTCCTAGATTGAGCTTCTAGAGCCTCAGGGATGGAATTCGCTGTTTTGCCGCGATTTGACATTAAATTATTGACCGATGGGGAGGAGGGTAACTTCCCCTGAAAAGGTATAAAATGAAGTTGTCAGTCTCTCTTTTTAATTAAAAAAAAATCTCTGCAAAGATTCTGCATTCTGGCTTTTCTTTGCTAAATTAAAGTGGCATGTGTTTTTATTTTAGAAGGCAGAGATGTTTTGCTGTGCCCGGTGTGAGGAAGCGAAGGAAAAGAAAGATCTTTTGAAAATGTGTGCATCTACTTGCAGCTTAGAAATTCCAAGTGCCAGACATTTTTCTTGGAGGAAATAAATGTCTCAATTTATTAATCTTACCTGTTGATTATGTTCTGGAATGATTTATTTCATAATTTAATCCTTGTCTAGAACTGAGGCCATCTTTGGAAAGTAAAAGATCTAGGTCTCGTTGGTCCAGGAGACATTGTGGCCTTCTGTTAAAATCATTGACTGCCAGGATCAGGGCCCAGGCGGCTCTCGGACGGAACCGGTCTGTGCTAGGCAGCCCGGCCCACTCGGCCTTCAAAAAACAAGGGATGGGAGACATATGCTCTGCTCACATCATTTTGTTTTGATTTATTTTAAACTGCTTAAGATGATTTTAGCACAAAGAGTGGTGTATCTCACTTGCATTCTGAGAGCCACTGGATTTTCAAGCTAGAGTACAATTTTTTTTTTAATCCAAATTTAGAAATTGCCTTTTAGAGTAGACAACAGCATGCTAGTTTGCCTTTTAACTCACTTTTAAAGAAAGATACTTAAGATCAAGTACATTGAATTTGGAGATTGGTCCCCCTCCGTTATTAGGGGCTGGAAATGGCCCAGTTTTCAAAAATAAGGTCAGAAAAGGGGTGTTTCTGGCCTAAGAGTTCTTCCAGGCTGGGCTCGTACCACAGAGATTCTTCCACACACATGTCCTGAGTTCTCGTCCTATACATAATTTTTTCTTCCAAGGAGGAGTGTGACATTCAGTTCCAATGTCATCGTGTGGAAAAGAGTCCCTGCCTGGCTGAGAAACTGTCACAGGCAGCCGGGCCACCTCCCAGCATGACCCACAAGCCCGATGGTGCCCCTCGAGTGGTTTAGGGACCCGCACAAATACCATTCTTTTAAAGCAAGCCAACACATTCTTCATGAATTACAGTTCCACCCTGGCTGCTGGTACTACCTCTAATAGTGGAAAAAAATTTAAAAGATTGGGGGCAACAGGAAACACATTGGATCCCCAAGGGAAACGGCCTGGAAGCTACAGTAGGGACATGGGTGACCCAAGGGCTCTGGTCAAGTCCTAGGGCTGTTCCCTTTATTCCTCCAAGCCTCAGCTCCCCGGATTTAAAGTGAGAACAGCACCCAGCCCAGCCCACTGTCAAGGGCTGTTGCAGGAATATGACAACAGCCACCAATATTTGCATAGCAGAGATGCCCAGTTTCATTTTCTATTTGAAAGTTTGTCTGAAGGGGGATGTGCTAGAGACACAAGAACAACTGCTACCATCTTAATAACTTTTCTGGCAATACACGACGATGGTTGTTTATATTAATCTCATAACTATTAACAATAATTCATTTCGTTCTCATAATGAATTATATCTATTTGACTTATAATATATATAATCATATCAGTAATATAGTCCTTTTCTGATCATGAAAGCAACATATGCTCACTATAGAAAATTTGGAAAATACGGAAAAATGCACATAAGGGAAAAATTATTCATCCTTTCTCCCACGCAGAGACAAGCTCTGGTCACATTTTCCTGTGTTTCCTTCCAGGCTCTGCTCTCTGCCGAGCAGCTTTCATCAATTCTCCTAGCATCTATTTTCAGATAACTCCATGGGCTTTTGTGATTGGTCCCTCCTTGTCACCTTGGCCTTTCTGGTCCTCAGTGGCAGTTCTTTCTCTCTGACTGCCTCCTTCAGGAGGGCCTGGCTCAGGGTCTGGGTGTTCAGGGAGAAGATCTCGTGCTCCACGGCACCCAGCCTCCTTGTCCTGCCGTGCTGGGAGCCCTGTTGGGGCAGTCCAGACACACGGCCAGCACAGCCCCACGGCAAAGCCAGGCCTGCAGGTGGGCTCAGGGTGTCAGGGAGCCGGAGCGAGTGGTATGAAACCCATTATCTCGCAGGGCCCGAGCTGTGGAGGTGAGCACGCTAGGTCTTCCCGTGCAGGAGAGGGCTGGGAGGTGGGAAGATGCAGGCAGGCCGTCCCCGACAGAAAACCCAGGAACACTGCAGCATGGATTGCGGGGAGCAGGGGAGAGCGTATAAAAAGCAGCTTCGATGCTTGAATTCTCAGCAAAGAAAGATGCTCGGGCCAAATCAAACAAACCACTTCTTAGACATGCAAAGTTTCATCGGAACTGTTAGGATAACGTTTCCAAGGTGTTCAGCTTTATGGCCCTGACTTACACCCGCTGCGTGGTTGGGGGTTAGTGCCAAGTGGTTTGGTAGGCAGAAATCCACCAGAACTTCAGTGCAAGGGCACAGTCCCCCAATACCATGTCACAGTCATGCACGTGCCTTGGCCGACCCCACAAGTCCATCAGGAAAAAGTTCCACAGAACCAGGCCTCTGGAGGGGGAACCACACAGACCTCCCTATTGCCTTCTGAGTAACTGATCCAAAGGCATTTCTAGAATAGCCGGGTACATTCGTGATAGGAGAAATGAAGTCTATAGGGTCTACCTTAACCCCCTTAGAATAATGCAGTGGCCTCAACGTCTTAACAATAGATCATTCGAGATTTATTAATAACCCAAGTTGCAGACAAACTTCACAGGCGAGATCATAGGTTGCAGTGTTCATTACAGTATAGACATATTAGGGGGACATGACAGTAAATTATCCCATAGCGAAATAATGGAACATTGTGTCACCCTTAAAACGGTGTTGACATTTTGGGAGACCAAGGCGGGTGGATCACTTGAGGTCAGGAGTCCGAGACCAGTCTGACCAACATGGTGAAACCCTGTCTCTATTAGAAATACAAAAATTAGCTGGGTGTGGTGGCTTATGCCTGTAATCCCAGCTAGTCAGGAGGCTGAGGCAGGAAAATTGCTTGAACTTGGGAGGCGGAGGTTGCAGTGAGCCGAGATCACACCATTGCACTCCAGCCTGGGTGACAAGAGTGAAACTCCATCTCAATAAATAAATAAATAAATAATAAAATGGTGTTGACAAAAAGTTTGGAATGGCATGGCTGTGTATGGGATACATTACCTTCCTACAGTATATACATATGTAGGATATGTCTGTGTATGCATATGTGTGCTGAACAATAGTTGGGAGGGAATTACAACAGAATATTATTTCTGGATCATGGCATGTAGGTGAATTTTCCTTTTTTTGTGTATACTTAACTCATATTTTTTATTTACTACTGAAATTATCTGTATCTCAAATATCTATCTTTATATTTTATTCTTAAGTTGCACATAATTTACGCTTTCCTGTGCCTTCCTTAAACACGTAGCATTTTTATAATCAGGGAAAAACTATTTTTAAAGACTCATTATAGAAAGATAGACAAACAGAGACAAATGGCATGTTTTCTTTCAGTCATTGGGGATGGATGATACACGTAGCAGAAGTATTCGTTAGACCAACAAATAGGAATAGTAAGTCAATATTGTTCTTTCTTTCATAAAAGATTTATATGTTGGTAGCTTATTAATCAAATACTACGTAAGTTTTCTAAGCAAACACATATACTTGTACACCAGGGCAGAAAAATCTCAATTAAGATTTTGTGTGGACTCCAGAAGTGTTTTTGTTCCCTAAACAATAGCATTAAGAAGGGAGGAAAAAGGCCCGACATCTTCTTGGATCCTTGGTTGGATGACAACCCTCCGGTGGTGAGACGTGGGGCCTGATTTTCAGTTTGAGTTTTCTGCTTCCCTTGTTTGGTTTTTTAAAGATAATTTAAAAGATTCTGAAAGTTTATTACTGCAGAAGTCCATAGATCCTGAATTTATAGTGTCAGATTAATAAATTGTGGTCTTTGAGTGGGAATCTTAGTGGTTTATTTAGACTCATCAGTTGCCTTATTATTTTTCTAAAAGAAAGAAAACATTTATTTTTTTTAAGCTTGTATTGCCCTGAAAATATTTCTCTGCACTCTTAGGTCACCCGTCTATTCACGACAGGAGCACATCGCTTGTGTTACGAGACTAGAATTTTCTTCCTTAACCATAATGTGCCAGGATTTTGTTATATGGAAAAATCTGTCCATGTTTCCAACTAATATTTCTTAGCCTTCAGGCAAGTGCGACTTGCTTCCCTGTAAAATGAATTCCCAGGACCTACGGTATCGGGACAGGCAGAATTCTTTAAAATGCAGGGCCCGGGGCGACCCCACCACGTCCCGGTTGGCTCCGGACGGTCCCGGGCTGCCCGCCGGCCGCACAGCCCCCTCTCCCGAGCCCGGCCGGCCGGAGCCTCAGTTTCCCCGTCAGAGCGGGGCGGAGGCGAGGCTGGGGGCGCCCGGGCGGCGGGGACGCGGCTGACTCGGCCAGGCGCACCCGTCTGGGAGGTCGCGCGGGCCCGGGAGCCTCCAGCAGCCCGCCCGGGCCTCCAGGGCGCGACCCCCTAATCCGCTTTAGTCAATATATTGTGAGCTCCGCTCGGGCAAAGTAAACAGGCGCCGAACAAAGCGGCGGCCGCCGCCGGCGACTCCTGACCCCGGGGTCGCGCCCTTTGTTCGCCCTCAATAGGGCAGCCCCGCCGCCCGGCCCGCGGCTAATTGGGGCGCGTGCCGTCGCCTCTGCCCGGACGCGCCCTCGGACGCAGGCCCCGGACCCGCCCGCCGACTCCGACCCGACCCGGGCCTCGGACCCCGGCTCGAACCCTCGTCCCTGCCGAGGCGGACCGCGGGCCCAGACTCCGACTCCAAGCCTCCTTTCGAACCCGGGGGACCCACCGGGACCCGCCCCGCCCCGCCCCGCTGCAGACCGAACTCCCCGCCCGCCGCGGACCCGGAGCCTCAGGCCTGGTGCCGGACTCGGCCCTGCCTCGCGTGCCAGCCCTGGGGCTGCCTGGAGGAGGCGCACCGAGGCCTCCCCGTCTTCAGAGCCGCGGCGGGCCTAGGTCCTGTGCCCCGCCAGGCCCGGAGCTGGCCGGCTGAGACTGGCCCGCGCCTCCCGCCCCGGGGCCGGGTGCTCCTGGTCTGCGCAAGGTCCCCACGCACTCCCGCGGCCACGTGGGTGCCTGTCGCCTGGAGCGGGGTTGGGGGAGGCCGCAGCGACACTGCTCCCCGGGTCCCGGGGCTCGTGGTCCGCCTGTGCAGGCCCCGTAAGGACCTCAGACAGCCGGGATGCAGAGGAGACGTGTATTAGTTCTTGTTTTCCTTTTTCTGCTCTTTATTTCTGTTAGGAAGCCTGTCACACGGGAAAAAAAAAAGACGCTCCATCTATGCGAACCCCACTCCCCTGGTGAGGGGAAGATGGAACCCTTCAGACCCTCAGCACGTGGGCCCCCTCCCCCCCACAACTTCTTTTTCCTCCACATCATAACCTTTCCAGCACCTGGGAACGGTTCTAGGCCAGAGGAGGAATGCTAACGCCATGAATGCATCCGTTGACACGAAATTCAGGCCTTGACCATTTTACCTCTTTCTTCGTTTTTTCCTCAAATGTTGGACAAGGTTATAATTTTTATCCTAAGAAGCTTTTGAGACTTAGCACTTGTAATTTTCATAAGGGTTCTGTTTGATTTTTAAGAAGGTACTTTCTTTTGTAATTAGGTGCAAAAAGGAAAGAAGAGAAAGAAGAGAAAGCCTTTGCCTCCCAAGACTAGTGGAATGGCTTCCAGTTCCTGGCCCGGCCAGGCAAGGAAGGCCCTCTGCCTGATTCTCACTGATTTCAGTTTTGTTCATCAGCTGTAAATATTGCCAGACTTTGCCAGGAAGACTTTTTTTTTTTTTTTTTTTTTTTTTTTTAGCTTGTTGATTGCACGGTGGAATATTCTAATGTGGAATTTGGCTTTGGGAAGACTTGGTGGTCAGGAGTTGTTGGCTATGCCCTGCTGTTGTGAGGATGGAACTGAGTAGGGGTCCTGCCGTGGGCCATGAGTTGGGGGAGGCAGGTGTGGCCATCACCTCGGTGTGCGGTGCAAATCTCCACCTGGGAAGGAAAGCCCCTGGGAGGCATGCCTTATAATTCTTGCCTTTCATAGAACGACTGCCAAATAGCCCGGTGCCTCTTTACCCGCCTGCCTCATTTCCGTGCATTTCTCCCAAAGCCACCACTTCTCCATAGCCTTTCTCCTTTCTGAGGAGCAATAATCCAATCTGATCAGCGAAACTTTGCCTCCGTGGAATGCTGATGCCCAGGCTGGGGACCCCGCCACCCCTCTCTCAGCAGTGCTTGCAGACATGAGATGGTGAGGGTTCTCCCAGGCTGTCCTCAACACTGATTGGCCTTTGATATTGAGACCATGGGGCAGGTGCCTGCCAGGTTCACAGAGGGCTGTAAGCAGGGATGAAGCTTGAGTGGGGCTTGGAACCACCCCGGGTGCCTGGCCAGGGAGGCTCTGGTTGCAGGGGCTGGCAGCCTGGCAGACGAGGACAGAGGATGGGGTTATTATGATCCTTCAGCTCAGGCAAAGCAGCTTTGTGACAAGGACTCTGGTGGGGCTGTTGTGTCTGTGATTTTATACCCAAGGTCTATTCGCCCCAGTCTAGTTTTAGGGGCTGATCAGAATGCACCTGGCAGGGAAAGGTGGGCACCTCGGACGATGGAAGCCACTGCAGGGGAGATGGGGGGAGAGTTCCCAAAGCCGGACCAGCTTAAGGCAGTTCTGGGACCTAAATATCAATGGGGCTCTGTTTTGCATGGAAACTGTTCATAAAATAAGCCTATGTGTGTATGAGTGTGAAGGGGTGGATGGTGATGTTTTCCTTAAAAAAACAAAAATGACAAAAGTGCGTGTGTGTACACAGCAGTCAGGGTCCCAAGTCTGTGTAGTATCAGGCCTAGTCACCACTCCATTCACCTGGGCCTCAGTTTCCCCAGTCTTGAAAGAGCTAAGAGAGTTCTCGTTCTGTCTGCCACACGGGCCAGGAGAGTCATGTGAGGCGAGGTGAGAACACGTTGTGTAAATGATGAAGTGCTTGCTCTGCACACGTGAGGTGCTGTCCTTACTACCTTAGGAAAAACCCTCTACTCCGAGGCTGCT
The DNA here is from genome assembly GCF_037993035.2 of Macaca fascicularis. Classification (NCBI taxonomy): domain Eukaryota; kingdom Metazoa; phylum Chordata; class Mammalia; order Primates; family Cercopithecidae; genus Macaca; species Macaca fascicularis. The sequence goes on along the minus strand of NC_088384.1, from coordinate 5,532,357 downwards.
GTTTTAGGACTCAAATGGTTAGTGATTCACATGGTGCCGGGCACTTACTAAGTGATCAGGATGATTTTGTTGACTTGAACCGTGGTGTCAAAACCCTCTGCACTGGCTATAAGAAAGAGGTGGGCTGAGCACGGTGAGAAATGGAGTTGAAACAGAGAGCACTGCAGGCCTCTGAAGGCCTTTGAACATGACAGCAAGATGGCCCCCACTTTGGGGGATTGGAGTGGACGGTTTGGAGATCCCCCTGGGATATACGCCTCAGAGCCCTACGTGTTTCTCCCGGGGTTCAAGCCTGTCATCTGTAGTCCTCCACTGCTCTGCCCAGCTTGGACTGCGTAAGCGTCTACTGGGCCCAAACCCCAGCCCAGTCCACACACTTGGGCCGTCACTCCTGGGGGACGGGACTGTGCGGCCTCCAGAGCTGCCTGGCAGGGGGCACACCTTCTCGGTGCCCTGGTGCCGCACTGTGCCACGCTCCCAAGACCGGCTTGCTTATGCTTTGTCCTGATGATGATGAATGAGGTCAGCCTGGCTTACCATTCACAAAATAATTCTTTATTGCAGAGAAAGCTTTTCTCTATCTGAGATCTGCCCTTGTTATCTACAGCAGTTATGCTTTCCCTGGCTTTTGGTGTTTGTGTACGTGTAATGAGGAAGGGAGTGACCCAGGGAGAACGCAGGTAGGGCCTGCTCCTTCCTCTGGGCTAGGGACGTTCCACCAGGCCCTCGATCAGCCCCCAGGCCGTGAAGGCAACAGAACATTTATCGCTACACACACGCCTATGTATACACATTTATGCACACGAATACATATGTGTACACACACACATATCCCAGGATACTGTCCTCGTGGAGCTAACATTTGATATTCTAAGTATTAAAGTTTGAGGCACCAACAGGCTGTCTTAAAAGGCTCATTCAGCCTGTCTGCCTTGGAGCTATTTTATTTATAATTCTTCTTGTCACGTCAAAGAACTCTGTGTTTCTTGCAGACTGTGTTCGGTGGTTGAGTGTTTGGTTTTTGGCTACAGCCGGTTACTTTTTCCGAATCTGTAGGTCCAGGTGTGCGTTGACAAGGTTTTTCCCAACTTGAGAAGTTTCTCAGGGAGCCTTGGAGTCCTTCTATAAATTTCCGGCATTCTGTGTGTGAGAGACTTCCAGTTTTGGAGAAGTCGAGAGAGTGAGGGAAGGAGCGTGCGGTTCTGGGTCCGCTGCCTCCTCTCAGACAGAAAGTCAACGGGCAAGGAGCGCTTGGGAAGCAGCATCTTGCAGTATATTTAGAATGCGGAGTTGAAAAATTGATGGATAAGATATTAGCGAAGATGCAAACCTTTGATGATATTCAAAAACCCCTGCCTCTGTGCATCATTGAAAACCAAGCAAAATAGGAGTGAAAATACCTATCCACATCTCAGGTTACTTTGAAATCAATTTTAAAAATATATATTCATCATGTAAATATTATATAGACATTTATTTTCAAGGTCAGTGTCCCTTCTTGTCTGGGTGCTTACATTACCACCTTTTTGGGAGTTAAAAAAATGAACTTCCATGTTCTTTTAAAATTAGGAACTATACCAGAAGTTGCCCTATAAAATAACAAGAAACAAAAAAGCACTGGTTTTCTTCGTTTTTTTTTTTTTTTTTTTTTTTTTTGCAGCAATTGAATATTGTCTTGTAGTGATAAGTTTAGTTAAAACACTTCTTTTCTTTCTGTAGAAAGGGTTCCTATGAAAAATCTGACCTTAACCTTGAAGTTAGCCAGATCTAAAAGCTAGGATACTTGGACATAGTCAGGAAAATGAAACTGTTTTTATATATAAATTAGTCACCTGTGTTGTGTGAAGTCACATTTGATTTTTTAAAAATAAAATGGGAGTCTCTCAATAAATAAGACCAGTGTGGTCAAATTCCAAACAACTTGTAATTGACAGTCCCCCAAAACCAAATCCCAATTTCAGTATGAGTTCCATTTGTGGGCAGCTTAAGTTTGTTGTAGTAATTTTAAAGAAGTAATCTGTGAAATCTTGATTTTAGTAAAAATTCCTGCAGTCCCTTGCAACTTAACAACCAACTATTTGACTTCGAAATCAGTTTTTTTCTCCTTTCTTTTCTTTTTCTGTTTATTCTAGAGGAATTTACCTAGCCTACTGAAGATCTGTACGATAAAATTATAAGTAGCACATAAACTTTTTAGAAAAATGTTAATTTCCCAATTTCTGATCATTCAATTTTAGAAATTATAGACGTGATCGACTAAAATTAATTCAGCACTCACTTCTTGAATGGTAATTTTTATTTTTAAAAAATTTAGTTTGGTGCCTTTTCTCATTCCTCATTTAAAGTCAAGAATCTGGCTTTGGCATTTGATAGATGCGTATATAATCAGAGATACTGGCCCGTCATCCTTAATACATATTTTCAGATTTTTGTTGTTACTTCTTTGGAATGGTAATTCCTCATTCCTAAGGGGAAATTTTTCATACTAGCATGTGTTTATTAATATTATGTACAATATATTCTTATATGATTGAACACACGCCTGTCGTAGACTTCTAGTTGTTTTATGCGGTCCTTTTAATTGAAAGGTAATAATTAACCCTTTAAGAATGCTTTCGGGGTCGTTAGACTTCTTTTTGAGATACATACGCAGGCGCCGCAACATGAAACATGAATGTGGAGACTTCCAAAGCACGTTAAAGGCGGCAAAGCGCTGCTTACACAGGTTAAGAACCAGACATGTGATTGCACGCGTGTGGAGCTGGCACCATCAAAGCACGATGTGCATGACTCACAGACGCAGGCACACTTAAGTATGTTCTTTACATTGAAAAGGAAAGGAAAGAAGATAGAAAAAAATGGTGCCAGCATGCTGGGCTTTTTTGGTTTGCTGTTTTGGGGTGGGGCGCACTAGTGCAGTGTCCGGCGTATGCTTTTGTCCTTAAACAGGCTTGTTCCCTGGTCAGAGTTTCATTATTGTTGCTGGTAAACAAATGCCAAGTTTGACAAAAAACAGTGAAATAAAGCAAAAGATTTTGAAAAATGCTTCATCATGTCAGAAGGAAAGAATCCTTTTCACGGGTGCCTGCTCACATTTCCTCGTCCAGCCTGAGATCCTATTGACTTTGAATTATCTTTTGCTGTTTTATTTCTATGAAAATTATAAACGCATGTTTGTCCAAGGCGGATTGATGCTTAGAGGTTGCGTATAAATAACCGAGAGTGAAAATAAACCCATCATGCAGTAAGAGCGTATGTTATTATGAAACAGGCCTATCAAAATGGACTCTCAAACCTGCAAACTACTTTGAAACAAAGGCAAAAGAAAAAAAAATCATAAGCCTGGTTTGCCTTTATCCAGAGTCCCCAAAGCTGCTGAGCAACTCCTCAAAAGGCACATTGTCTAGGATGATCGAAGTGGCATCTTATCCAGGAGCCACGGAAAACTTGCAATCTCAAGTTTATTGGGCTGGCTTTAAAAACATAATTATTCTTGGATGTGCAACTAAGTGTTCAGAACCCGAGTGAAAACGTGATTTTTCACTCACACTCGTTGTCCTTGCTTTAATTAGATTAAATGCATCTGTTTACTAAGTCCTCCTAACGTCTTGGATACCGAAAAATTTAAACTATTAAATGTCAATCGGTTGAGAAAAAAGAAACTAAACCGAAGCACCCGCCTCAGCCTTCTGAGGCTGGACTGTGGGCTAGGGGCTGGCGGAGAAAGCAAGGCAGCAGGAAGTTGCCGGCTCCATTCCCATTAGGCAGATCTGGGGAGAAATCAGGAAAAAAATAACTGTATAAAGCTGATACTGTAAACATCCTAGTACAGCAACAGCCTTCCTAGAGCTTATTTTCAAACATCTGACCTCAGGCATGGCTGTGGCCCACAGGCAAAAACCAAGTTTTTCTTCCTGGAAACTTGTCCATCATAGTGCTCAACGACAATGTAAATTTTCCAGGTTTTCTTGTTGATAATTTGAGCATACTTTAAAAAATATTATTTACTTTGAATAATATGATAGCAAATAGACAAAAACAAGCTAACCTGAATATTACCCAGTGGAATTACCTGAGTGCTATGATTTTTGCTGAATAAAGCAGCATTTGATTTCTGCATTTGCAACCAAATTATATGTAAATCCTTGCCAAGTACAGGGGGAAATTTTTTTTAAAAAGTGTGTGTTCTTGAATATTGTTCTGACTTACCTGATTTCTTGCTTTACCAAATAAAAACTGTAAGTGGAAAAAAGGCATTAAATTAACTTATTACGGTGTGAGAGCAAGAAAAAAAAATCAGTTAATAAAAAGAAGGTTAGCAAGCCAGTATGATTATACAATGATTTCAGGTGAAAATTACAAAGCTAATATCCTGGCATTTAGTCACTGCGTTCAGTAATGATATAGTTGTCAAATCTGTATTTGTGCCAATGGAACAAAAGTTGTAAGTGGCATAATAGAAGATAATCTCTTTTTCTTTGTGGCTTTTTAAATTCAATGTTTTAATCCACCCATTTAATCACAAAACATATATCACATTAGTTATAATATTTATAGTGTTTAGGAACGTGATTATAAATAGATTATAGTGTGGTTGTTGGATGCGGTCTTTTTTTTCCTTTTTTCCCTTGAACGTGTATCTCCGAGGTATGCATCATTTCTAGAGATTGCCCTTGAGAACAGTTTTATTGAGAATAGTAACCATATATTTATGTTCAGAATCCCCATTTGGTCGTTACCGGGTGTGCTCATTATTTTGGAAAAACAAGATTCCATATTAAAAGGCCTGGTGCTTATGATGTTTAGATCTCTGCATTCATCTCAGTTTCTAAAGCATTTTTGTTCTTCTGGAGTCCCTAAACTTGCTAAACCACAAAATATCTGTAGTATGTTTTTTTAAAGTAGTTGAACCATACAGTAACGATGGGGTACAGGAGGAGTTTATAGAGCAGTTAGTGGTTGAGTTCTGCCTTGGTGTGGCCGGGTTAGGAGGGGCTACAGGGGCATATGTGGAGCTTTGGGCGCTGCTGGGCACAGACTCATCCTGTGGGAATGTGTGCTTTTACCCCACACTTCCTATCTGGGGCTGAAATTTTTAATAGTGAAGAAAGAAAATTATAAAGCACAGTGCTAGACAGGATTGATTTCCCCTGCTGTATTGCTAGAAGGTAGACACTGCATGTCTGAGACTCAGGCTGCGGAGAGAGCAGTGCCCTTTTCTGGGGAAGCACAGAGCTCCTGAGCTTCCAGTTCTGGGCCCCACAGCCCTTGGAGCTGGGGGGTGAGGGGGAGACACAAGACCTTCCTCAGGAAAAGAGGGCGACCCACGCGATAGTGAAGCCACCAGGCAGCTGTGGAAAGGGAAAGTCGGTCCGGATTCCAATGAAAAGATTAATTGGAAAACATTTCTACTCCATTTTCTAAAACTGAGTTTTCCCATAGCAAAAAATAAATAAATAAAGCTATCCCTAGAATTCCTTCAGCTTCTAGAAAGAAGATGCTAGACTAAGATTCCAGTCCCCACCGCCCCAACTCCCAGGAAAGCAACTGGGAAGGTTTCTTAACATACCCTGAGTTCTTCCTTCCCTCACCCAAAATTTTCTGTGTCATGGGGTGGAGGCAGTGGTGTGTATATCAGGGTGGCTGGCACAATTCACAGCCACAATCATGGGGGTCTAGGGAGCTGTGGAAGGCAGCTCAGTGGGCAGCGAGGCCCTGGCAGAGTTGCCCGGCTGCCCCAGCCCAGCGTTGCCCTCCTGGGCAGTCTAATCCAACGTGAAATGAAGTTTCCTGGGAAGCAGGGCACACGAGGAACTTTTGAATTTACCAATGGCATAAAAAGTATATATATTTTTATGACAACGGGCAAGTTTCAATTGGTTGGCAGAAATGGCGAGATGTGACGTCAAGGGACACTGGTTAGAATGCCAAGGCCGGCGGCGGGGGGTTGGGGGGAGACAAGCACAGAGAGACATTGGGATGGGACCCGGGAGGCCTTGTTTCTCTCGGGCCCTGGCCGCCAACGGGCCGTCGCAGGCGTCTGGGGACAGCCAGCTCCATGCGGCTCTGAGCCAGGGCATGCTTGGGCAGGGGGACCGGGTCTGCGAATAGTGACTCTGTGTCCGAATAGTGACTCTGTGTCCGCGTGCGTCCCCGAGAGCCGGAGGCCCAGGCCGGCCCCTCTGCGGTTTGGGAACCACTCGGGCGCCTCTGTGGAGCGGGCGGGAAAAGACGCCGCGGCCTCCTTGGCATTCTAACCCGTGTCCGGACCCTAGAGGCCAGCCGGTCCCGACCACCCGGAGGGCCTGGGAAGGAATCGTGTGGCCCGGGGCCAGCAGTGTCGCCATCGGGCTCCGAGAGAGCAAAGCTGCGGCCTTGAACTTCTCCCCACAGCTCCTGTGCCCTGAGTCGGGGAAGCAGGAAGTTGTTTCCACTGGGAAGGAAGAGAGCGCGCTCGGAGCTGGGCAGCGGCTCCGGGCACCGCGTCCCCGCCCATCCCACGCCTCCCGGGGCACCGTGAACAACCCCCCAACCCAACTCCTCCAGGCACCTTGCGCGCCCCTCTTACATCTCCCGGCACTGTGCGCTGACCCCTGCCTCCGCAGGCCGGCTCCCGTGTGCCGAGTCCCGACTCCCACCCCTCTGGACACCCCTCGCTCCGAGGAGCCCGCAGTGTCCTGGAAGCCACCGCGGGGTCGCCCATGCGCGAACTCCGCCCTGGGGGAAGCCCGCTGCCACTGTCGGCCCCGAGCGCTGTCCCGGGGCCGCGTCGAGAGGTCCGCAGCGCACACTGTTCCCCGCGGGGACGAGCCTGGAGAGCCTGGCCGCTGTCCGCGACGCGCTCGGGGCTGCGGGCACCAGGCTGCGGGGATTGCAGGGACCGTCGGTCAGCCACGGGTCCCCGAGCCGGGCCCGAGCGTGCGCGCGCGTCCCGCTGCCCGCAATCATGGCAGCCAGCGCCTTGGAGCGCAGCCGCCGAGCGCGCCCCAGCAGCCGCCTCGGTGCCAGGGCGGCAGGGGCGGGCCGGGCCGGGCGCTCGCGCCCGCCCGCCTTGGCAGCGTGGGCCCCGGGGCGCGAAACGGAAAGCCGCTGGGTCCCCGCAGCGCGGTGCCCCTGCCCGGGGCGGGCGGCGGGAGGGGCTGCGGGGCGGGGACGCGCTGGCAAGGAGCGCCCGGGGCGGCGTGCCCGCGGGGACGCGCACGCGGGGCTGCGGGGCGAGGCGCGGGGCCCGGGCGGCGAATCCGCTGCTCGCGCCGCCTGCCCCGCCCGCGCGCGCCGTCCCGGGGTAGGGGGCGGTGGAGGGGGGAACCCAGGAGGGGCGGCGCCCGGTCCTCACCCGCAGCGGGCACGGCGGGGGCCGCGGGCGGCCTCGTTGGTATTCCGGGCGCGGTTGCAGCCCCGATCTCCCCTCAGAACAGGGGTGCCCGGGCGCGCGGGCACGGCCGCCGCTCTCGGGCGGTCTCCGCGGGCTGTGGGGCCCGCAGGCGCCTTGCTTTCCCCGTCCCCTCCTCCCTGGGTCCCCAGTACTCCCTCCCCCGCTCCGATCCGGCGGCGAAGGGGTGGGCAGGGAAACGCGCTCTCTGGGACAGGTGCCAACTCCGAGACAAAAGACATAAAATAGGCGGCAACGGGGGAAGCGCGGCCGGCGCGCTCGGGCGGGGACGGCGCCGCCGCGGGGGCCGCATCCTCGGTGCCGACCCGGGAAAGTTTGGGAAGTCGCCGCGGCGGCTTCGCAGCGGCGGGGGACGCGCGGCCCGGGTCGCCCTCCGCGCCGCGCTAGCCCTCTCCGCGCCGCTGCTGAATAATTCATGGCGCGGCCGCCGGCCATTAGCATGCACCGGGCGCGCGGCGCGTCTGTGCCAAGCCGCCGCCGCATTCGGCGCCCGGGCAGCGCGAGACGAGCGGCCGCGCGGCGGCCGGGCCCACGCTGTCCCCGCGCTCGCCTGCCCGGTGGCGCCCATTGTGCCCCGACCCGCCCCGCGGGGCTGTCCCCAAGCCCGCCTGCATCCCGCCGCCCGCCCGACGGCCCGGCTCTGCAAGTCCTGGCCCGCGACGCCCGCCCGGGAATGCACGTGAACTTGGAGAAAGTCGCGGGGCGCGCCGGCCGGGCTCTCCGCGGCAGGGCGTGGGCGTCCCCGGGACGGCGCACTTTCGTTTTCGTCTGGGACAAAGGTCCCGTGCGGCGCGCGGACGCCGTGACCGGGTCCTGCGGGCCACTCTCTGGCGCAGTCGGGTCGCTAAGCGCAGGGAAGCCGGAGCCCGAAGGCAAGGACCGACGCGGCGCGGGGCCGGGGAAGCGGGGCCTGGGCCGTGCGCTTCGCCAGCGGCCGTCCAGAGCAGTCCCACCCTGCGGAGTTGCGGGAACTGGCCCCGCTCTGTCGTCCGCCGCTTCAACGCGTGAAGAGGGTGAGCATTTGGAACCCAGGACTCAGACCGCTAGCTGAGGGCCTGTGCCGCTCTGGGCACGCGAGCGCGGCGCCGGCGGCGGCCAGGCGCGGTCCTCCCGCAAGGGCAGGGCTGTCGACCTGTGCGCCCCAGGTCACGATCCGGGTTCACGGCTACTCCCGAGGACGGTAAGTGCATTTCTCACTTTCGCTACTTAGTGAGTATTTAAATATTAATGAGGAGATCACTAAGAGGGACACTTCCGTAGGGCAGGCCTTCCACAGACCAGGGAACGCACCGAGGAGGTTGCTCTTGAACCTGAAGCCGTACCAGCTTGCGAAAACTCCACTCGGCATTAATCTGGATCTTGGAATTTGTGAAGCACAGCTTCTAATCTCAGGTGTGCAGGCTATTTGCCAGAGAGAATCTTGTTGAACACGTAAAATAAGCGTTAGCAGACATCTTAAACACAATGGGAAGAAAAAAGAAAACATCTGTTTTTAGAATTTATTTTTATTATTTTTTTTGTTAGATGTGTTTGGAAAGGTTATTGGGAAGCTACACCTCTTTCCTGGAAAATTGAAATATTCCATTTAATTTCTAAACCCACACTGCTGATTTTTTCCTCCTGGTCAGACACTTGGGGAGAGCTGATTCAAGGGGGGATCCTCGGTTCGGCGTTGGCGGCATTTGGGCCGGTTCAGTGAAAGGCCCTTGTGTGGAAGCTGCTGTTTATAGTGGTGTAAAACGAAAAACAACTCATAACTTTTTGTAATAAATGCCCCTTTATAGGTGCCTCACACACAGGCCCAGCCAGTGGCCCTGGGGAGTTTGTGAGGAGCAAGAAGGGGGTGAAGGAATGCTTGCTTGCTATGATTATAGGGTTTCAAGGTAACATGGAGATTAATTTTTTCGTAGTTGTGTTTCAAAAGCCAAGGCAGCCTGCAGGCCAGCAATAGCTTCATTTTATTTTAGTTCATTGGTTCTAGCTCTTTGGGGTTTAAAATATGTTTGTCCGTGTGTACGGAGCTGGGGTTAAAATGAAACCCCAAACAGTGGGGGATTGAGCCTGCTTTTTAATATGATTGTGCCACAGGTGCAATATCCTCCCTGCCCTCCCCACCTTACTGAGGTGGTTTGGATAACCTTGCTGGGTGCTTTCACCACAAAATAATGGGGGGCCTGTTTCCATAACACCCCAGGGCTATGAGCTGGCTCTTGGAGGCTGTGTTTCTGGGAACATGGACAGAGGCCTGGGTAGTCCAGGCTTGCCTCACGCCTCCCTCCCCCTCAGCTGCCTAGTGCCCTCCCCAAGAACCCCACGGACTGAGGGGACCATTTCAGTCAGGTCCAGCCAGCCACGGCCGGAGGTGGGAAGTTTACCTCTGTGCTGGAGGAACTAACCTTGGCCGTCTTTTTTGTTGGGCTGCCTCCCGCACTGCCTCGTCGCCCCATTTTGAGTTTTTATTTATGACTTTATGAGACGCAGTTAGCAGACGTGAAACCTGGGGTGGGACATTCTGGGGCGATCTCAGAATCGGGGTGCAGCTGCCGAAGGCATGCCATGATAGCCGGGAGCTTCTGCTTGGCATGGCGTTGGCAGTGACGAGGTTGGTAATTAGAAGAAGCTCAAGTTCCACCGGGGCCTTGCCTATAAAATGCTGGAGACGTTTACCCGGAGGCCACAGCAGACGGAACATAGCACGGAGGACAGGAATGGTGTGGTGCTCTGCTGAGGCTGCAGGGCGTCCCTCTGGATTAAAACAGATCCTGAAACAAGTGGCATCCAGCTCCCCTGCTCGACAGGCCAGACCCGGGGCGAGCCAGGCAAAGGCCTGAGCGTTGGAGGAGGCAGTCTCCAGGGCCGCTGAGTGAGGGCTGCTATTCGTCAAAGCTCCAGAGCCCCGTCTCCTGCCACACAGTGTGCCCCTGGCCCATGAAATGGGATGAGGTCAAGATTCTGCAGCCAACAGTTGGGGCCAGCGCTGGGCACAGAGGCCCCGGCGAGGCCCCGTCCTGCCTTTGTCCATGTTCCTTTGAGCCAGCTCAACCTGACAGAGTCTCAGGGTCCCACCAGGGTCTTCCCAGTGGTGGTGGAATCTCCCATCCCGGCACAATTCATTTTTGAGGGCACACACACACAAGAGAAGGCTCTGAAAATGAAACTGGCACTTGTCTGTTTTTTAAATCACTTCTGGATTTAACATCAAGAATGTGGAAAGCAGGGGGCGAGGGCCACATGCACTATGGTGTGGGCTGGTGGAAGGATGGGCCCTGGTTTTTCTGGTTTTGTTTTAAACCAGGGCCTACCCCAGGATAGTCCCTCACCTGTGCTGGGGCCTCACCAGGCTCCAGCCCCTCCTGGGTGAGAAGGGTCTCCAGGGTGCTGGTGGGGATGAGCTGGGCTCCACTTGGGCAGTGCCCCTCCGCCATGGTGAGGTCTCATGCCTGAGCAGGTGCAGGCTAGCAGTTTGCCTTGCTCCACAGGAACAGCATGGTGCTTTGCAGCAGGGTTACCTTTTATGTGGTTTGCACCTGGCTGGGTCAGGCTGTCTGTGTGAACCTTTCTTACTCCCTCCGACCCCTTAAAGGGCACTGGGGCCTGTCCCAGCCCAGCATGGATGGGGCGTGACTGGAAGGCAGACTGGAAGGCAGACCCAGGAGGAACTGGGAAGAGCTCTGCCCACCCAGATCACCCAGATGGGCACCCTGCCTGGGCAGGTGCTGCCTCGTGTCCGGTGCAATGTCCTCTCGTGCAGTGTAGACGCATGCCTGTGCTGAAGGGTGGCCTCTAGGAAGGGAGGGGTCCTTCCAGGCCAGGCAAGAAACACCATAAAGCCACCGTGCTTCCTTGGGGTGTTGGGTTTTGAGGGTTCTTTGCACGTTTGGGGAGAGAGGAGAATGCTCTTGCCGAAATCACAGCAAGCTGGAGTCGGCACCCTGGGCTTCAGTCTGCCCCTGCCTCTGCCTGGGTGACCGTGGCACATTTGAGTTCCTCCCTGAGCCTGGATTCTGAGCTCTGAAGCGGGAAGAGTGTTAACCCACCTCAGAGACCTCAGACATTATTTCCATAAAGCACCATTCCAGGCACGTTGTCGGGGAGGGGCGGGACATAAATGGCTACTGCTATTGTCACTTATTGTTGTCAACAATAATCACTGTTTTTGCTTAATATTTATTTTATTTACCACTACTATTATTTTATATATTGTATGATGTTATATTCTAAGTAACAGATAACCCAACTTCAGTCTCACCAGAAAATGAACCAAGAAGTTTACTCTCCCGACCCCACAAGTGGGAGCAAAAGTGGACCTTGATGGTATCTCTCAGGTGGACTGGCAGGAGCTCACAGAGCCCGCACTTTCCTCATCACAGGGACTTGGTGTGAATGTGGCTTCCAGATGCATCTTGCACCTCACCTTGGGTACACAAGATGAGACCAGGGTCTCCTTGGGGACCTGGGAAGTGCTGACGGAGGAGGCATCCCTTCCCAGGGGCAGGATGGAAAGCACACGTGGGTGCTGGCCTTGGGTCTGACCTTTGTTCTCCCACTCACTTCAGGGGCAGGAAAGAACGGGGTAGGACGTCCTGGTGCAGAGTCCCAGAGTGGCCACACCAGCCACCGGCGTCCTCGCTGGAAATGCAGATGGTGATTTGGTGGGAGGATTTCACCACTCTGACGAGCTAATTGTTCTTTGGCCTGGTACATTAACCAAAATGCTTGCTTTGGAGTTTTCCCTCCTAGCTGGTCGTTCAGGAAGACCCAGCAAGATCGTCCTTGCTGAAAACATCTTGTCGGAATAAGAGAGAGCCCTAAATGGCATTGGTCATGGTTTCTGATGTTATAGAACTGAGCAGAGAGAAAAAGCAACAATTGTCTCCAAGCAGAGACAATGGATCTTTCATATGAAATATTTATTTTCAGAGCTGCCCAGTGTTCCCTGGGCTGGGACAGTCTGTGGAGCTCGAGCGTCCGGGAATGGCAGGCCCTAAACGTGTAGTTGGAGACAGAGATTTAGAGAGAAAAAAGGAAGTCTCCTGACCCGTGGTTCTTGAACAATTTCAGTGGGCATGTCTGGCTTTCTTTGTTGAGTGGAGGCTAAGCTTGCACGAGTTAATTTTGTTTTCTTCCATGATTTCTTTTTAAAAGCCGCAGGGCTTCACTTGCGAGTGCTAGAACGATGGCTAGGTTTGGGATCGTGGGCCGGATGGGGCCTCCCTCGGCCAGACCCAGTTGGCCTTAGCCGGCTGGGTCACAAAATGGAAGTGTGAGGAAAAATAGAGCCCAGAAGAGGAAGGGTCTGTCCCCAAAGGGCTAAGGGAGAGGCCATCGAGAGGGCGATTTGGGCCAATATTTGTGGTTTACCAGTGTCTACTCCTCCCCAAATTCCATTCTCAGATGAACCTGGGAGTGGCCCGTAGGTTGTGGGAGAGTCCAGCCTGACTTGGGGAAGCCACGCACAAGCAAACACCCTTCTGGGCTAGAAAGGGTGTTTTTGTAACTCTGACAAATGTGGCCCAGAGTTAGGGCTCCGTGAATATTTTCTGAATTGATAGAATGAAGAGGCCTACACACGAGCCATCCCTCGGCCCCTTCTCCGAGGTGCGGGAGGAGCTGCCCCGGGGAAGCCAGGCCAGAGCCCAGGCTCGCCTTAGCAGATTTGGGAGGAGTGGGTCGTGCTGGGGCTGTAGTGAAGCATTCCTGTGGTGCCAGGGGAGCGCTGGGAAGGCTGAGGTGGCCCATCGGCCGGGGACACCCAGCGCATTAGGGGGACCTGTCTGGACAGCCCAGCGAGGCCTTGAAGGAGGACAGATGAGGGAGTGGCCCTGATCAGGTGGGGGACCAGGGTCACCCAAGCAGTGTTCTTGGCCAAGTATAATATTTGGCTTCAGAAATGAGGGGTTTTTTTTTTTTTTTTTGGTCAATCGGCTGTCACATGTTTTATTTTGCTTTCAATGCCAGAGCTTCTCAGTTTGGCCCCTGTAGCCCTTTACGTCAGCTCTCTTTCCAGGTGTCCAGGAGCCTCTGATGCTATAGGCAGAATTGGTATAATGGAAATCATGAAAAAGAATGAAATCTTGTGACAATGGGCAAAAAAAAAAAAAAAAAAAGAAACCAGGTGTCTAGTCACTTTTTTTGTGCATGGTGGGAGGCAGTTTGAAAGTAAAACGAAAATTGGGGATGGGAAGCTTCTTGGTGGGGTCTGGACTGGGGAGTCTCATCTTTCTGACCACCCAGGAGCCTGTGTGGAGAGAGTGGCTGGGCCCACTGTCCAGCCAGCGCCGAGAGGATTTCTGAGTAGAGATGTGACCGCAGGGTCACCGATTAGTGTCGTAAAATAAGACCGGTGGTTGTGGTTACTAAATGTGTGCATGAGATCTACGTGGTAAAAAGGCCAAACAATTTTTTTTTTAAGCAGTGATAGAATTTTCCCTCCAGATTTAAAAAGAATCATCCCCGATGCTTTTGGTTTTCTAAAAGCAGGGCTTTTTTTTTTTTTTTTTGCCTGTGGAACGCCCTTTCCTTAATTCTGGCATTTCAGATGGCAGGAAGAGCATTTAGCTGAAATATTTACCTGCTGATTTGGGGCTCTTAAATTTAGAATCCCCTTTCATGTGTTTAAGAGAGATATTTACATTCAAATCAGCCTTTTATAATTACATTTTAAATTATAATAAAATGATGGTGCCGGCGCTCCAGTTTTCCATGTATTTTAACTGTAAGAGAAGCTGTCGTGAATTGAATGGGGGCTGCCCATCACCCAGAGCCCCCCCCCCACCCACCGTGTGGGTTCTGGCCTGCAGGGCACACGTGTGTCCTGAGCATGGTGGCTGCATGGGTGTTACCTGTGGGGCCCTCCCTCCACTGCCAGGAGAAGGGCCTGACGGGGATTCTGGCCCCACACAGTGCGATGGTTGCCCGACTTCACCACCTGCAGCTCCATCTGAGAAGGTCCTGATACGGGCTGGGGTCCAGGCCCACTCCCTTCGTGTCCTGAGCCCCACAGTGGCCTGCAGGCCTGCTTTGGAAGCCATTATCTCCTGGGCGGCCAGCCGGGCACAGCAGTGGACGTTTCTGGTCGAAGCGGTTCCGCGGGTAGGGGGACGGTCATCTCCTCCTGCAACTGTAACCCAGGCCCTGCCTCCCCTGCCATGCTCCTGTGGGTCCCACTGTTGCCATCTCGTCCTCAGTGGCTTCCCGATGTTGCTTGCTGGCAGAACAGGCCCCGCACCGTGGAGCATGGGGGACCCTTCCCCTCCCAGGGCCAGACTCTTGGCAGCCAGGCCAAGCCGCTGCTGGAATGGAATTCCCGGCGTTCCTGTTGGGGCGCATGGCATCAGAGTCCTACCTGCTTTGTCTCTGGCATCAGCTGGCGAGCCAGTCACGTGGCCGTGTGCGTGAGACCAGAGCCCAGGACTGAGGGCTCCTCCCGGGCAGCTTCCTCCTCGCTCACTCACCCCCACCCCCTTTTTTTTGGCTTTCAGCAGGACCAGCTCTGAGCAGGCGTAAAACAGTGTGAAAACAGAATCCAGGCAGCAGGGAGCTCCCGTCCACTGCGGCAGGCTCTCACAGTCCACTCGGGCTCTCGCGGTCCACCTAGACCACCCTTTACCTCGAGTCCTTATGGACAGAAAGGCCCTGATGTGTCCCGTACACCCAGGAGTCAGGCCCAGAACAAGGCAATGGTCACTCCATGCCATTCCCTCTGGTGCAGAGCTGGCCCTGCCTGCCCCTAGACGGCCATGGGGTGGGTGGCACCGCTTCCTGGGGAACCCCTTCCCACACTTCCAGCCTTATTGCTCACTCACACAAGGACACCCCAGTGGTCACTGCTGCAGCTCCCGGTCACATAGAGGGTGAGAAGGGAGAGCTGGACAAACAGGTGACCCAGCAGACCCAGCCTGATGCCCGCAGGAGAGAGCAATGGGGTCTGATATTTTGTCTCCAAATGAAAGAGCCACAGTGAAACCCCAGGCCTGCCAACCCCAGTTGTAGGGCCAGAGAACGGGGATGTTTCCCTGAGGTAGTGGCAAGGTTTGATTTTGGTGAAAGGCAAGGATTTGTGAGGGTCTGAGAGGGGAGGGTGATGGGCCTGGACTCCACCCCGACGCCCTGTCCATCGCAGCTGCCTGGCCACTCTCGGACCCCTTGGCGTCGAGTGCTGACTGGGTGCGTGCATGGGGCTTGGGGCTCTGTGCATGTTAATTCTGCCACTCCAGCAGCCCTGAGTGGGAGGAGCCATTACCCCCTTTCTATAGATGGGGAAACTGAGGCAGGCTTGCTCATGGTGAAGTGGCCAGTCGGACACAGGGCCAGATTCAAACCTGCAGCCTGGGTCCCCGGCTACAACAGCGCCAGCCTCCGCAGGCGTTAGAAGGGGGCTCACTGCCAGGGCCCCGGCCAGGGCAGCTTTCAGGGTGGGGTCTCTGGCCTCACCCTGGAGAAACGGGCAGGGCGCTGGCTGCCTCCTGCTGAGCCTGGCGTGGGAACAATGTGGCCTCTATCCCTGGAGTGAGCCAGGCTGCCCGGACGCCCAGCCCCTCAGAGCAGCCCGGTCAGGCAGGCGCCCACAGCATGGCGCCCAGGCCACGCTGCCCGTCCACAGGGTGCGGGCGCCTTGGCCAGGCCCAGGCGGCCGCTCCCCATGTGCTCCCTGGCTGGCCACTGAGTGGCCAGACGCCGGCTTCCTCCTCCCTCTCCCGCCCGGCCAGCCTCCTCCTTTTTGGTGGTGGGTTTGGGGGCCCGGCCCACCCGCCACTGCCACGTCTGCCATCCTCCCGCACCCACGAGCATCTTTCAAAAATTCCCGGTGGGCGGGGCCGAGCTGCAGCGGCCGCCTCTGCCCCCCCTCCCCGGGCAGCCAGTGCCAGATGAGAGCAGGAGACAAAAGTAGCATTTTCCTCGTACTCCGGGGCTGGCAGCAGGGCCTTCCCCCAGCACCACATGGCTCCTGGCAGCCCTGCCCCCTGTGCCGGGGTGGCCGAGGCCCAGCCGGGCCCACTGGACCGAGGGACGGTGACAGCCAGAGACCGGGGGCCCACAGGCCCGCGGCCGGGGCTGGCACCGGGCAGCCGGCTGGCCGGCAGGACCTGCCCTCCTCCCCCGCCCGGGTGACCGGCCGGGCCCATGGACGTCATTTTCACTTCCTGGCTTTGGAGAAGGCGCCTCCATCCTCCGGCACCTCGGGTAAGTCACCTTCTTTCCTTCTGTCGTGAAGACGAGCCGAGGGTGCTGCCATCTTGTGCCCCGGTGCCTGTTACGTGTCCTCCCTCTAATTGGTTCTCCAAACTCGGAATTCTATTTCAGAGCCCTCCATCTTCCGTGCAGGAAGCCCTGCCAAAAACTGCAGGGAAAATGCAGAAGCCAAGCCCATTTACTTTCAAGATCCAAAGCTACAGGCTTTAGAAATCACAATAAAAATGAATGTTTATTATTTCACAGTAGCTATGTCTTCCATTATAATGGGAACAAATGCTTTGGGAGTATTAATAGCCATGGCCTACTCCTGCCTGCCTGGTTGTGGCAGTTTGTGTGTGGGGTCTCATTGTGATTATTATTATTATTGTCTTAATTTTTGGTGGCACCAGGAGTGGCAAAGGGAAAACCACCAGGACCGTCCACGGCTCCTCCCAGCAAACTCATCGGCAGGCAGGGCCAGGCCAGCACCCGGGAGGGAGGACTTTGCATCTAGAAACAGAGGCCCTTTTATTTTGTCCGGCATCTTTAATGCTACCATGTCCACAGTTTAGGGATCTAGTTCTTTCTCCCTTTCGTTTTATTTTTTGGAAAAAAAAAAAAAGAAAGAAAGCTCCTTTTGGCTCTCAGCTCAGCGTGGGGAAAAATATTTTAGGTTGTTTTGGGCTTTGTTTTTGAGCACTTATTTCAACTTGGGGGTTCCGCCTGAAAGTGCTGTGCCTGTCTTGTCACCGCCCTGCCCACAGACTGCATGTGGGGTGCGCTTGGACACTGTCCACTACACGGCCCCTTGGGGGTGTCCTGAGTGGCCTCATGGGCTGCCCGTGTCCTGGATCCCACCCCAGTTCCTCACCTGCAGAGCTGTTGAGGGGAGACACCCAGGTCGTCCAGGGCCTGAAACGTGGCCGGCAGGGCTGGAAGTCCCTCAAAGGCCTTTGAGTCCCCCCGCCTTGCCACTGCTGTCCCGGAGTTGGGTTCAGTGGCTGCCTGGGTGTCCCTTTTGGTCCCTGGCCCTCCAGAAGTGCTGACCCTTTTGATTCAGAGGTGGGCTTTGCAGAGCGCAGCCCATGCCCACCTCCACGCTCTGGCAGGCTGACAAAAGCGTCCTGGGATGTGGCCTGGTTTCCCACCCTTGAGGGGAGCCAGGGTCTTGATTTATAGAAAATGGAAGAATCAGACCCGGAAAGTTCTAAACAGCACTGAGAGGAAAACTCCCATGGAAATCCATCTTTGTTTTCCCAGTTCGGAGGCGCGTGGGCCCTGCGTGCGCGGGCCTCGGTCTGAGCGGCCGGCCTCCGCAGACAGCACCAAATCTGTAAACCGAGCTCAGCTCACGCGAGGACTCTCGGCGGCTGCTTTTGTTCGTAGATGAGCCAGCAGTCGATACTGGAGGGTCTGGGGCTGCAGAAACAGGCATATATAGCAGAGATAATTAAAACATTTCATGATTGTGACAGCCACATTCTGCTGCTGCAAGCTGGAGGATTCATGCCACCCAAATATTTAGCAAGCATCAAATAAAACACTGGTGGCAAAATAAAAGTAATAGAAAAAAAAAAAAAAACCAGCGCGTAATATATTTCAAAGGCAAGAGTCAAGGAGATAGGGAATGGACCGGGGGGAAAGTGGGGAGAGTTCAGCATTTTAAAAGAATTTCCGTGTTTAACAGCTGGACACTCATTTTTTTTTTTTTTTGGGGTATAATTAATGTAGGCAAATAGACCCTTAATCCTAAATCCTGGAATGAAAGATGGTCAAATTTCCTGATCATTAATTTATCGTTTTTGTTTTTTGTTTTTTTGGACAGGGTAGGGGGCAAGTAGCAGAAAAATCAATTAATTCACATAAGGAAACATTTTCGTTCTAAATTAATATTGCCACTGCAGTTACATTTATCTAGTATTTTTAACATGTATGGATAACACACTTTCCTGTGTATACCTTGGATACCTGGGACCATTGTATGTGATCAACTATCATCTTAGTTTTTTAGCTTGGCTAACACTTGACCCCTCCCTGCCACCTCAAAATCAGTAAAATGCTGTGGATTCTGCTTTTTAAAAAATCAGGCTAAAATCTCAGCATTCTCCATGGCTCCCAGTGCTTCTCGGCAGTTTTTTTTTTTTTTTTTTTTTTTTTGAAGAAAGTACCACGCAAAGCACTTTTCACATCATCGCTTCTATATAAATTCCACTATAGACTGAAATTATACATTCTCACAGCACAGATGGGCTGGTCTGTCATTACGGCTGCTGGGTACTTGTTGGAACACACAGCATATTTCAATTGTGGAGTCGACAATTTCGAAGAACTGGGGTCAAAATAAACAAGTTGCATTTGTGTATAGAAACAGACTTATTCAATGATCTTCTCATCCCCTGGAAAGTTCGGCAGAGGAACAATCATCACCTTCATTAAACTTTAATTTAATTTTTGGTCTTCATCTTTTAAGACCCCACGTGCCCTGTGTGAAAGACCCATCAATGTTTTAACTAATTACCCATTTTTCTCTTGTGCTGCAACGTCAGCAGCGGGACACAAGATTTAAATTCAAACTCCTGGGTGTGGCTTTTAATATCTTTTGGCTGCAATTTTAACATCTTAATAATTTTATTATCTTTCTAATCTCTATAGGGAAGGTGTTAAATTTCTAACTGTTCTGTGTTGAGTTGCATATTATTTTGAGGCCTTTATGAAAAATCAGATGATGAATATTTAGGATGGTCTAAAGACACATTTAAATCCAAACACCATCCACAAAAAATCTAGCAGGTAAAATACATAAAGTAGCCATAAACTTAAAAAAAAAAAATTATCTCACCTAGATAGCGAAGTGCAGAATTTATTGGTTTGTATCAACCTCCTTGAGGGCACAGCAGTTTTTACAGCCACAGTAATTTGCAAATGATGATAACTGTTTATTTTGCAAATATGCTCATATTATGATGTAATCAGTGGAGGCTTCTTTCTTTTCCCATATGTGTAACTGTTTGCCTCTGTGTTTCTAAATTCTGAATTCAGGCTCTGCAGTTTCTCACCGGCTGAGACCACGTTCCCACGTTCCTGCCTCAGTGGCAGTGGCCGGGAGGAGGGAAGGGCGCACCCCCCTGTATTCCCTCCTGTGAGCTCCAGCCGCCACATCCATTTGTTCACAGAAGTACTTTGTTGTGGCTTATTTATTTGAAGGGATGGACCTGTTGGCGGAGATGTTAGCAAATAATAGGAAAAGTAAAAGTTGATGAAATTCGCCAGAGCTGCTTGGGAGCCAGCTCTGCTGTCTGGTAGCTTTAACGACGTCATCCCTTCCAATTCTGGTCTTTTAGCCTATTGACTCCCGCCCTCGTAGCAAGAGGAATATGGCCCTGGTCTGGGCGCTCTAAAAGATAAGGCAAAGTGAAACAGCCGCAGCTTTTGGGTCTCAGAGCCTCTTAGCAGCGGTGGGCGTGGCCATGGTGGTAATAGTAGCAATAGCACTCTCTGCTGCTCTTCACAGGTGCCCGCTGGGTGCGGTGGCTCCTGCATTCAGAAAAGCACCAACTCTGGGACCCAAGGTCTGGGTTCAGATTGAGTCGTCTTTGTTTCCGGGCCATGTTGATCGGGGGCAAGTCATTTCACCTCTCCAGCTTCATTTCCTTATCTGTAAAATGGAGGCAGTAAATGTCAACTTTCTGAACATATGGAAAGCTGGGTTCATGGTGAGCACCCCATAAATGCTATTGCTTCCTTGCCTGATTTCTGAGGCTCAGACTGTGCCTGCAAGGGGGCATTTTTATCACCTCCATTCCACCAGGGGAGGCAGCGAACCTCGGAGAGGCTAAGTGGGTTCCCCGAGGTTCAACCAGCTGATAAGGGTTTGGCCAGGACTTGAACCCAGCCCTGCCATCCTCCAAAGCCCATGTGCTGCCATAGCATTCACTGACGGGTGTTGCTGTACCTGTGTGTGTGGGGCCCCGGGTGTGGACAGCATGCCTGTACACAGAGGGGTGTGTGTGTAACGTTTGCACATGTGCACAGGTGTCCTCTTGTTTCTCCATTGCGTGAGGTTCCTGGTAGGTCGGCAGTTTCCAAAGAGGTGAACTGGTGTTTGGAGGTGCATTTGTTTGAGTGGGCCGCACAGTCCTCAGACCGCCCCTGGGGATGACTGGGCCTTGGGCTCTCCACTGCCCCAGGGATGCCTGTGTGAAGAAGGGTGTTTCTCCCCAGCCCAGGGCTAGCCAAAGCCGGCAGTGGGTGGACTGGGTATCCAGGCGTGGGCTTCTCGTAGGTGCTCAGCACTGCTGAGGGAGGCCCTGGCTGAGTGGCCTGCATGCTGGGCCTTGGCCAGACGCGCTGCTGCCTCCTTATGTGGACAGGCGGTTCTGGGCGCCGGCCATTTGCAGACTGGGAGGAGTGGATGTGAGGCCTGCAGGCCCTGGAGAGGAAATGGCGGCGTGGGCAGGCCCAGAACAGGACCCGGAAGGCGGGCCGAGGGAGGGAGCGGCCTGGAAGGCCTCTGTCGGCCGGTCAGCGTGGTAGCGGCCTTTCTCCAAGAAGCGGCCAGCTGGCCAGGCCTTCCCGGGCAGGTCTGTGTGTCTGCCCACATGCACACACGTGTAGCTGCGTGCCAGGGCACAGGGAGGTTTAGCAGCCTTATTTCCTAATAGGGAACATAGCAGTGCCTGGGGTTTGATGAGGCGGTGTAAACGCCCAGCACACCTCCAGACAAAAGAGACCGTGATAAAAACGATTCTTACTACAAGGCCCCGGCTTCTGTCTTTAAAATGGGGCTTCCAGCCTCTGCCTCAGTAGACGGCTGGAGGTACCACATGAGACCCTGGTCTGGGGAGCCCCTGGTCTGTGGAGACACTGGTTCGTTGGTGTTTCCCTTGCCGTGGCCTATAAGACGGGACAGGAGGCCCGGGCTCTGCAGTGGGCTCGTCTCAGCCCATTTCAAACCCTACCCACCGGCTTCCCAAGACCTTAACAGGATGGTATTACCCGGCACTCGCCCAGATGCCAGGGTGGCGCCGGGTGAGTGGCAGTTTCAGGTGGTCCTGGAGAAGGGTCCCGGCATCAGCTGATATGAGTCTCTGGGTTCCGGAGCTTCAAGGCGGGCTGGATTCAGGGTGTGGGCTGGGCCAGCCGTTCCGGCAAAACCCCAGAAGGAATCCACAGGAGGCGGGGACCGGGAAGGCAGCTGGGTTGCGCCAGTGCCTGTAAGGGAACCTCTGGCCCCATTTCCTGGGAGCCTGACCCCGCCCTAGGATTCCTGGAGTGGGTGTGCCCACGCTTCCGGCCCAGACGCGGGTGGAGGGATCCCACCCTGCCAGGCCTCCCGCCTGCGCGGCTTCTTTCAACTCGATGGGAGGACTCCTCCTGGGCCTGGTGCTTTGAGGTCCAGACAGCAGACGCTGGCGCCTGTGACCCCACAGCGAACGCCCTTCAGAGTCCGCGTGGCCGCATTTGGAAGCCTGGGCGGCGTGGAGACGGTGCCCTCAGCTCGAGATAGTAAGTTGCTCAATGCCTGCACCTGTGGAGACGCTCAGCACCTGGTGGGTGGGCCGCAGGGGGCTCGGGCCTCCATATTGGGTCTCCAGCACCAGGGGTGAGGTCTGTCCTGTGACGGACTCAAATGACTCAAACCCACTGGGCTCGGCCCGAGGTATCCGCGCTATGGAAGCAGCTTGCAAATGGGCTCTCCTGGGGCCAAGCAATGTGGCAGGCCACGCCGGCCCACGGCGGCCACAGCCTCGGCCAGGTGCTGTGGAGGAAAAGATGAGGCCGCTGTGGCCAGGATGACGGGTGCCAGCAGGGCAGGAGCAGTGGGGAACTCTGGGTGGTAGAAATCCCCTGCCTTGGTCCAGGGGAGAAAGCTGGGGGCCACATTCGGCACCCCCAGGGCAGTGTTGGAGCTTGTTGGATGTTAGACTCAGCCCCACAGGGCAAGGGGTATTGAGCTTTGTTGAGCACCTACTAAGTGCCAGACCCCAGGCCAGGTGCTTTCCATCCATTTTTATAAACATCCATTTTTAAATTTAATCTGCCAATTCTATTTCACTGCCACATCCATTTGGAGCCAGCATGTAGCAGTGCTGTTCTCAGGCCAGAATACGGAGTAAACAGGACAGACAGGGTCCCTGTCTGGGTGGAAGTTCCAGTCTCGTGACGTGTGGGTGCTAACGGTTTTCTATATGAGGAGGCCAAGGTTCAGGGAGCCTGAGGGATCTCCCCAGAGTCACGGGGCCAGCAGGTACCAGAGCCTTCTCCCTAACCCAGGTCCTCCCCACAACTGTGCCTGCACAGAACCACACAGGATCCCTGTTTATCTTCAGATCTTCAGCCTCTCTTGGATGCTAGTCTTGTCCGGTTCTCTCCAGATACCCAGCACTAGGAAGGACCATTCCGTCAGCTTGGAGTTCTTCTGCGCCAGGGAAAGCCGGAATTGTCCTGGGGGCATGGGTCACTCTGGCTCTGAGGCCCTGAGACCATTATGGCTGGGTGGCCATTGCGCTAGCATTCAGAGCGTGATGGTTTGGGCTGTACGGGGCTCCAGGGCACCCTGCCACTCGGGCTCTGTGCCCAGGCTGGTGTGCTGGCAGGTGCGAGACTGCACGCAGTGTGGCAGCAGGCGGTGGGAAGGAGGGAGCTGCGGTCGTCCTTGTTCTTGGTGTTCCTACGGCCCAGAGGTGGGAACCATATGAGACTGTACACCCAGACGCCATGTGCCAGACCAGGATGGGCTCACAAGACACCAGCCCTGCATGGGCAGATGGGGACCACGTCAGGTCAGGGGGCACAAGAACCTTCTGGAGACCCCACCCCATCCGTCAGCATGGTTCACACTCCTGGATGACCAGTCATCTCTGAGCGCTGTGGCACTCGTGGCCCTGAGTCCACGGCTCTTCTCGTGTTTCAGAGCAGTTCTGAGCTCACTTCATTCTGCAGAGCACTGGCTCAGAGAGGTTATGGAACCCGTCATGTGCCAGACCCCAGGATGGCCACGGGAAGAGGCCCGAGAATGCCATTGAGTGATGGGATCCAGCAGACCTGGTGGAGCACTGGGACCTTGGCCAGAGGGGCTGGAGCCCTAGACCCACATTCTAAGCCCTGCACTGCCTGCGCCTGGCCCACAGGCATGGCGGCCTCACTGAGAGGCAGGTTGCGTGTCCTCAGCAAACACAGGCACCAAACGGAGACCAGTCAGAGGCCAGTACCAGGTGGGGCTGAGAAGTTAGCTTGGAGCATCCTAGGAAGCCAGGAAGCCTTCCAGAGGTGGCAGCTCTGCAGCCCCCGGCTCCTTCCCAAAGCTGACCTCCAAGTGCAGCTGCAGGGCCCCTGCGTCCAGCCCTTGGGCCTGCCACATCCCAGGGCCCCACTGCCAGGCACCGCCCCGTGCCGGCCCTGTACAGGCCACATCTGCTGCAGCAGCCATGCCAGAGCTCCGCCTCCCGGGCTCCGTCCCCATGGAAACCACGGTGTGGGGGGGCGGGCTCCTGCTGCATTTGGCCCGCTGACTGGTTTCCATTAGAGCCGGCCTGCTTTCCTTGAGCTCTGCCCCTGCAGTTCAAGGCTTCCCCTGGGGGTTTCTTCCCACATTTACTGAGCACCAGCCGTTCCGTGCCAGGGAACCCAGCGGTCTGGGCCCTGCCCACCCTGGCCGACACCCACCAGCAGTGCCTGATGCCCAGCACCGTGGCTGCTCCCCTGTCCTTTCTTATTGAAGGCCAGCTGCGGCTGGGCCCTGGTGTTGTGGACTCAGCCCTGGATCTGAGTCAGGGCACTGGGCTCTCATCCTGGCTGGGCAGTAGAATCACTGGTGGGCCCTTGAATAAGCCCCTTCCTCTCTCTGAGCCTCAGTTTACCTATCTGTAAAATGAGAGCCTCTGTCTATGTCTTGAGTTCCTTGCAGTGTCGAGAAAGAAAGACAAAGAGAAAATGAAGCCACAGTACGCTGGTGTGCCGGGATCTCAGAACTGGGATTTTTGTTTGCTTTCAAAGAGGGTTTTATTTGAGGGAAGGAGTCATGGAATTTGACCAGAGGTGATTGTTTGAGGGGCCAAGAGCTAGCCAGAGCCCACGGACACTCAGCATGGAAGGCGCAGCCAGAAGCCCGGGCAGCGGTACCCACTAGCCCGCCTTGGCATCTGCTTAGCACCCAGTGACCTGTCTGTGAACACAGTGAGTGGAGGCAGGAAGCGTGCCTGCGCCGGAATCCAGAGGGCTCTGGAAAACTCCCCAAGAGGTTTCCGGAGGTCAGAAATGTGGGCAGAAAATGAGATCCAGCTTTTAAAAACCTGGCCGACTCATCCCCAGGGAGCCTAGGGAAGCCTGGGAAGGTGCCTCCACCACCACGTGGCTGAGTTGCAAGAAGAGCTCGCCGGGCCGGACCTGGGGGTGCCGGGCTGTTAGGGTCAGCAGCAAGGTGGCCCCAGCCCAGACTACGTCCCGGTGGTGTCTTCCTCCCCCGGCTCCTGGGAGTTGGGAGGCTCCAGCGGGGAGGTGATGATGGCGCTGGGGCCTTTTGCCTGGCCTGCCAGTGGCCAGCTTGGCTCTCCCCACGGGACCTTGCAGCTCCTGCTGCCTGGGGTGGTGGTGCGTGTTGGCCTCCCCTGGGCCCTGTGGGTGCTGGCGCTGGCCTGGGAACACGTTTCCAGCTCACAGACGAACAAAGCCTGGGAGGCGGGGGAACTTCTTGGCAGCAGGGAGTGAATGGCCCATTGGGGTGAGCAACTTGCTTAGCCTCCCCCCAGCCTCAGTATCCTCATCTGTAAAATGGGGCTAGTAACCCTGACCTCCTGGTTAGGGTGAGAGTTCGACGAGACGAGAAGCGGGATCAGAGCTGGATAAATGGCAGGAGACAGCATCGGAACTGTGCCCACCCGGCATCCTTGTCATGAGCAAGAGCGACCACATGTCCCAGAGAGCCCAGCTCCATGATGGGAGAACAGGGCCAGGCTGACGGTGGTCAGGCCCACCTGGAGTGGCTGCTGGCAGGCTCCAGGGTGACAGCCACCGTGCCCTGGTGGCTTAGGTAGCCTGAAAGTTGTCGTTTCTTCTTCCTCCATCTCAGCCAAGAGGCTGAGTCAATTCCCCACTCAGCTTCTGCCCCTGCCTCCTGCCTGAGGCCACCCGGCTTTGCTGACTGGTCCCAGTGATAGGGGACATTGTCACTGTGGCTCAAAGGGAAGGCTTGATGGCATTTTCAGTTTTCTGTCCTGGGAAGGA
The DNA here is from genome assembly GCF_037993035.2 of Macaca fascicularis. Classification (NCBI taxonomy): domain Eukaryota; kingdom Metazoa; phylum Chordata; class Mammalia; order Primates; family Cercopithecidae; genus Macaca; species Macaca fascicularis. The sequence goes on along the minus strand of NC_088384.1, from coordinate 5,506,568 downwards.
ATGAAACCTTGGTTCGAGTGACCGCATCTGGGTGGCCACAGCCTTTGCATCCCCTGCCTTTGCGTACCCCACCCCACCCTCCCGATAAAAGTAGGCCGAGGACATCAGCACAGAGCGGCTGCCGCGGTCCTGGCCAGGGCTTGATTTAGACATTCGGGGAGGCTGGGATAATGTAGGAAATGAAGGAAATTTCCCCAGGGAAAAGGGAAGAGAAGACAGAGGAGCTTAAGTGCCCACATGATTATTAAGCGTGGTTGGTGATTTACGGCCGGGCAGGCGGCTCCTGGCGGCTCCCTGCCCCCTCCCTCCCAGTGCCCTGTACCCTGGAGAGTGGCCATGGGGAAGATGGAGGCCACCAGGTGGGCCCAGCACCAGAGCTCCGCCTTAATCTCCTGGTTCTAGGCTCTTGGCAGTTCCTGGGCAGGTGGCACAGCACAGGGGACACAGCTCCTCCATGTGCTGGGCACTGACATCTGTCATCACGGCCACCTCACAGAACCCTGAAGGATCACCGGCCCTCTCTTACAGGCTAGGAAGCCCAGGTGTGAGAGGTCAAGCCTCGTGTGGCCCTCTAAACGGTGGAGCCTGAGCCAGTCTGGCCACCGGCCCAAACCCTAGGCCTTTCTACCACGGCCACGTTCAGCGGCCTTGGGTGGGAAGGGCTGGAGAGACCCTTGTCCCTCCTTAGAACAAGGGATGCAGGTGGAGTGGCAGTGGTGGTGGTCGCAAAGCAGGCCTCTGCCCATCCTGCCCTGTCTCCTGCCTTTCAGGGTGCCTGTCCTTCTCCTGGCGGAATTCCAGTCTCCTCTTCAGGGGACTCTTGAGACCCTCAACAGCCAGCCCTGACCCCCTCCATGGCCCCATCCTTGACCTCTCTAAACTATGGCCTAGTGTCACCTCCTCCTGGAAGCCCTCCCTGCTCTCCACTCACCCATTGCCCTGCTGTGGGCCCTGGGACCTAGTCATTGCCTGTCTGGGGACAGGGAAGTGTTCCTCTGGGAAACATTTTATGAGTGAATGAATCAGAAGAGAAAGCCATGACCTGCCTACCTGTGCTCAGTGCCACATCAGAAGCCACCAAGGTGTGGCATTGCCCCGGCAAGTTTATTTTTCCACGTCCACTAAGTAAGTTCCCCTTCAGGACTGATCCGAGAGGTTGTGAAGCCACACGTCATCAAAAACAGCATCTTTGCACTCAGTAGGCAGGCTGGTACAGCCTGTGGTGGGGGACCATTCCGCCAGCTGTGGGGTAAGGACGGCTGTGTGCGTCAGGCTACAGGGAAGCCGAGGTTACTGCTTGGGGGTTTCACTGGGGAACATTAACAAACAGAGGTGGCCCAGAAGGGTCATGGAGCCTTTTCTTCCTAGACTGCTGGGTATGGAAGGCAGGGACCCATTGACCCGTCAGGTGTCACTGGTGGGTGGTGATGCATTCTGTTAATTTAGGTCAGAGAATTTAGGTTCAGTTTACAGATTTCCTGCACAGTCCCTCGTCTGCATCATTGCTCACGAACATCCTCTTCCTCCAGGAAGCCCTCACACGCTGCTGGGCCCTCTCTCCTGGCCGCTTTTGGCAGCTGGGTCCTTGGCCAATCTGGTCCCTCCGGAAGGAACCGTCGCAGTCACCGTGGCCTTGTCTTTCCACGTTCCACCTTCTCAGGTGCAATGAACAAGGATGTAGATGCCACACACCCTCCTGGGGCCTGGCATCTTTGCCCAGAGGATCAGAGGCAGCTCGGGGAAGGCCTTTCAAGTGCGTCTTGGGGAGCTCACGGCTGGCCAGCGAGCAGGGCCTGGGTCCCACTCAGCTGTGGGATCTTGGACCAGCCCCTCCCCGGCTCTGAACCCCAGCTTCCCGCAATCTCTCTGACCCCCACTTCTGACAGATGATGGATCTCTAGAGGGTTCTGAGGGTCCAGGTGTGGAATGGCTGCCTCAGGCATGGAAACATTCCCGGGCTTCAACCCAGGATCCCACTTGGAGGACAGAAGAGAGATTTATTGCAGAGATGTTCATGCCTCTTTAAATGTGGAAAGCTCGACACACCAGCTGTGCTCCTGGGGTTGGGCGTTTGAACTGAGGGGTTGTGATAACGACCTGCTGGACTCTCGTGTGGCCGTTCACAATGAGAGAAGCCTCTGTGGGCGGGTGGAGGCAGCCCACGTCCACACGCACACGGGAGCCCCTGCGAGCCAGGGTGCCGAGTGCCGGGCCTGGCATGGGGTTGTCAGTGTTTGCTGCAGCGTTCTCTCTCTCAGTTTTCTAGAACTTTGTTGAATGAGCACCCATTCCTTTTGCAATGTGCAAAAAATGTTTAAGTTACAAAACTTATCATCTGGCCAGAGTGACACTAACCTGGCTAAATTATCGCAACATGTTCTCCCCCAAAAGAGAGACATTTGCAAATGCTCAGGAGGTCATGGGGCGGCAGCACCCATCTGCCAGGCACATTTTCTTTCCTCCATTTAAAAGGAGCAGAGCCGACTGAAGGGGAAGGAAGGGGTGTTCTGAAGATTTGGGCGCACAGGGGTGCTGCAAGGCCGCCTTCCCCCACATCTGGCATGGTTGATGAGAGCAACTTTGCTGCTGCTTCTGGGGCAGAATCCGTCCTTGTATAGCCTTGGGCGCGTGGTTAGAATGCTGCGAGTGTGATGTCTGGAAATAATACCTGTAAAGAAAGCAGGACTCAGTTCTCTCATCTAGAACCAGTGGCCTGTCATTTTGCCATTACAGATACTAGCAGTGTTTGTGACAAACCCTCGTCAAACAGAAGCTCCCGGTGGGTGTGTGAATGGCCACGTGTCTGGCCGTGGCTTGCTTTTCCAGAACCAACTTGGTGGTTAGCAGTCGTTGCCAGCTGCCTCGTGTGAGCACCCACTGTGTGCCAGGCAAGCCGCTGGGAATTTCACGTCTGTTCATTTTCTCTTTCCTGTGGCGTCAGATCACAGAGTAGGTGTAAATAGTTGCCTTTAGGATACAAAGCTGGGGCTCAGAGAGGAGAGGCCGGCTTCTTGAAGACTGAAGAGCCTAGAAGATTCTGTGCAACCTGTGTGTGGCCCGAGAGCCCGTGCTTCTCCCAGGGGTGACAGCTCTACCACTAGATGCCGTGTCCTTGGAGATTTGAACTCCCCCTGTGCCCTGACCCCACTAGCTGCCATGGTAGCTGTCAGACGTCCCGACTGGAGCCATTTTGGCCCAAGAGAAGTGGCTGAGATGAGGATACAGCCCTGGTTTGTGCAAACTCAGGGACACTAGGGGACATGACCGCCTGCAACTTTGCCATGTGTTTTTGACCTCTGCCGACCGCCGGGTGTTTTTTTTGTTTTTTGTTTTGTTTTGTTTTGTTTTTGAGACAGTCTCACTCTGTCGCCCAGGCTGGAATGTGGTGGCGTGATCTTGGCTCACTGTTACGGCTGCCTCCCAGGTTCAAGCAATTCTCCTGCCTCAGCGTCCTGAGTAGTTGGGATTACAGACATGCACCACCACGCCCGGCTAATTTTTATATTTTTAGTAGAGATGGGGTTTCGCTGTGTTGGCCATGCTGGTCTCGAACTCCCGACCTCAGGTGATACGCCCACCTTGGCCTCCCAAAGTGCTGGGATTATAGGCGTGAATCACTGTGCCTGGCCTGCTTGGGGTTCTTTGGAGGCCTTGGGCATCTGACAGCGTTACCCAGGGCCGGATTTCAATCCTTTCCACAGCATCTTCACACATCAATTGAGGGGCGCTTGGTGTAACTGACCTGTGCATGGAGGATGTTTCTCCTACATGTGACCTTGGAGAGGAACCAAGTTCAGTGCTGAAGATAAGATGAGACTGAGTCCCTGGCTAGTCCTGGCCCCCGGACCTAGGCCCTGCAGCTTGGCCAACGTCGGGGTTCCTGCAGGGTGCTCAGAGCCTCCTGGGCTGCCTCCAGAAGTGTCTGCTCAGGTCCTGCTGGCCACATTTATTGCCACATCTCCCAGCCAGCCCCTGCAACCTCCTCCCAGGCCCCTCCTACCACAGGCCCAGACTACAGCTGGCAGTCAGTTGTACGAAAAGAGGCGGGGGAGGAATTTCTCCAGGCATTGGAGCCTGGAGTGACGTCTCCCATGTACTCAAAGCCCCCTGGGGGATTAGCAGCGGGTGCTGCCGTCCACTGAGTCCCACCATGCCCAGGCAAGGAACATTGTCTCTGACGTATGTGTAAATCCAAGAAGGTGGGTGTCATTGTCCCCATCTTACAGACAGGGAGACTGGGTCCCAGAAAGGCAAAGAAGCTTGTTCAGGGTGACCGGGGGCAGAGCTGAGATGGGAACAGACCCTGCGGATGGACCTAGGGGTGCTTGTGGGCAGGGGCAGGGAGGGGGCAGGGATGGGACTGGGGATCAGCCTCTGGGGCATTTTTCCCAGCCCAGTGTTGACTCTAACAGGTTTAGCACCAGCCTCAGTGGGCCACGATCTGTGAAAATGGCCTAAGCTGGCCCTGTGCTGCAAGTAAGCACACCTTGGGGTGTGGGCTCAGAGGGGGGACAGCCTTGGGAGGCTCAGGCAGCCCCCAGGGAGCAGGGCATTTTCAGATTTTTAAAAGTCTCCGTGGGCAGGTAATGCAGCATTTGTTCAACTCAAGAACCCAGTGACGAAAACCAGGCAGAGAGGAAGGGAGGTTGCTGGGGTGAGTGGTGGTGGGCAGACTGCGGGAGCTGGTGCTGCTCGATGGGGCTCCTGTGTCTCCAAGGGGGGGAGCTGAAGCTCCCAGGACCACACCTGCCCCAAAGCTGGTGCCCACTCACCTGTGAGGGTAGAAATCCCACACACCTCTGGCACATCCAGGGCAGACGGGAGGTGGGCTGTAGGGCTGCCCACTGTCTCTCTCCACTTGCCACTGGGGGAACGGGCTTGTCCCATCTCCCCTCCCCTCCCTTGGCTCCTGTAAGCTGGAAGTCTGACGTCTGATGCTAATCTGGGTTTGAGATACATTAAATTAGGCTAGCTACAAAAAAGTAGGCCTCTGCGGCTGGGCCTGCCCGGGTGGCAGCCCTGTGAACCTGAGCAGGGCATGCCATGCCAGCCCCCATGCTGTTTGGGGAGCTCCAGTCTGTGGTACTTTTCCTGGGGGGCCCCAGAACTCCTGTCCTGTCTGCTCCAGGTGAGGGCATTGGGGTGACGCCAGCCCAGGGTAGCAGGTGAGGGTGGGTCACGTGGGATTCCTTAACCAGCTTGCAGGAGGGCATCTCCGTGGGTGGCAGGCAGGGGGACCCAGGGTTATTAGAGTGGATATCAGGGCACGCAGGGCCCCAGGGTGGGGGCTTTTATTTTGGCCCAGGCTGCTGGTGGGAGAGTGGAGAGGGAGCCCCAGCCATCCCAATGATGGGCTCTGTGGCCTCAGCGCAGCCTCCTAAGGGTTAGGACAGCATATGCAGCACAGCGCCTCCTGCAGGCTCTGTCCAAGAGGCAGGAGCAGTGGGCCTGCGCCGACTTCCCCTTGCTGTCTACCACCTGCAGCTTCTGTGGGACCCCGGACCCCTCCCAGCCCTCAGTGGGCATGGAGATTGTCACCGTGGACCTGTTCCCATTTTCAGAGATGGGCTGATTGTGGCACAGCCTCTGTGGGATGGGAAGAGGGTCGGGGTGGGGGTGCTGGCTGCAGGCTCTGCCCAGCGTGTGGCCAAGCACATCTGTGGGATGCCACCAGCAGGTCTCCCAGCCTCGGAGGCCTCATGAAACCAACTCGAGGCCGGGAGTGTTGCTGAGAAGACGCCCCCTTAGCTCGTTAGCGGTGACCGGGGCGACTCCTGGCCCTATCCCGTCCCTGACCCAGCACCACTTACTCTCAGCTGTCAAAGAGGAGAGTTGCCCCAGTCCTCAGGTGACACGGTTTCAGGGCGGCCACACTAGGCCACCCAGCCGGCCAAGCATTCTTGCAACCCGGGGTCCATAGGAGCTGGGAAGCCTGGGTCTGGGGAGGGTTCCAGGAAGCGTGAGAGAGAAAACAGTCGCCGGGGGCCTCAGTGCCCGAGGTGTGCAGCCGTACAGGGCTGTGCAGCGCCCTCCTGCCTCAGGACCTGGACCCTACCTTCCTCCTACCCCCACTCAGGGCTCAGCACCCCACCTGAGTCTGGCCTGAGGCCCAGCAGAACCCCAGCCATGGTGCATCAGACTTGGCCTGGGTTTGCCCTCAAATCCTCACCAATGGCAAGTGGTGCCCGCCTGCCAGCCTGAGTTGAGGCAGGATGGGGAGGGTACGGAGCGGGCCTCTGGGTCACCCCAGGCGAATGCCAGCTGCTGGGCCTTGGTGTTCTCCTGCAGTCAGTCTTAGGGTGTCTCCCTCCGTGGCTCACAGTGACCACTTGAGTCACCTCTTGGGAAAGAACCAAAGTCCTATTTGGACCTTGTAAGTCCCAGATATTGGGTATCATTCCAGGAGTGATGGGGGATAAGTGGGGCACTTCCCAACATCCCGGGTGCCAGGCACTATGTGCCGTACCCAGGGACAAAGCCACATAAGACATGGTCCCTGCTGTGGAGCTACCAGGCCTGGGGAGATGTGGGCATTGCAAGTATCTGTGAGCTGATTTCAAGGGACCCCCAGTTTACTGCTAGAGCTAGGGAGATCCCTGACTCAGGAGGGCTCCCTGGAGGAGGTGACCTAAAGAATGGATAGGAATGGGGCCTTTGATGGTGGGAGAACACTCCAGCCCTCGGAACAGTGGGTGCCAAGGCAGGGCTGAGCGAGGGGGGCAGGGGCTTCTTTGAGCACTGAGGTGGAGAGACGGCGCTCCGCTGTGAGCCAGCACCCTGAGCCCCACTGGCCCCTCCTCTGCGGACCCTAGAGGACACCCAGGTCCACAGTTGGCTGTGCAAGAGCCAGTGGGTGGGGTTTGCTTTTGGGCGTGCGCATCAGGCAGGAGCAGAAGCAAAGACAGAGGCCGTCCTCGCAGCCCTTTGCCTCCCAGGAAAGTTCATCTCAGGGCTCGCTGGGTTGGGCCCACCTGCAGGAGGTTGTGAGGGATCCTTGAGGGGTGGAGGGAGGGGCCACCTTCACTCCCTCCCCAGTCTTCAGCCACCAGACCTCCTGAAGTGACTTCCTGGTCTCCTTGTGTCTTGCAGAACGTGGCCCCGTCCCAGAGCACCACCCGAGACATCAGGAGCACATCGCGGGCTTGGGAAGACCCTCCGGGACCTCACGGCCCAGGTAGCTGCATCTTTCCCCTCAGCCTGGGCGGGAAGGGACTCACTCCAGTCACAGGCAGCCTGGAGATGGGTGATCTGGCGGAGAAGGGGAAACCCCGGCACCAGCCCGGCTCCCAGGCCTACCTTGCAGCCCGGTCTGCCCTGCCCAGGATCCTCGAGGAGCTCAGCCTGACCCTGACAGCTAGAAGAGACCCCACTCCAGGCCTGGGAGTGAGGGATTAGAACAAAGGGTCCCTGGCCTACTATGTGACCACTGCCCGCAGCCCTGCCCAATGGGACAGGGACCCCCCCACTGCCTCCTCACCATCCAGATGGCCTGGGGGCACCCAAAGCTTCAGGCAGCCCCTGGGCTGGGCCCAGGCCTCATGGCGGTCTCAGGGCAGGCAGGGCCAGAGCCGACAGGGAACAGATGAGGGAAGAGTGCCGCACACACCCGGGGGTTCCACCGTAAGGCTTCCTCAGCGTTTCTCTTTCCTTCCAGGTCTTCCACCCTTGGCCACCTCCCCAGTGACGCCTGAAGCTCAAGGGACTGTGTCTATCCTCAGGTGAGTACAGTTTGTGAACGTTGATGAAAATCGGGGCTCCCCAGACCTCTCCCTCCTGGCTCCACCCTCCGCCGGGCGTGCCTAAAACTGGACACACACACACACACCATGCATGTGTACTGCACCAGCCCCAGAGCTCTGGGGGCCAAGGAGCCAGGCAGGTGCTTGCTGCACATTGGCATGGGCTCAGCTGGGGCTGGCCTGGCCTCCACCCTCCTCGCCCCTGCCAGCCTCTTTCTGCAGCTGAGGAACCGGGGCTCCAAGAAGCCAGATTTGGTCCAGGTCTGGCCCTGTTTTTTGGGCTCCCTCCTGCCTGAGTTGGGTGCCGCTTCTGTTTGCAAGGATCCAGCCGTCTCAAGGGCCCTGGGAGGGGAGGCCAAGGGCAGCCTAGGGGACCAGTGACTATGGGGCAATTTGCAGTATCTGCTGGGGGCTCAGCAGGTAAGATGGCCCCTGCCTGCTGCTGTCTGTCATGGCTGTCTTGAGGCCACGGCCGGGGACGGGCCTGTCATGCTGGGAACTGCTCAGAGGCTGCAGCCAGCCTGGGGCCCCTCGCCCTGGCGAGCCAGCCCCCGAGTGCAGACTGTCGCCGATGATTCTTTGCTCCTGGGGCATCCGTGCGGCCATGTGGGTTGGGCAGGACTGGCATTCTCCCCTCCCTGCTGTTGCCATGGCCAGGGGCAGGCCCCCCTCCCGAGGCTGTGCGGAGAGGACCCCAGGCCGCTGCATGTCAGCAGAGCAGCCGGCGTCTGGCCCGGACCCCTCTGCCATCTGGGGCCCGGCGTGTTTACAGGTCGGCCTTGCCCGCCAGACTCTGCAGACGCTGCTGCCCCGGGGCCTTTGTGTCTGCATGCAGGGCTGGGCCACCAGCCCAGCAGAGACTGGGGAGGGACACAGGTGGGGAGTGGGGGGAGGCCCCTGGGGGAATCAGGGAGGAGGGGCAGGACAGAGGAGAAAGAGGATAGAGGGTAACAGAGGAAGGAGAACAGCGTGGGGGCAGGAGAGGGGCAGGGACTGGGGAAGAGGAGACACAGGGCAGGGCAGGCAGCCCTTGGAACTGCAGGGCTGTCACAGGGATACCAGCCTGGGGGAGCAGCTGACCCCAGGTATCTGATGGGGGCCTAGTGGGTCTTGGCCAAGGTGATCTGGTCCATGGAGCCGGGGTTTTCTGGCACCCACCATAAGCCCAGGCCTGCCCGTGGGACCTCATCCCACCTGCACCCAGCCCTCCCTGTATACACAGCTGGCCACCATCTAATGTAATCCCCCTGACATCCCATGGGCAGCAGTGGTGGCCTCCAGGTTCCAAATGAAACAGATCCCACAGGCGTGTCCCTCACACAGGATTGGGCATGGAATGTGCCCTTCCCTGAGTCTCTGACTCCCAAGCCTGGACAGACAGGTCCAGGGAGGCTGGGAGGGTGTGCCCCCTGGATTATAGGGCCTGGAGTGGAGGAGAAGAGGCCTGCAGAGGAGAGTGGACAGTCCAGGGCTGGGATCAGCACCCCAATATGCATGACCCATGGAAGATGAGGCTGGGTGCACACAGTAGGTGCTTACTCAGTGCTCATCAGATGCCAGATGCTGGCGTAATCACCACAGGGGTCACACACCCTCTGTTAGGACCACCAGCAAGACAGGGCTACCGTCCCACACTGTTCTTGCAGAGACGGAGCCTGGGGACCAGGAGCCTGGGTGCTGGGGTGCTGACTTGGACTGGGGGAGCCATTGAAGGTCCGTGGGGACAGGGACTCCCTCAGCAGCGTTTGTTTTTTAGCTAAGTCAAAACTGCTTCCCTTGGAGTCCTTGGCCCAGGACGGGGAAACCTCAGCCAGGCAGGTCCCTCGGCCTTGCCTGCCTCTCATGGGCTGTTCAGGCCTCACACTCAGGAGGTGGCATCCTGCTGGCCACACCGTGGCAGTAGCCCAGTGCCTCACCCACACTTGGTGGCAGACAACAGGAGCCACAGCCCCAACCAGAGCCGGCGGCCACGTGGCCCCCTTGATCCCCGGCACTGGCTGGTTTTCTGAAGGAACTTGGTCCTTTTCTGGGTACCCTGGGTTCTGGCTGATGGAGAGGCCGCCCCGTCCTTCAGGAATGGGTGCAGATGTGAGATAGGTGATGGCCTGTCACCCCATGGCAGAGCCATGCTGAGAAGCCACATCAGCCGGCTCCAAGACTGCCTAGTGGACCTGGTATCCACAGCCTGAGAATGGGCCCCGGCGGACCATGATGTGACCTCAGCAGCCTCTGCAGACGGTGGAGTGGCACTTTCTCTTCTCCCCAGAGGTTGAAGGGCGTGAGCCATGGCCCCAGGTTGCCTCTGCATGCAGGTCGAGGGGACAGAAGTTTGTTTTCATGTCAAATATCCAGATGCCTTTTTTTTTTTTTTAAGATGGAGTCTCGCTCTGTCACCCAGGCTGAAGTGCAGTGGCATGATCTCAGCTTACTGCAAGCTTCGCCTCCCGAGTTCAAGTGATTCTCCTGCCTCAGCCTCCCAAGTAGCTGGGACTACAGGCGCCTGCCACCACGCCTGGCTAATTTTTTTGTATTTTTAGTAGGGACAGGGTTTCACTGTTAGCCAGGATGGTCTTGATCTCCTGACCTTGTGATCCACCCTCCTCGGCCTCCCAAAGTGCTGGGATGACAGGCGTGAGCCACCACGTCCAGCAACCCAGATGCCTTTTTTAATTTTTTAAAATGTTTTTATTTTTTATTTTTTTGGAGACAGGAGTCTCACTCTGTTGCCCAGGCTGGAGTGCCTTGGTACGATCTTGGATCACTGCAACCTCTGCCTCCCAGGTTCAAGTGATTATCCTGCCTCAGCCTCCAGAGTAGCTGGGATTACAGGTGCCTGCCCCACACCAGGCTAATTTTTGTATTTCTAGTAGAGACGGGATTTCACCGTGTTGGCCAGACTGGTCTCGAGCTCCTGACCTCAGCTGGTCTGCCCGCCTCAGCCTAAAGTGCTGGGATTACAGGTGTGAGCCGCTGCACCTGGCTCCAGATGCCTTTTTATACTCAGACAGAAGCAAGCAAGCCCTTACAATGGCCCTGCATTTGATCTTTCAGTCCCGCTGAAAATAGAGATGCTTCCTGACTTGCAGTGGGGTTTGTCCTGAGAAACCCACTGTAAATTGAAAATATTGTAAGTCAAAAAAGCATTTAATACACCTAACTACCAAACATCATAGCCTAGCCCAGCCTCCCTGAAACGTGCTCAGAACACTTATGTTAGCCTCCATTTGGGCAAAATCATCTAACACAGAGCCTATTGATGATAAAGTGTTGAAGATCTCCTGTTATTTATTCAACACTGTACTGAAGTGTGGTTGGTTTCTATTGAATTCATATCCCTCCGGGTTGAGAAATCTTAAGTTGGACCCTGGTAAGTCGGGGCTGTCTTTATGGACAGAATGCAGAGTGATTTTGTCACTCGGCACCTCCCTGTTGGCTCTGAGCAGCGCTCTCTGGCTGGGAGAAACTTCGGTGAGCATGAGGTTGAGCCCTCACTGTGACGAGGGATGCGACATGGTGCAAGGACAACCACCTGCAACAGCATCTGGGTGAAACACCTTCTTGATTCGGTTCAGATTTGTTAGGAGTTCCTGTGGGCCAAGCCCTGAGCCAGTCACGTGGAGTCATCCCTCTTCCTGATGTCCCTGCTGAGTGTCCCTCACCTGAGGCTCCAAGAGCCTATGGGACTTGCCCCGGCCACCAGGCTGGCATACAGCAGAGCAGGGCTCTGGCCCCAAGCTGCCCCACAGTAGAAGCACCTCTGGGTTCCATGAACATAGTCTCGCCAAGGCGTGGGGCCGCCAGATCCCTCAGGGGCAGGGAGGGGCTGAGGTCTGGCGTCTGGGCCGAGCCTTCCGAAGTCTGACTGTGTGGTGGGGACAGGCCCTGCCACTCAGGCCCTTGCCGGGATGGTGTCGGAGTGGGCCAAACCCCAGCCCTAGTGCTCCTGGCAGTGCCCAAGGCTGCTGCCTCCTTAGCTCTAGCTTCCCTCCCTGGCCTGGTTGGTTGGGCACCTGGCCTCAGGCATGGCCCATGCTGGGGGCTTTGTTCACCACACAGTAGCGAGCTGAAAGCACTGCCATGTCCAGCTCTGGGAAGGAGCAGGCTCCCAGTTCATCCCGCAGCTTCGTGTCGCTGCTCCAGCTGTCCCAGGTACGACGTGCCCTTCTCCAAAAACACCTCTCCCACCCAGCCAGGCTGGCCTCGAGAACTGGGGAGCCAGAGGCCCCTGGCTGTCCCTGAAAAAGGAAAACGGGCCTCCTGATGGGGGCTTCCTGGGCTCACCCAACACAGAAGGACCTAGTGCCTGTGCGCAGGCAGGTAAACATCTTTGGGTCCCCGTTCCCTCATCCCTGAAACATGGGGAGCACAGTTGCTCCTGCACTGGCTGTGGCTGTGGTGGAAGGAACAGCCACTCCATTCCTGCATTTGATCAGGTTACGCGTGGACTGAGTGAGTCACCAGGTGTGAGGGGCTTCAGTGGGTGCCTGGCGTGTCACAGTGGCAAAGCATTCACATTGGCCAGGTCCCCAGCTGGGAGGATGTGCCCAGGAGCCTGCGGTATGCAGCTGGTCTAGCCCCACCGTGGAGCAGCCACATGTGGGAGAGGCCCCGGGAACAGGCGAGGTGGCTGTACCGTTCACCCCCAGAGAGTCGTCAGGGCACCTGGGGACACGGTGATGGGGACAGTAGCACCTGCCCTTGATGCTGCACTGTGTCACCCAGGCAACCCCCACCCCGTGAGCACCATGCGGGCTTCCCTCATTTCATTCTTGTTTTTTGATGCAGGCCCTGCCCGTGGCTCCAGATCGGCGGTCCCCGTCAGAGGCCTGGGCTGAGTCCTCAGGTGTGTGAGTAACATTGTCCCCTGACCCCGTGGCCCTGTGAGCACCCCGCTGCCGGTCACAGCTCAGCTGCCCTGGGCCTTGGCCTCCCTGTCTGTGCAGTGGTATTGGTGGCGATCACAGGCTTCTGCCCTGCACAGGCCAGGAGGGAGTGCCACATGGCTGCACCCCCAGCCCGGGAGCAGCCTCGCTGCTGGACCTCTGGCTGGACCTTTGGGTTCTCAATAAGACCTGGTGAAGAGACATGGAGACCACTGCTGGGTAGGGGCAGGAAGGCATCCTTGTGGCACCCTGGGGCCGTCCGTCTGTCGGATCTGGGGGTGCTGCCTGCCAGGCTCTACTCTGCCTCCAGCGAGTGTTTGTTGGGGGCAGTGGGGCCTGTGCCTCTTGTCCAGAGGAGGCCAGAGAAGGGGACACAAGAAGGGAGTGGACAGACGGTCACCAGACAGATGAGCAGGATGGGGCTCGGAGCTTGTTTGGGAAGTGGCTGGTGCTGAGCTTGGCTGGGGCAGGGCTCCAGGAGGGGCCGAGTGGGCCCCACCTCCCACCCTTGTTGGCAGGGCTCCAAAAATTCCAGGCTGTGGGGTGGGTGCTGTGGAAGGTGGAGGGGGGAGCAGCTTCCCATCCCTGGAGCAGGTTCCCTAGCGTTCCCATGGCAGCTGCTTCATGGCACAGTGGTCCCTGGAGTTCAGGCCAGGCCCTCGAGCCGCCTGTCTGGGGACCACTCCAACCTCGGCTAAATGAGGAGCAGCCCTCCCTGGGTCTGGGGGCAAAGGAAGGTTTTGAATCCGGGAGCCCAGGCTCAGTAGGCCCTTGCCACCTCCCCCAGAGGTCGTGCCTCAGGCTAGGCCACCTGGGCTGCAAGATGGGAGGGCATCGGTGCCCCAGGCAGGCCCCAGTCCCCCGGGGCCACTGCAAGACCCTTAGACGGGACGACAAGGTCTCTAGAAGCCCCTGCCGCTGGGAGCCTGGGTGGAAGAAGGTTCCAGAAAAGGCCCACCTGCCTATCTCTGGGCCCACGCACGGGGCGGGCACTGTGCTGCTTTTCCAGTGGCTCCTCCTCCTCCCGGCCCCATAGCCGCTCCCGCCCGCGGCGGCCTTTGTCTTCCAAGCGCTCTGCAAAATGGCCGCCCGGCCTGCCGCCATTTTGTAGCTGAGGTGGCCGCGGCCTTGGAGAGGCCTGGGAGGGAGGGCGGCCATGGCCCGCCTGCCTGCCCTTGGCGGCCTGGACAGAGCCCAGCACCGGCCCCCGCCCATTCTGGCCTTGGCCGTGTCTGACCCAGGCTTGGCACCAGCCAGCCCTTGGCAAGGCAGGCTGGGAGTCCTGGCCCCTCACCCAGCCCTGCCGGCCCCTTGCCACCCTGAGGCGGTCCTGCCGAGCAGACAGAGAAGCCTTGAGCCAGAGCCGGGCCGGTGCAGCCTCGCTGGCAGGGGAGCCCTGGGCCGAGGGCAGTGCAGGCAGTTGTGGGGCCCCATGGGCTCCCCGCACCTCTTCAGGGGCGATGCCTTCAGGCCTTGACCGCTTCACCTATCGCGCTTCTGGCCTGGCCTGGCCGGGAGTGGGTGTCTCAGTGGCCAGCCCAGCTTCTGACTTAGAGATGGGCACCGCCAACCTCAGGAAGAGGGCAGGGCCGCACTCTGGCCAGGATTCTCCTGTGGTGGGGCCAGCCAAGGTCTGTGACACACAGGAGTGGAGGACCTGTGCCCTCCTGGGTACCTGCACAGCCCCCACTTTCCTGCAGGCCCCATCCCCACAACCTCAGCCATGCCAGACAGCATCTCCCTCCTCACTGGAGCCCCTCGGCCTCTCCCGAGCCTCTGAGCTTGCTTCCTGCCCCATGCACCTGCCCTTCCAGCACCCAGAGGATCCCAAGTGGCACATTTCCGAAGGGACGGTCTCCAGGAAACCCCTGGGGGCCGGGGGGCTGCAGATCAGCATCAGGGAGACACTGGGTGTGGGCTGTGGAGGACAATTGTGCCCCTGGCCTGGCCAGCAGGTGGGCCCTGTGGGAGCCCTGTGAGGTTGGCCACACATGGGTTCCTGCAATCTCTGCAACAAGGTCCCCTGGAGGGCAGTGCGCCTCCTAGAAGTTGGGAGAAATCTCCAGGAGAAGCAGGGAATGGTGTTTGATAAGTGTGTGCATTTTCTAGGGGTCAACGCAGGTCCTATGGGTGGCGTGGGGTGGTGCCGGGTGGACCCCACGGTGGCCTGTGTTCTCTACATGGCCGTGGGTCGGTTCCTTGCTGGAGGAGACCCTACCCCAGACACCTGCCAGGCACCCAGCCAAGCCCTTGAGGCCTGGGAAGGTCTCTGGACACCACCCTACACCCCGCCCAGACTCCTCTCCCTGTGGTTCCTGGACAGAACATTCCATCACCACAAAGCGAAGTTTGCCCAGGCCCTGCCCTCGCCCCGGGGAAACCCAGCCGGGCATGGGAAGGAAGAATTCTGCCCGCCTGCCCGCTCAAACCAGAGTTGCCCCACATGCCAGGCCAGGCCTGCAGCTTCCTGGGGCACACGGAGCCCCAGGCTTCCCGGCAGGAAAAGCCCCCCCGCCGCAGAAGGGCTGGTCCCTGGTGGGGAGTTGCTGCTGGGTGGGGTGACCGCAGGGCGGGGTTCAGGCTGGGGTATTTTTAATGATGTGGTTGCATCTGGTCACCGCCCCCTGCCACCCCCGATTCTTTCCTACTCTCCCCACCTTGTGACCCAGACTGTGACTTGAATTAAGAATGTTTTCAGATAAGTACACGCCTTTGAGGTTAAAAGTATGCCTAATGATTAAACACCAGACAGAGGTCCCCACAGGAGAAGAGCGGGCTCCGCATTCCTGCTTTTCCCCTTTGGACTCCAAGTGAGCCTGTTTGCGTAACCCTGAAGCATTAACGAGCAGCTCCGCCGGATTCTCCCCACATCCCGGGGGCTGGCGTCCTGACCCATCCTACAGAGGAGGCAGCTGAGGCCCAGAGGGGTTCACCTGCCCCATCCCAGGCCCATCACTGAGGGAGACAGAGCAGGTCAGAACCAGGCCTGGCAGCCCCCACGCCTGTGCCCCATGGATGCAGGTGCGTCTGCAGAGCACGGTCCTCCCCTGCCAGTGCCAGCCCTCAGGTGTCTCGGGTGCTGCGTTACTTTTGTGAGCTTCCACGCTCACACCTGTGGCCACAACGCTGGAGGCTGCTGGACCTCTGACCCTGTTCTAGGTGCAGGACATGTGGCCACAGCAGGCCTGGCCCCTGCCCCAGGGAGTGGACGTTCCCTGAGCCTGCCCCCCACCCCCACTGAGAGCTTAGTGGCTGTGAGAAAACAGGAAAGCAGGAAGCTAGACAGGGCACAGATCCCTGACGGTGGAGACCCTGACCCGGAGCATGTGGGTGTCAGTTTTGGGGAAGCCAGACAGGGAGGGTGCTAGCAGGAGGGCCAGTGAGGGGACCTTGGCACCCCAGACATCCCTGGAAGAAAGGCAGGCCTGGGGTCCGGGCCACGCTCCATCCTGGGGCCACTCCTTTCCCACCTGTGTGAGGTGTGCAGGGCCAGGGGAGGAGCCTGGATCTGAGGAGTGCAGTTCCAGTCGTGGCTTTGCCACGGCCACCTCGTGGCATGCTGTTGGGGACCATGAGACTGTGGGCGGCCTAGTTGTATTGCAGCCTGAGGCCAGAGGAGAGGTTAGTAACCCTTACCCGTCCCATCTTGATTTAAGTTGGTATTTTTAGATCATGGACCCTTCTGCATTGATTTTTTTTAATTTTGCAATAAGATATTTCTGCTGATGGCTGGGTTTTTGGTCCTTTTAACATGCCTCCCACACCTCGCCCTGGTCCCCGCCCTGCCGCGGCCAAGCCAGAGCCGCAGGCTGCCCGGTGCGCGTCTCGTTAGCTTTCTGGGCTGTGTTTGCAGGAGGCCCGCCTCCCGTCCGAGCCCCCGGACGCCACCCCTCCCCGTCTTTTTCCCAGACCCCATTGTTGGCACGGCTTGCTGAGCAGAGACACTGGCTGCTTTATGGGGAGAAACCCAATCAGGGTGGCGGGGGTGTGCTCTTTGGGGGGTGTCCGGCTCCCAGTGGCCCTGAGCCAAGCCCGAGGTGACTTCAGGGTGACACCGTCTGTCTGCCTCACTTGCTCCAGACATCCGCCCGGCCCTGAAATGGCCACCTGCCCACTGAGGCCTCCGCACACCTGTCCTGGCTGGCCTGGCCCCTCCCCTGCCTGGGCCTGCCGGGCACCCTGCCCACGGGCAGACACCGTGGGGCCGGGGCAGCGCCCGGGAGGTGGCAGCTGGCAGATGGCAGAGCGCCTGCCGACTGCTCACTCCCCGTCAGCTCTGCTCAGGGAGCGCCGTTCACGCTGCGTGGTCCGCCCAGCCCTCATCCAGGCTGGCTGGGAAGGGTCTCTCTGGTCTTTCTCAGGAAGCCTCCTGAGAAAGGGGAGATTCCTGCTGTCTCCCCAGGCCTGAGCCCTGTGCTCACCCCCAGGGCTGCCGGGCAGGTGGGCCTGGAGATCACCCTCGCGCACACCCCACAATGCACACAACTGGGGCCTTCTCCCCACCGGCTCAGAAATGGCTCCATGAGTGGGTCACGACACGGAAACATCAGTCTTTCCCCACCCCGTCCTCAAGAAAGTCCTGGTTGTCGGCTGGAGTTCTCCTGTGCAAATCCTCCTGTGGTGGGGGTGGAGCCCACTAAGGTCACAGCGTCTGCTTCCTGGTCCTGTAGAACACAGCAGTGTAGGGTGTGCAGGAAACGTGTCCAGACACCCTCCTCAGAGTCCCCCAGAGCGGGCACTACCACATTGAGGCTCCCTGACCACCGCAGGCCTGGGTGGTCCAGATGTGAGTCCTAGAGCCTTGGGGGCAGAGCCGGGACTCACCGGGGAACACAGGGCCCTCTGGGGAAAGGAGCGGGAAAAAGGAGGGTGGTCGTGCCTGGCAGAGGGACAGGCCAGGGCAATGCTGGGAGCGGAGGCCTGCCCGGGGCACTGGCTGCTCTGGAAGGCTGGAGGGGGAGCCAGGGCCGCGGGCACGCTGGGGAGGGGCAGAGGCAGTAGAGAGGGTGGCAGCAGTGGTGGATGGCCTGGCTGGCTGCGAGTGCGGGCAGGGCTGGTGCTCAGGGAGGGGGAGGGAAAGGCACCTCCCAACCGGTGTCCCCACAGGCCCCTCAATAGCCTGGTGGGTGACTCTCCTTGTCCCCAGCAGGGCTGTCCTTGCTCGAGGTCACATAGTACAGGGCTGCGGGGAACCAGAGTATGTGTGCTCCCATCCAGCATCTTGAGCTCAGCCCTGGGGACCCACATCCCTTCCTGCCTGGATGCACAACTCTGGCCTTTGCACCCCGTGCCTGTCCTGCAAGGGCACTCCGGCCAGAATGGGCTGGAGTGAAGTGAAGTTTTGATTCACTGGACAAGCTGTTGCCGAAGCCCTGCAGCCCAGACTGGATCCTGTGGGCCCCTCTGGGGGGTTTCCGCTCGTGGGAGGACGCCAAGCCTTCCTTGGCCCTGGGTCCCAGGGGAAGCCGCAGCCCCTGTGGACCCTCAGCATCCTCCTCGGTGCAGTGGGGGTTTAATCCCTCCCTACAGGGTCCAGCCACCTGCTGACAGGCCAGGCGCCCGGGAAAGTGGCACCAGGCTGTCCCCCTGTGCATCCTCCGGCCCTCCTCTGGGCCGTAGACATCCAGGCACCAGCCTGGCAGGGCACAGGCTTCCCAGCAGGGGAACGTGACCACTGACCACTCAAGGACAGGCCTGGGTCTTGGTCGCCTCTGATCTGGCATTGTCCAACACAGGGCTGGCCACGGAGGCCATTCCATTCAGGCCGTTGCAGGGGTGGGTGAGCCACTAGCTAGAGACAGGCCAGGCTGGAGTGTCGGTTCTGGTGCGGGATGTCTGGGCAAGGCCCAAGGTCACAAAGGGGTTCAGGGCTGGGTGAGGCCACATCTCTTCTAGAGCTGACACTTGTCACTTTTGTTTTTAAAACCAGACAGGTCAAGAAGGGGCGCTGACCTGGAGCCCTTGCCTGTGGCTGGCTGTCCTCGCAGTGAGCTGGGCCTCCTGCCGTCCTGGCTCTGGAGGTAGGAGGAGCCATGGGAGGTCCGATAGGGAGGGAGGGCCATCGTCTGAACCAGGCCACTCCTGGTCCTCTCCAGGCCCCACACTCAGGCACAGAGGTCCTTAGATGGGGACCTGATGGTCTCATGGCCAAACCTTTGCCCAGGCTGTGGCCTCCCCCGAAGCCATGTCTCTTCTTGTCTTCCCGCCACCCTTCCAGCAAGCTCCCCTGGTTGGCCCACCTCATCCGCCCCCTGTGCACTTGGGGCATGGTGACCTTTGACTCTGGTGGTGCACCCCTCAGGCTGGACAGGGCCTGAAGGAGCTGTGGTTCGTTGCAGGGTGTCTGAGTGGAAGAGGCGCCCTCAGCCTCACTTCCACACCCTGAAGACTCTCTGGGCCTGGGCTCTGTTACGTGCACTGCCTGTCTGCAGGGCCCAGCCTGCCTCAAGTGCTCCCTGGGGACAGAAGCCTTGCGGTAGCCCCTCCTGTCACCTAGCCACCGGTCATCCTGGAAGGCAGCCCTAATGCCCTGAGGCTACCTGCCGTCGCCCAGGATGACTCAAGATGCCACCTGGGTAAGTCTAACCCAGAACAAGAAAGGCCAAATAAGGGAAACTGAGTCATATCTGCTTCTCCCAGGCAGGGCTAGGGGCCCAGGGAGAGGGCACTTGTGGTGACGACCAGGGTGGACTAGGGGCCTGTCTGCTTTTCTCTGTCTGCCACACCTTATAGAGCCAGACCTGTGGGCTGGGGCCCCCCCATGATGGGCACTGCAGGCTCTGGGGGGCTGAAGTCCTGGCTTGGGGGACCTGTGGGGGCCGGGCTGGGGCCATTGGAATCTGTGTGGTGGTCCCCACCTGCACTCCAGCTCTGATGGCTGGTGGCGGGGGCCCTGGCAGCTGACCCCTTGCCTCAGTGGAGAGACCACGGCCCACGAGGGCATGAGACCTGCCCAGAGCGTAGCCCAAAGGCCGGCCTGGATTCCCACAGCTCCACCTGCTGGGCCGTCCTGCGCCACCCCGCTTTTAGCCTGCTGGGACCATGGGTCAGAACCCAGTAGGTAGGTGTGAGGGGACCCAGCCAGCCAGAGACTAAGTCAGGAGCCCAGAGCGCATGCTTAGGGTGCAGCCCACCCCACAGCCTTCCCCAAGGCACTTCCCAGGGGTGCAGATGGGGGCAGATGCGGGGACATTCAAGGTGGACCACCTGACTGGGAGCTGGTGATGAGGTGAGCGACAGCCTGAGTCAGCCTGAGCTCAGCGGAGCTGGGATGGCCTTGATCTTCCCACTCTGGCCACTCCAGCTGGGAGGGTCCAAGGAGACCCTCAGCCACTGTCCCTTCAGCCCCCGCCCCACCCTGGCTGGCTCTGCCAGGACAGTCCTTAGGGACATCTTGGTCCTGCCCACCAGTCAGGGGATCCAGAATTGGGGCAGGGGAACAGGACCCCCAGACCCTCTCATACAGCTTTTGTTCTGAGGCCTTGAGGGAACATGGGGTTTTCGAGACCCCAGGGCAGATGATGCCCGGACAGAGGAGGGTCAGGCTGCATTGGGGCCCTCCCGGTCCCCACGCCTGGGTGAGTCAGCATCTCAGTCTCCAGTTCTGGGTGGGTGGCGCCAGGTGTGAGCCTCAGTAGTCTCCTTGCTGGCTGAGCACCTGGGATTTGCTGCAGATACCCCTCGGGAGGGAGTAGGACACAGTGCCCAGAGAGCAAGCAGACCCCCTCCCCGACCAATTTCTGAGAGCAAAGGCACCTAGAGCCAGAGACTCAGCATCCCCGAGCCTCAGTTTCCCCCACTACGAAGTGGGATCCAGCCAGAGACTCAGCACCCCTGAGCCTCAGTTTCCCCATTACGAAGTGGGATCCAGCCAGAGACTCAGCACCCCCGAGCCTCAGTTTCCCCACTACGAAGTGGGATCCAGCCAGAGCCTCAGTACCCCCAAGCCTCAGTTTCCCCACTACGAAGTGGGATTCATTATCTCAGCCTCACCAGGGCTGTGAGGATTAAATGGTCCAGCTCAGCCTGGTGCCTGCCTGGAGTAGGCGGCCTGCTCAGGATGGGCTGTGGAAGGAGGGCTTGGGTAGACCTTCCAAGTCCAGTTGGGCACGGGGAGCTGAGAGCTGGCGCGCCGTTTAACTTGGCAGGAAGCAGAACATTTGGACTTCACTCTGCTGCCCCCCTTGGCTGTGTGACATCTGGGTCACGTTGCCTCTCTGGGCCTCGGTCTCCTCACCTGTAAGAGGAGTTGACAGTCGTGCCTGCCTCCTCAGCTTTTCCCCAGGCTCCCCCAGGAAGGTGGTAGCCACAGTTAGCATTTGTTGAGGCTGACCCTGCCCCAGGCCCAGGATAGGCGGGGCTCAGGGAGGCCCATCTCTTGCCACGTTCCCCTGCTAGGGGAACCCCGAGACCCCCCTCAGTGCTGTCCTCATGCCACACTCTGCCCCAGCCCTGTGAGCCCCAAGCTAGGGCAGTGAGTGTGCCAGCCCCCGTAGGGACAGGCACTGGACCCTGGGTGGCCCGGAGGGTCTGTGCTTCCCCCTCCAGCTGCTCTCCCCAAGAGGCCACTTCCTTCAAGGAAGGAAAGAACCATGTCCCGCCACCTCCTATAGCATGGTCAGCTCAGGCCAGCCTGCATAGCACGGCCAAAGCCGGAGTCCCTGGGGAGGGATGCCTGCCTGCCCAGTGGGAGGAGACAGCACGCCCCGGGGGCTGCTGCTCAGCCAGCCTGGGGGCCCCGAGTGCTGCTTCTGGCGGCCTGTGCGGGGAGGGAGGGCCAAGCAGGGTGGGCATTCGCACGCCCGTGGCTTGCTGGCCTTTGATAGATGACAGCCCTCCTCTTAGGGTCTCCAGTGCGGAGTTCCTTGGGGACATTACGGCCACTCCTGTCCAGATGAGAGGGGGCCGGCTGCCTGTGACAGCGTCACAAAATGCCACTGGGGCTTTCCCTCCCTCCTTCCTTCTCTCTTTCTCGTCCCTCTCTGGTTGGTGGTTTCCTGCAGGCTCCTGTCCCTGCTGGTGCTGGCCACGGTGTCCCCACTCCCAGAGGTTGGGTGTCCCAGTCCCCTGCACCCACCGCACCTGCCCGCCAGAATCCCTGTGCCCTTGGTTCCTGTGGCTTACCAAGCCCCGAGCCCTGTTCCCCTCAGCCCTCTTTCCTCCCCTGCTCCAGGAGGTGCCTCTGGAAGCCATGGAGTCCCATCGGCACCAAGACCGACTGCCCTTTGGGGTGAGGTAGTAGGTTGTATAGTTTGGGGCTCTGCCCTGCTATGGGATAACTATACAATCTACTGTCTTTCCTGAAGTGGCTGTAATATCTGCGGTGGACAGAGCATCTGGAACCCTGGCTGGGAGGGGCAGGGGCAGGTTTGGGGGCAGGCTTGGCAGCAGGTGGGGGCAGGCTTGGCAGCAGGCGGGGGCAGGTTTGGGGGCAGGCTTGGCAGCAGGCGGGGGCAGGGGCTCCCTGCACTAAGAAGTTTGACAGGCCTAGGTTCCTCTTGCCTTGTGACCTTGGACAGGCCCCGATCTCTCTGGGCCGGTTTCCTCCTCTGTAAAATGGAGGCAGATGAGGAAGGAAGGAGAGCATCCAAGGCAGAGGAGAGCTGAGCCAACCCCACCCTCTGCCCCAGCCACACTGAGAGCAGCGATGCATGCGGCTGTTTGTCCGACCTCTGTCTCCCAACACCAGCCCCATCAGACACAGGCTCATGGGTGACCCTGAGCAGGAGACTGGGCCATACCCTCCGCTGAGCACCAGAAGGCACCACGGGGCCAGGAGTGGCTGAGACATGCGGAGGTCACGGGGCCGTGAGTGTTGGCCTTGCCCACCACCCCAGGTGCCCAGCATGTGCCCCAGCCTGGCCAGCTCAGTGGCAGGGCCTCTGCCTGTGGAGGAAGGGAGGCCGAGGCACCTTTCCCGAGCCGGAAGTAAGAGGAACAGCTCTGCACACACTGGGCCCCACATAGGCACAACCTGAAGGCAGACGGCGGCTCCTCTGTACCTGGGGAAACTGAGGCCCAGAGAGCCAGGGCTTCCTGAGACCAGCCAGTAGCAGCTGCCCCTTCCTGGGGTGCCATCTCCCCATCCCTCCTGCCCTGCGCCTGCCCAGCCCTCCTGCTCCGGTGACTGAGGACCGCTGGGCAGGGGCTGGTGTTGGGCGGGGGCGGCGGGCCCTCCCGCAGTGTAAGGCCGGGCCTGGCGGGGTGAGGTAGTAGGTTGTGTGGTTTCAGGGCAGTGATGTTGCCCCTCAGAAGATAACTATACAACCTACTGCCTTCCCTGAGGAGCCCAGTGACACGACCCCACGGGAGGGCTGCCCCCAACGTCGGTGACCTACAGGGGGCCTGAGCCGAAGATGGGCGGGCATCTGGGGCCTAGAGTCAATAAAGCTGTTCTGACCGTGAACTTGGAACTGGCCCCTTTCATTCTGGAAGCCCAGGGACTGGGCTCTGGGGGGCATCTGCTGCGGGACAGTGTGGAGGCCCCCGGCCATGAGCTGTTCCAGGTCATCAGGCTTGTCTGCTCGTGCCTCTCAGCACCTCCAGAGTCCTCAGCTGGCTCCATGCTGCACCCTGGGCTCAGGATGCCAGGCCCAGCCCATTCTCTGCCCTCTTATGCTGCCTTTGAGCCAGGCAGGCTGAGCACCAGGACCCAAGCCCAGTGGAGAGGTCCCCACGGGGCAGCCACCGAGGCCCCAGGTCCGCAGCTCAGAGCACTGCCAAGGCCTGGCTCCCGAGGCCACCTCAGTGCCTTAAGTGCCTTGACCAAAGCCTGGACATGCCTGTCCTTCCGTCCTCCCTCAGGACAGTTCCCAGGGCACCCGTAATTCCTCTGACTGACTGCCATCCCAAATGTGCACCTATTCTCCTGGGAGGCCTCATGCCCCTGTGCCAGCAGCTGCCATAGGCTGGTCTCAGCAGTCCCACTCTGGGCATGCAGGGTGGGCTTGTCCATGCCTGCACCAGCACTGAGAGCACCTGGAGGGGAGGTGCTGACACAACTGGGCCCACACCTCCCCCACCCAAATGCCCATCCTCACCCCTATTGACCCAGGCCACGATCTTGGCCCAGATTCCCCCCTGTGCCCTCCTGACCTCCCTTGGTTCTGCAGGCAACCCCAGCCCTGCATGGCCACATCTGGACAGACCAGCACCCCCTACCCTGACACCCATCTGTGCCAGTTCTTCATGGCAAGCACCTCAGAGCCCAGGCCTGCCTACCCTCCCAGAGCTGCTGCCACACTGTGGACCAAGGGCAAAGGGAATGTGGAGGAGGGGCCCAAGGGCAGGGAGGGCTTCCTAAAGCAGGGGCCATCTGAGTTGGGTCTTGATAGCATAGGAGTTTGCAGCTAGAGACGAGTGACCTGCCCGGTGGTCCCTTCTCCCATCATCCTCTGGGGCCAGAGTGAGTGACCTGCCCCGTGGTCCCTTCTCCCATCATCCTCTGGGGCCAGAGTGAGTGACACATGGGCACTGTCCAGCTCCCCTTCTTCACCCCATAATCAGTCTGCAGCCACGTCTGGTCACTTCTGTCCTGTGAACACCATTTCCATACCTCCCCACTCCCACTGCCTCAGAGTCTCAGAGCAACCCCCTCTGTCTCCGGAGCAGATCTCTGCCGACACCCTCGCCTGCGCTGCTTCCCAGCACCCCTCCCTCATGCCTGTGCTCACCTCCACCAGGACTCTCTCCTGCTCACCATGGCTCCCCCACCCCTCAGTCCACGGCTCAGACCCACCTCTGGCCACCGTAGTCCCTGTCTGTGTCTGAGCAGACTGTGAACGTAGCCTCTCCTCCCCGCCCCCATACTGTGTAGTTGGAGCAGGGTTTGGCCCTGCAGAGCTCAAGGCCTGGTCGGGGAGCTGCCAGGGACACACAGTGGCCACGTGTTGGGGTCAGCATCACAGTGGAGCAGCCCAAGGGCTGGGGAACCCTAAGGATCCCTGGACCCAGCCCTGCAGTCAGGGGTGGCTTCCTGGAGGAGGTGATGCCTGGTTCACCCCGTGTCCCTCCCTACCCTCCAGCTGACCAAAGGACTGTCTGTACCTAGAGATGGGGTTGCCAGAACTCGCCCAAAATATAGGATGAGGGCCCTGGGAGGAGGGAGCCACTTATCACCTGGTTGGCAGCAGCTTGTGAAAGCTCTGGGGGTGACAGGCCTAGATCAGTCACTCTGCTCACCAAGCCTGTTTCCCGTCTCGTGGTGGGGTCACCGTAGCTTCCACCTCCCAGGGCGCCCATGAGGATTTAAGCTGATACTATATCAGAGTGCCCAGGGATGTGGATGAGTCACCTTGAGAACAAAGTCCAGAGAGAAGAGTCGGGGACCAGGGACCTTCAGGATGGCCCCAGCTTCCTGGGCCGTGCAGGAGCCTCGTGCCACGGACCCCTCCCAGCTCAGGCAGTACAGCCAGGGCACAGTCTTACCCGAGGCAGAAAGGTCTGCACGGCCCTGCTCGCCGAGGAGATGAGGTCTCGGAGAGACTCGAGGGGGCTCCTGGGCTGTCCGGAGTGGGCCCTTTGAGAGGCCCCCGGGCCCTAAGGTTCAAAAGGGCCACTGCTGACCTTGGCCTTCCTAGGAGGGATGCAGAGCCGGTCTACCTCTTGAACCCAGCAGTCTGAGCACCAAGGGACAGGGCCGCCATCCAGGGCCAGGGCTAGGACAAGACCAGCGAGGTGGCAGACAGGGAGCATCTTGAGGGGGACCTTTCTCGGGTCACGCGTCAGCATGGGGCGTAGAGCTGAGGGCCCAGGAAGAGTCTTGTTTCCATTTCTTTTGAAGCAGGAAGGGAAAATGGCCCCTCGAATATTGAATGTAGAATGTGTAATGAGTATGTTCTGGAATGGGGTGGATGACGGGTGAATACAGCGCGAACCCAGCCTGGCCTCTGGGTGTCTTCTCACCACCCTGCTCGGGGGTGCGGTTTGTGATTTTGTTGTGAATTGTGGAGGAAGGGCCCAGGAGGGCCACGTGCCCTGCCAGGGAAGCCGTAAAGGGCCTTGCCCTGGGCGGTCAGTGCCTCCTTCAATGGCTGCCATCTCTCACCCCGCCCTGCTTCCCCCACCATCCGCCCCTCCTGGGCAGCCTGGGCCCCTGCCCGCCAGCCACCCCCGCCATTGGACTGTGCATTTCCCGACAGCGACACTGTGTGGCAGCAGCCCCCACCTCCGAGGCCAAAGCTGGGAATAGGGTGACCCCTTCTGGGCTATGGAAGCCTTGGGTTTGAGGACAATCCTGGGGAGGGACCCCAGGGCGCTTCCCGCTCCCCTGGCGTGTGTGTGATTGAAGGGGAGGTGTGAGGGCCTCTATGCCCACTACAGCCACAGGACCGCCGGTCATTGTCCTGAGCCAGTGACATGCCTGGCAGCCTCCTGCCCGGGTGCCTGTAATACCAGCTACTCAGGAGGCTGAGGCAAGAGAATTACTTGAGCCCAGGAGGTAGAGGTTGCAGTGAGGTGAGATCACACCACTGCACTCCAGCCAGCCTGGTGACAGAGCAAGGTGCCATCTCAAAAAAAAAAAAACAAAAACAAAAACAAAAAAACAAAAAAAAGCCCACTGAATGAACAAACAGGTTAGAGTGAGGACTCAGTCAAGTGGAATAGGGTGGAACCTAGCACCAGGGGGGAAAGTGGCAGAGGGGGCTGCAGGGTAGGCCAGCAGCAGGGGGCAGCCCCTGGGGGACCCTGGGGACCCAGGCTGAGGAGGTAGCTGGCTGGCTGTCCCTCTCAGGAGCCTGGGAAATACTCTTGGATGGCACGTTCCCTGGACAAATGCCCCACGGTTGCTGCTCACAATGCCCTCTCTCGGAGTCATGCTGTGGTGAACCTATTGAAGGCTCTGACAAGGCCTGCAGGGAGGAAACAGGTCCATGTGACTTGGTTTACCCACAGTTTCCTGGGCTAGCCGGACTGTACCAGCTCTGGCTTTTTAAGTCAGACCCAGTGGCTATCCCACAGTGCAGAGGCCAACACAGGGGCTTGAGCGCAGCCCGGGCTGGCAACCCTGCATTGGCCACCGTGAAGGGAGAGGAGTTGTAGGGGTGTAGAGCTCTGAGAGGGTGGCTGCCCGGGCTCAGGCCAAAGGATGTGCCGAGACGACAGTAATGACCAGGGAGTGTTGGAGGTGTCGGGTTTGAGAGGCTGTCGAAGGGTGACATAGCTGGGACCTGGGGACCGGCTGGGGCAGAGACGGGGGTGGCGGGGAGGCCCAGGTCTCTCCAGGTGGGTAGGTGGATGGCCACTGGGACAGAGGAGTCAGGCTGGGGACAGATCTGGGCAGGCGAGATTTAGGACCTGTCATATGTGAGGTGCCCCAGGGACTGACCTTGAGAGCTGGAGGCCAGGCCTTTGCTACCAGGGGAGCCACCTAGACCCACCCTGTGATATGAGACTCAGTAGCTGCCGGTACCCCCACCCTCCCTGCCCACCTTGCCCTAGGGGCTTCTGAAGAGAGGCCTGGCTGTCTTACCCTGTCAGTTGGGGCCCTCAGAGTCAGAAAGCGCACCTCACACCCTGTCCCCATGGGACTCAGCGGGCTCCGGAGCAGCAAAGGGAACAGCAGCCAGGCCCCAGACAGGACTCAGAGCTGGGCAGTGCTCTGAGCTGCTCCGTGAGGCTGGCTCAGGGCTGGGACCTCCGAGGACAGGCGCTGACACGTGGTTGTTGGTGCTGCCGCTCTAGGCAAAGCTCTGGGCCATTGTGGACTCCCCCTCTCCCCAGTGAGCTGGGCCTTGGGCCTGGGCAGGGCCTAGCTCCTAGGTGTGAACCCCAGACCTGGTCCCATTTCCTTGCTTTCAAGAGTGAGGCCAGTGTCTCCTACAAAGATGCTGCCAAATGTGGGCCCTGGGACCCATGCTGGGGAAGCAGGTGGGACCTGCTAGTGCTCACAGCTCCCAGGCCTTGGCATGGCCAGGGCGAGTGCACCGGACCTCAGGCGCTGGGCTCCGTCCTCCATCCTTGCATGGCCAGGCCCCTACATCCCCTAAGCCACTTAAGCCCAGCTGCAGGCATTGGACAGGCGTCAGGAGCCCTGATCTCTGTCCCTAGTCCAGGCCCTGCCTCTATGAGGGACCTGGGGAGATCCTACCCCTCCCCAGCCTCAGTTTCCCCAAGCTCACAGGAAGAGGACATTGAGGGTCTGGGGATGCTTTCCACGCGGCTCTGGTAGCGGCAGCTTCTGGCTTGGCCACCAGGTGGCGCCTGGCGCCCAATGAAACGCGTGGGTCTGGGAAGGGGCAGCCATGTGGACACCGCCCCAGGCTGGAGAATCAGTGTCAAGGAGGCCTGGCCCCGCCTACACCGGCCCCTAGGCTGAGCGGCCCTGGGGTCAAGAGCACGGAGGTGGTGGGGTGGGTACGCAGCGTTTCCAACACCAGCCTGGCCACCACCACCATTGCCGGGGGCATCTCCGGCTCCGGCAGCAACATCCCCCAGGCGGGCACGGTGCTGGGTACAGCGGGGGGCTGTGGGTGGAGGGGTGTGCAGGAGGCCGGCCCCTCAACCCTCCAGTGGGGTTGCAGGAGTTCTGCCGGACTGGGGTCTCACCCCACCTCCCTCTGTGCTCGCTTCCACTTCACCCTGGGCTCCGCTATCCTCTGCCTCTCCCAGCCTCAGTTTCCCCATATGTAAAACAGGTAATAATTCCACCCCTTCCGTGAGTGGGTGAGGCTGGCCACAGGCCAGACCAGGAGGCCCTGCCCATCCCCCTCCTGTTTGCACCACCCTCTGCTCCCACTGCCCCCACCGTGGTGCCAGCCACTGCACACAGGATATCCCCACCAGGGCCGCCTGCAGAGCAGAGGGTACTGCCCCATGCCCAGCTGCAGAAGGTCGTGTGGCCCGAGGTCACACCTAGCAGATGAGATGGCGAGAGACAGGAACAAAGAGGGAGCCCCGGTGGTCCGGCACTTGCCAGGTGGTGGGAGGCGTCTCTAGGCGTCTCCCGTGCTCTCGTCTCATCCCAGGAGAGGCCAAGGTCCAGTGTCCCATCCCTGTGCTCTAGATGAGGATACAAGACCCAGAGACATGAGTCCAGGTCACATTGTGGTGTCCCTCAGGGATAGGGGCCTTCCCTGCTCCCCTCTGCCCTTGGGCCAGCCATAGGAGTGGGGGGCAGTAAACACTGTTGTCTGTTGTGCCCAGCACGGTGACAGCTGGGTGACCCTGGTCAAGTCTCCAACCTCCTAGAGCCTCGGGGAGACATCTGTAAGGGAGTCTCGGGGGGATCGGGGCAGACAGCAGCAGGGAGGGTTCAGGGTGTGGGAATGGCTGTGGGCAGGAGGCCCTGGCAGCTGATGGGAGCTGGGACCCCAAGGGCAGGGAAACCACCGGCTCTCCCAGCTGGAACGACCCGTGCCTCAGTGAGGGGCAGGTGGCCCACGGGTGAGATTGCCTCATCAGCAGTGGGCAGGGTGGCTGCTGGCTGGCGCAGCGGGAGCCTGGTGGCAGGCAGGGAAGCGGGCTAGGAGTTGCGGCCAGGCCTGGTGGGCTCTGCTGCTCTATTCTGACCCTGACATCCCAGGCAGAATCCCAGCCAGGGCAGAATCCCAGCCAGGGCAGCCTTGTCTGGAGTGATGGGTTCAGCTGTCTCCCTGGGCCTGGGGGAGGTCGTCCTGAAGAGGTCAAGGCCAAGGTCACTGCTGTCCTGCCCGGTGCAGGGCCTGGTCCCGGACAGGGTCCACTGCCCAGAGACACCAAACTACTGGAGCCAGAGGGCCCAGATGACAGGGGTCCTCCCCCACCTGGCTCCCAGCCTCAGCTGGATCTCCCCCAGCTCTGAGGGGCTCACTTGGAGGAACAGCCGTCTCCCTGCAGACGTGCCCCTGCCACCCCAGAGGACAGGGCATCTGGCCACGGCTCCCGGGAGGCCCTCGCCTCAGACACCCTCCTGCTGGCCCTGTCCTGGCTCACCGCCGCCCTGGGCCTTCCATCCTGCCACCCCACCCCCAGCTAGGGGGGTCTGTCCACACCAGGTGACAAAGCCCACTCTGGCTGCAGGAGCTCACTGGGCCCTGGTCAGGGAGGGGCTGAGGCCTGCCTGGAGGAATCAGTTGAATCAGATGGAGCCCTATGGACAGGGCCAAGGCCAGGGCTTGGTGTGGTGCTGGGCCCACCTGGCCTTTGGTGAACAAAATAGTAGAGAGGGGAAGGAGATGGGGAAACTGAGGCACAGCGCGTGAAGTGCCCAGTCCAGGCCAGCACGGCCTCAGGTTCCACACGGCTGCTTTCATCCCTGATGCTCACTCGTCCACCCCAAGCCTGTGGTGGCCCCCAGCGTCTTGCCCCAGAGCCTGTGTCGATGGAGGGGCTCTCAGCCCGGGCAGGGGCTGGCGACCAGCTACCCGAGGTGACCTGCAGCTGCAGAGGGGTGGCCTTGGTGCTTCTCTTGCTGCAGGAGGAGGAGGAGGAAGAGGAAGTGGCCCCTCTGCTTTACGGGACTGTGATTCCAGTGCTAAATGCAGAAATACGGCTTGGCTGAGTGCCGCGTTCAGCCAGGGCCAGCTCCCAGGAACAGCTGGGCTGCCAGGCCATGACCCAGGGCCTGGGAACACAGTGAGGCCTGGCCATGCTGCGAGGCCTCACAGGGGCAGACTGCTCAGGAGGCCAACGACCTTCCCAAGGGTGGGCAGTCAGGGAAAGGCCAACGGCATGCCCGCCGTGTCCTCACGCGGGCCCTCCTTCCCCTGGGACCCTCCCAGTGCCAGCCTCCCACCTGGGCTGGGAGCTCCCTGACTGCTCTGGTGCCTGGGCTGCTCCCGCGAGCCTGACTCTGACGGTGCATGCTGCACATCATCCGCGGAGTCCCAAGTTCTGGCCCCTGCAGTCATCCCCATTTCACAGCCAGGAAACAGAGGATGGAGGAAGTCAACCGAGGTCACGCGGTGGTGAGTGACAGAGTTGGTGTTGCAGGCAACCGCTGGACGGAGCCACAGCCACACTCTCCCCAGCACACCCCACTGCCCCTGTGCCGTGGGACTGCTCCCCATTTCACAGATGGGGAAACCAAGGCTGAGGGGAGGAGCAGCAGCAGCACATCCGTGGACTCTAAGTTAGCATCCTGCCTGCGCGCACAGCCCCAACTCCCGTAGTGAGGTTTGCCTCCCCGGCATGAACCAGGAATGTCCAGCCTTATCGGGAGGCTGGCACCAAAATCCATTCTGTGTGGGTGAAGGCACCCACAGGGAGCATGCATGGGCCATGGGAGGTGTGCCGTCATCAGCCTGAGAATCACGGACTGTTTCCTGACCACTAACCTGAGTCCTGAAGGCAAAGAGCAGAGATAAAGCAGGGCTGTGGGGTGAGGAAAAGTGTGCACAGCATCCACAGGTGAGGAAGCCCCTGCCAGGGACAGGGCCTGGGGTTCAGGGGAGAGTGGGCAGGCCACCAAGGGCCTTGGGCACCCGTGGGTCCCTGAGGGCCACGGGAAGTCATTGAAGGTTTTAGCAGGTGAGTGATGAGATGAGAGGAATGTGGTTATGGTTGTTGTTGTTGCTTTTTTGAGAAGGAGTCTCACTCTTGTCGCCCAGACTGGAATGCAGTGGCACAATCTCAGCTCACTGCAACCTCTGCCTCCCAGGTTCAAGCGATTCTCTTGCCTCAGCCTCCCAAGTAGCTGGAACTACAGGCATGCGCCACCATGCCCGGCTAATTTTTTTCGGCTATTTTTTTTTTTTTTTTAGTAGAGACGGGGTTTTACCATATTGGCCAGGGTGGTCTTGAACTCCTGGCTTCAAGTGATCCACCTACCTGGGCCTCCCAAAGTGCTGGGATGACAGGCATGAGTCCCACGCCTGGCCCAGAGGAGTGTTTTGAAAGTTCCTTCTGACTGGGTATAGATTCTGGATTGGGGTCACAAGGGTTGAGGCAGAGAGGACAGGTTGGTAGGTGGGGGCTTCCCCAGGCAGGTGCCCTGCAGTGTGGAGGGGAAGCCGGTGGAGATGGGACATGAGGGAGGGGCTACACCCCACGGCCCTGAACTCTCTCTCCAGTGATGGATGAGGGGCGTGGATTCAGTGGCCCCCTGCCTCTGGCAGAGCCCAGATCTGGGGCTGGTGCTGCCGGGCCTCTGGCCCCCATTCCCACGCCCAGTCCCTCTGCCCTCCTGGGCTCAATCTCCTGTCGGTCCCCCGCACAGGGATTCGCACCGGGGATGGGCCTGGCTCAGACTGTGCCCCGCTCCTAGCCCACATCCAGGCAAACAGCCGTAAGAGCAGTGAGAGCGTCCGCTCCTGGGAGCGCTGGGCAGGTGCCAGAGCTGATGCCACCATAAGGGTGCAGGGCAGGGGTCACTCCTGCTAGGCCCCAGGGAAGCCCCTCCCTGCAAGTTGGGTCCCAGGAAGCAAGGGCAGGAAGGGTGTTTCGGGCACAGGGAACAGGATGCGTGAAGGCTGAGGTGGAGGGAAGTGGGTGGGTCCGGCAGGGGGTGTTGGTGGATTGGGGTTCAGAGAGGGAGCCCTGTGTTCAGTGTGGGCCACAGAAGGAGGGAAAGCGCTCCAGGCGGGCAGAAGGGAGGGAGGCAGCAGAGGCTGGGAAGAGACTTGGGCCCTGTGCACATGAGGGGAGGGGACGGAATGAAGATGCTGAGCTGGCCACAGAGGTCACCGAGGTTGTCCAGAACACGCCCGCCATATTTATGTGACACCTCCCGAGACCCCCAGGCCTATTTCAGGGCCTTCAGTGCAGGACCCCGGGATCAGCAGCGAGCAGCACAAACGAGAACCTTAGTTCAGGGAGAAGCACAGGAGGGGAAGACGAGGCGTGGTCGGGGGCAGGCTTCTAGAAGCACCTCGCCTACAGGAGCGTGGGTTGGGGGACCGGGCTGGAGACAGGTCCCAGACTGGGGCAGCAGTGGCAGGAGCTAAGAGTGTGGATGGTCAGGGTGACTGGGACAGGGGTCGTGCCAGGAGCAGCCTCATCACCTCCAGGTTTCCCGAGAGCCATCAGCACCCACACCCGGGTACTTGTGGCTCCCATATCTCAGGACCAGCAGCAGGATTCAGACCCAGGGCGCTGGGGTCTGCAGCCCCACACTGGACGCTGAAATTTGCATGGCCTCAGCACTGGCTGCTCTCAGCCATCAGGTCACCCGCGAAGCGGCACGTGGGGACCCGGCACTCTCCACCCGACAGAGTGGACTCAGGCCCCTGATCTGCTGATGGCCAGCCAGACCCAACACAGACATTCATCTTGTAGTTGTTTTTTGTTGTTGTTTGTTTGTTTTGAGATGGAGTCTCACTCTCTTGCCCAGTTTGGAGTGTAGTGGGGTGATCTTGGCTCACTGCAAGCTTTGCCTCCTGGGTTCAAACGATTCTCCTGCCTCAGCCTCCCATGTAGCTAGGATTACAGGCATGTGCCACTAAACTCAGCTAATTTTTTGTCTTTTTGGTAGAAATGGGGTTTTGCCATGTTGGCCAGGCTGGTCTTGAACTCCTGACCTCAAGTGATCCACCTATCTCAGCCTCCCAAAGTGCTAGGATTACGGGCATGAGCCACTATGCCCAGCCT
The DNA here is from genome assembly GCF_037993035.2 of Macaca fascicularis. Lineage (NCBI taxonomy): Eukaryota > Metazoa > Chordata > Mammalia > Primates > Cercopithecidae > Macaca > Macaca fascicularis. The sequence goes on along the minus strand of NC_088384.1, from coordinate 5,473,441 downwards.
CATCTTGTAATTAATGCTGCCTGTGTACCTGGCCTGTGCTGGCTAGTGCCATGGTGGTAGCCACCCACCTGACAGCAGCTGGGAGGTCCCTGGGCACAAGGGGAAGAGGTGACCGGGTGGAGGAGCTTGGTCTTGCACAGTTCTGAGGTGACACAGCCACCCTGGGCTGCACACCACTGACCCGGCCCTGCGATGGAGGCAGTTACCCAAGTACTGGCTGCTGGCTGGTGCTCTGAGGCAGAGGGCACAGTGGGGTCCAGCTGGGTCGGGGGGCCACTGAAGGCCAGGGAGCAACAGGGGGCTGGGTTGCTGTATTATCACAGGCACAGCCATCCCCTAAAGCCACTAGGCCAAAGGGCCTCCTCACTCCTGTGTGACGTGGCCCTGAGAGTCCAAAGGCCAGGCCAAGGTCATGCCATGGTCAGTGTCGGCCAGGGCTGGAAGCCGAGCCTCCTGACCCTTGCACTGAGCCCTCTCCTCTGTTCAGGCCACAGCATCCAGGCCTGGGGCCGTGAACCTGCAGTTTTCAGCTGCCAGGGCTGGGCTCCGAAGGGCTGTGGACTCATGGGAAGGAAATGTGAGCTCCGTGGAATCCTAGCAGGAGTCCGTGGCATCCTCAGCTCTTCCGGGTATGCTGGTTACAGGGGCAGATGGCTGGCATGCTGGGGGGCCTCTGGCTCTGGCAGGGTGACTGGGCACAGCCTAAGGGCCTGACTGCCTGACCCCCAGGGAAGGGATGGCTTTGGACCACCTTTGAAGGCCTCCTGCCCCATAGATGATGCAGCCTGCAGCCACCTCGGTCTACTCAGCAGGCCCTTTCCAGCTTGGCACTGGGTCACAGGTCCCATTGGTCCCTGAAGTGCCAGCCCACAGCTCCAAGGAGGGCTACAGGGGAATATTGGCTGGCTGGGAACTCACAGAGCCCCAGGCAGCACTCAGCTCCCTCCCCAGCCCTCCTGCGGGGCCCTACTGGCCTCTTCACCCCAGACCTCCCTGTCTGTCCTCCTTCCAGGGCAAAGGCCCCAGCTCTCACTTGGGGCTCAAGCTATCCTGGGCTCCTCACTCTCTCTCGGTCACTGCCCTCCCCTCCCAGACACCTGTCTCCCAGTCACTTGTACCTCCCCAGCCCTGCGGTGCAGTGTGAAGCCGGCCCTGGCACCCTGTGGTTGTCCCGCCTCACCCTTGACCCCCCGAACCCCCCAAGTCCCAGAGGCAGGACTGCATGATGCTTAGGAGCCCAGCCTCCAGAGCTGAGTCCCTGGTTCAAATCCTGGCTCCACCAGTTTTATCTGTAACCTCTCTGCCTCATTTTTCTCACCCCCAGAGTGGGGATCACTGGTGCCATCCCATAGGGCCAGTATGGAGATTAAATGAGCAAGTTCTTACAAAACCTGAGAATGCAGCACCGGCCATTGCTCCAGTCTGGTCTAGGTGTTCTCCCTGCTAGAACATTCCTGGTGCTCCTTCTCCCCACAGTGCCTTCCCCACCCCACCCCTTCCACCTGGAAAGCAATGGGCCTCATGCCTGGGAGGGGCCTCCTGACCCCCAACCCCAACTGCCCAGGCCATGATCCAGAGCACTCACCACTGGCTTGGTGATCCTGGGGACAGGGCCAGAGATGGGGTCACCTCTGCATCCCCCATCCAGAACAAACCTGGTCCCTCCCCAGCCCCGGACAGCACTACAGTTCCCTCCTCCTGCAGAAGGCAATGGTAATCCTTAACGTGCCGTTCTTCTGTCCTCTTAAGATTCCGTGGCCTGTGATGTCTGGAAAACTTTGAATTCCATGACTGTCTGGGGCCAAAAACAATGAGTGCACAACAACGAACCCCCCAGGAGGCCTGGGCAGCCAGGACACTCATCTGTGCAGGACCCTCAGCAGAGGTGGGGGCAGGGGACCTGCACTACAGCTCCTGGCATGCCCAACCCTGCAGGTTCAGTGTCCTTGACATTCCCCACGAGCCAGAGGCATGTGACACTGGGGGCTTCATCCTGCGGCCACAGGGAGGCTCCAGAACATTTTAGGCAGAGTGACAGGGTCAGAGGTGTTTTTATTTTTATTTTTTAATTTTGTTCAAGATAGAGTCTCGCTCTATCACTCTGGCCGAAGTACAATGGCATGATCTCCATCCACTGCAACCTCTGCCTCCTGGGTTCAAGCAATTCTCCTGCCTCAGCCTAACAAGTAGCTCAGATTACAGGCATGCACCACTACGCCTGGCTAATTTTTGTATTTTTAGTAGAGACAGGGTTTTGCCGTGTTGGTCAGGATGGTCTCGAACTCCTCACCTCAAGTGATCCACCTGCCTTGGCCTCCCAAAGTGCTGGGATCACAGGCGTAAGCCCCTGCGCCCGGCCCAGAGGCACTTTGCGAGAAGGACTGGGAGGGGCAAGGGAGTGCAGTGGGGAGCTGTTTTGAGAGCAGGCAGCCTGCCAGGACACAGGCGACAGTGACAGTGTCGAGGGTGGTGAGGTGTTGAGGAAGCCACTCCTAGGGGTTGTCACAGGTGTGGAGGGCGAGGGGCTGTTAGGCCATGCACAGATTTCTGGCAGGCGATGCCCTACGCCAAGATGGGGAGCACTGAGAGAGGTCAGGCTTCAGGGCAGTTTGGGGGCTCCTGTGAGGCACCCCAGTTGGCAACTTGGGAGGTAGGGGGCAGCTGGAGGCAGCATAGGAGACACTGGTGCCCGGGGATTCGGAGAGCACCCAGGGAGGGTGGCAGGCCGGGAGGAGGCTGAAGCCCGCAAGGGGCCTGGAGAAGGAGGTCAGGGAGGCTTGTGCCGGGAAGGGAGAAAGAGAGGCCAAGGGTGTCCCACACATGCACGTGGGCCAGGCATGGGCCATGCAGGCTAGGATGGACGCCCGGAGGCACTGCGGGGATGACCATCCCGCCCCCTGCCCCAGCTCCTCCCTGCCGCTTCGGAATTCCCAGGCAGCCCATGGGCCTGGTGACCCCGCTCGGATAAGGGAAGAAAAAATACGTTCTTTGTGTCCCTTTCCCACAAGCCACTACAATCATCATCTTTGTTCCCCAGTTGCAGCAAATGATAGGGAAATGGACGGCCATTCCAATTCCTGTCGAGCCTTTAAGAGAAGTCCCCTCAGAGCCCTGGGGAAGGGCGGCAAGCTCCCAGTGATGGAGTCTGGCCGGCGGGAAGGGCTCCATGGAGCGCTGGCCTGCACGTGTCCGTGGGGAGCTAACTGGAAAAGGAAGCTTCCACAAGGACATGCGGCTGGCTTTTAGAACGGGCTTGAAACCAAAAGACACAAGCAAGATGCCCTCCATGGGGAGAAGTTGGGAAATAATTGTCAGAGAGGACAAAGGTGCTGGCGCCACTGTCCTGAGACGCCTCCTGGCTCTGCTGACCTTGGCTCTGCTGACCTTGGCTTTGTGGAGCTCAAGATCTCAAGGCCTTCCTTGTGCTAAGTTGATGTAGGATGGGCCCCAGGCCTGGGACATGTGCTTCTCTCACTTCTGGCTTTATCTCCACCTCTACTGCTCCTGATTGTCCGAGGGAGTAACAAGAAACTCACACAGACACACACACACAGACATGTACATGTGTGCACACGAATAGCACACACACCTATATGCGTATGCAGAGACATGCACAGGTGCTTACTCACGTATACATGCAACACACATGGGTGCATTCATGCGTGCACACACAGGCATGCGTGTACACAGATGTGTGCAAGCACATATGCATATTTGTACATGTGTATACACATGTGCTAACACGGGTGCCACACACGTACACATGTGCACACAATGCCTGCTCACATGTATGTACACACACCTGCTCGCACGTATGTATATACACACATGCCTGCTCACACGTACGTATGTACACACACGTGCCTGCTCACACGTATGTACACACACGCCTGCTCACATGTATGTATGCACACACAAGCCTGCTTACATATACGTGTGTGCACACGCATGCAGACACAAGCACACGCCCTTGTGCACACAGGTATGGCAGGCCCCAGGTGGTAGGCAGGCTTCACGAGGGACTTGAGGAGGTGGAGCCGTGGCCTTGGGGGAACTCCCAACTCCCATCTGTGGGTGGCACACAGACTCCTGCTGAAAGTCGGACAGATTTGCTCACTCTGGTTTCCAGGATTCCAAGGGGAGACTGCAGGGACCTCCCAGCGACGTGAGAGAACACAACCCTGACAGACACGCCAGTCCTCTTTCTGTCAACCAGCGGAATCCAAGCAAAGGCAGCCCCTTGCCGGCCGAGTGGCCACGGCTGGCTTAGGCCACCTTCCTGCCCTCCTGTCCCTCGCTCCAGGGTGTGCCAGATGTGTTCTGAGTGTGCATGCAGTGATGTACAGGTGGACAGCTGTCCTGTCTACTGGCCTAAGTGGTCAGTCCCTCAGCTACATGGGCCAGGGCCATGGGAGGCTCCAGAAACATGGCCACTGCCCACAACACTGGCATTTGCAGTAGGTGTGTGGAAGTACCTGCAGGCCAGAGGCGGGAGCCAGGGAAATGTGGTGCCCCAGGCCAGCTCATCCCCTCTGGGCCTCCATTTTCCCACCCACACCATGGCTCAGTGGAGCAAGACATCTCCCTGTGGGTGGCAGCCATGCTGCCCTCCGACCAAGAGCCTCTTGCGAGCCCCAGGGCACAGGCCGGCTTCCCCTCCAGGACTGTACATTTGCCTTTCAGGAACCAGAGTTGAGCAGCCCCTGGCTGCGTGTTGGGAACCTGCCCCAGGCCCATGGACAGCACAGCCAGCCTCTTGGAAGTCTCAGAAAATGTATCGCCCATTACAGGGATGGTTTCCTGTCTCTGCAGATACTTCACTCTCCCCTCCCCCGACTCCTCCTCCTGGGCCATTTCCTGGAAGTGCTCGTCCCCATGCCCACCTGAACACAAACCTCCACCCAGCACTGATGAAGAGCCAGGCCCTACCCCAGGACCTCACAGATGTTACCTTAGCGATCCTTTCAGCAACCGAATGAGGTAGGACTATCATTATCCCCTCTTCACAGATGGGGAAACTGAGGCACGGAGCTGTGAAGTGACTTGCCCAAGGCCCCACTGGCAGCCAGTGGCAGAGCCAGGTGCCCCCCCAAGATGTTCACGCCCTAATCCTCAGGATCTGCAAACATGTCACCTTTCATGGCCAAAGGACTTTGCAAATGTGATGAAGCATCTTAAGATGGCAAGATTCTCTTAGGTGATCTTGGTGTGTCCAAGGTTAGCACAGGATCCTTATGAGAGGAAGAAGGAGATCCAAGTCAGAAAGGGACCTGGGCCAGGTGCAGTGGCTCACAGTTGTAACCCCAGCACTTTGGGAGGCCGAGGTGGAAGGACTGCTTGAGCCCAGGAGTTCGAGAGCAAGCCAGGCAACATGGCAAAACCCCATTTCTCCAAAAATAAAAATAAAAAATAAACAAAAATTAGCTGGGCATGGTGGCACGTGCTTGTAGTCCTACTTACTTGGGAGGCTGAGGTGGGAGGATTGCTTGAGCCTGGGAGGTCAAAGCTGCAGTGAGCTGAGATCACACTGCTGCACTCCAGCCTGGGCAACACAGTGAGATCCTGTCTTGAAAGAAGGAAGGAAAGGAAGGAAAGGAAGGAAGGAAGGAAGGAAGGAAGGAAGGAAGGAAGGAAGGAAGGAAGGAAGGAAGGAAGGAAAAGAGGGAAGGAGGGAAGGAAGGGAGGGAGGGAGGGAGGGAGGGAACCTGAAGATGCCACACTGCTGGCTTTGTAGCTGGAGGAGGGACTCACAAGCCAAGGAACTAGGCACCCCTCGAAGCTGGAAACTGAAGAAAACATCCTTCCCTGGAGCTTCCAGAAAGAACCAGCCCCACCAACACCTTAACCTTCGCTCTGGGAGACCACGCCAGGCTCTGACCTTTAGTACTGCAGGAGAATAACACTGGGGTGTTTGAAGCCACCAAGTCCGTGGTCATCTGTTACAGCAGCCACAGGGAATGCATGCGAACACCGCAGTCCTGCCCGGCATTCCTCTCTCCCCTCTCACTTAACGACTTTCCCACGTGGTCTCAGGCAGGAGGACTCCAAGAGGGGCTCTCAGCTCCCTGCTGTCTGTGGGGCTCGAGGACCCCTGCCTTCCTGGGAAGGAAAAGCAAAAGTACAGCCCTGGAGCTTCCCACCCCTCCATGGAGGCCCCTGCCCACTTATCCTCTAACCTGAGCAGACCCCAGGCTCTGCAAGTCCAGAAGGACCCAAACGAGGAGGTGCGGCACCTCCAAGCCATGGAGACCTGCCTTCTGGAGGCTGCTTGAAGGCCACCTCGGCCACCAGCCAGTGGAGACACCAAGCGTGCCCCTTCCTCACCGAGCCTCTGCTTTCTCGTCTGTGCCCCACGGTGCCAACAAGTCCTTCCAGGACGCTTGTGTGGACTGCATGAGAGAATGACCCAGAGAGCAGCCTGGCTTCTTAGCAAGGACCACGGTGCCATGGAGTAAATTCTTGGGGACAGCCACCCTCTGCTCAGCCAGCCCCTCTGCCACCTTCCTGTATGGGGGGACAGCCACATGGCACCTCTTCTTCCATGGCGCCTTCCTCTGTGGGATGAGGGGCTTCCCTGATTTAACCCTGGCCTGAGCACCCTCCCTTCAGATGTGTCCTCAGGACCCCAGGGGAGAAGAGACAGTGGTACAGGCTGTTCAGTGCGAATGTGCTGAGCACCACTGAATTGTGCCCTGTAACAAGGTGAATTGCATGGTATGTGGCTCACACTGCAAAAGAGCTGTTGTATTAAAGAAAGAGGAAACATCCACATGTTGAATCTGGAGGCAGGATCAAAGAATCCCCACGATGACCTGAAACCAGGGCTAAGATTCCCGCCCTCTCCCGCCCACCATGCGTATGAGGCTAGATTTCTTTTATAGACGTCAACCAAAACAACACATTGCAGCAGATGGAATGCCGAAACAGTTGTGAGAATCCAGCATCTTTGATTAAACCAGACATTAAAGAGATTTGCGGGCCGGGCGCGGTGGCTCAAGCCTGTAATCCCAGCACTTTGGGAGGCCGAGACGGGTGGATCACAAGGTCAGGAGATCGAGACCATCCTGGCTAACACAGTGAAACCCCGTCTCTACTAAAAAATACAAAAAACTAGCCAGGCGAGCTGGCAGGCGCCTGTGGTCCCAGCTACTCGGGAGGCTGAGGCAGGAGAATGGCGTGAACTCGGGAGGCGGAGCTTGCAGTGAGCTGAGATCCGGCCACTGCACTCCAGCCTGGGCGACAGAGCGAGACTCCGTCTCAAAAAAAAAAAAAAAAAAAAAAAAAATTTGCAAAAATGCTTTAAATTTTTTTTTGCTTTAGGCTGGGCGCGGTGGCTCACGCCTGGAATCCCAGCACTTTGGGAGGCCGAGGCGGGCGGATCACGAGGTCAGGAGATCTAGACCATCCTGGCTAACACGGTGAAACCCCATCTCTACTAAAAATACAAAAAATAGCCGGGCATGGTGGCGGGCGCCTGTCGTCCCAGTTACTCAGGAGGCTGAGGCAGGAGAATGGCGTGAACCCGGGAGGTGGAGCTCGAAGTGAGCCGAGATCGCGCCACTGCACTCCAGCCTGGGTGACAGAGCGAGACTCCGTCTCGGAAAAAAAAAAATTTTTTTTTTGCTTTGAATATAACCAAGTTCATGAAAATCTTGTGTTAATATATGAATGATTTATTCGTAGTTTTCTAAGAATTAATAAATATTTAAAGTCTCTCTCAGTTTTAATTTTTTTTTTTTTTCAGATGGAGTCTCATTCTGTCACCCAGGCTGGAGTGCAATGGTATGATCTCGGCTCACCACAACCTCTGCCTCCCAGGTTCAAGCAATTCTCCTGCCTCAGCCTCCTGAGTAACTGAGATTACAGGCACACACCACCACACTCGGCTAATTTTTGTATTTTTAGTAGAGTTGGGGTTTTACCATGTTGATCAGGTTGGTCTCGAACTCCTGACCTCGTGATCCACCCGCCTCGGCCAGCTAAAGTGCTGGGATTCCAGGCATGAGCTACCACGCCCAGCCGTTCTTATTTTTTCTTTTGAGACAGGGTCTTGCTCTGTCACCCAGGCTGGAGTGCACTGACATGATCTCGGCTCACTGCAACCTCCACCTCCCAGGCTCAAGCAATCCTCTTACCTTAGCCTCCCAAGTAGCTGGGACTACAGGCACACACCACCACAACTGGCTAATTTTTACATTTTTTGTAGAGATGGAGTTTTGCCGTGTTGCTCAGGCTGGTCTGGCACTCCTGAGCTCAAGCCATTCTCTTTCCTCAGCCTCCCAAAGTGCTGGGATTACAGGCATGAGCCACCACACCCAGCCTCAGTGTTACTTTCTAATACTGTAAATCTCAAAAAGGACAGCCCACATTAACAAAACGTTTTGGGCTTCTCGATACCATTTAAGAGTGTGAAAGACTCAGGAAATCAAAATGTTGAGAATAACCGTCTTGTACAACCAAAATACAATGATTAAAATCAGGAAGGTAACAATGATACATTCTTATCTAAACTACAGACTTCATTTTGATTCCACTAAATGTTCCCAAAATCATTTTTATATCAAATAAAAGTCCTAAATAGGGGAACGGGGAGGTGTTCTCTCATTTTTTTTTTTGTTTTTTGTTTTTGTTTTTTGTTTTTTTTTTTGAGATGGAGTCTCGCTCTGTCGCCCAGGCTGGAGTGCAGTGGCGCAATCTCGCCTCACTGCAAGCTCTGCCTCCTGGGTTCACAGCATTCTCCTGCCTTAGCCTCCCGAGTAGCTGGAACTACAGGCACCCACCACCACGAGCCCGGCTAATTGTTTGTATTTTTAGTAGAGATAGGGTTTCACCGTGCTAGCCAGGATGGTCTCAATCTCCTGACTTCGTGATCCACCCACTTCGGCTTCCCAAAGTGCTGGGATTCCAGGTGTGAGCCACCGCGCCCTGCCAGGAGTTGCTCTTTAATGCGTGTAGAGTTTCAGGTTGGGAAGGAAGAATAAGTTGATGGAGAGTGGTGATGATTGCACAACAATGTGAATGGACTTCATGCCACTGAACCGTGCACTGACAAACTGGTACATTTTATGTTATGTGTATGTTACCACAGCAAAAATTACTGTTAAAAAATAAAACTGGCCGGGCATGGTGGCTCACGCCTGTAATCCCAGCACTTTGGAGTGGGTGGATCACCTGAGGTCAGGAGTTCGAGACCAGCTTGGCCAACATGATGAAACCCCGTCTCAACTAAAAATACAAAAATTAGCTGAGCGTGAGGATTACAGGTGGTACACACCTGTAACCCCAGCTACTTGGGAGGCTGAAGCAGGAGAAAAACTTGAACCTGGGAGGCAGAGGTTGCAGTGACAGAACCAAGATTGGGCCACTACCCTCCAGCCTGGGTGACAAAGCAAGACTCTGTCTCAAAATAAATAAATAAAAATAAATAAATAGGCTGGGCGCGGTGGCTCACGCCTGTAATCCCAGCACTTTGGGAGGCTGAGACAGGTGGATCACGAGGTCAGGAGATCGAGACCATCCTGGTTAACACGGTGAAACCCCATCTCTACTAAAAATACAAAAAATTAGCTGGGCGTGGTGGCGGGCACCTGTAGTCCCAGCTACTCGGGAGGCTGAGGCAGGAGAATGGCGTGAACCCAGGAGGCAGAGGTTGCAGTGAGCTGAGATCGCGCCACTGCACTCCAGCCTGGGTGACAGAGGGAGACTTTGTCTCAAAAAAATAAAAATAATAAATAAATAAATAAATTGAATGTATTTAAATATAGTTTATATTATATGTATTATAATAAAAACAAGCAAAATTCAAGCACATATGTGATTTATTTAACTATAAAGTAATTTTGTATCCCATATAGTCCAGCAGCTAGGAAAAATACTAATAATATTGCAGGGTGAATAAAAGCAACCACTAAAGAAAAATTTCCTGCACAAAATAGCTATGCTTGTTAAATCTGCACATGTAGGATTTAAAACACCAAACCAACCAACAAACAAAAAATGTTTGAAGGATCTGAATGATGTATTGCATTCTGCTGTCATGATTTTTCATCTCCTTTAATCTGAAACAGCTCCTCAGCCTGTGTGTGTGTGTATGTGTGTGTGTGTGTGTGTGTGTGTGTGTGTGTTTCATGACACTGACACGTCTGAGGAGTACAAATCAGTTATTTTGCAGACTATCATGATGAGATCCAGGTTACCGTGCTTGGCAGGAAGACCACAAAAGGACCTCAGGTTCTCAGTGCATCAGAGCAGGAGGTATTTGTCAATGTCTCTTTCATTCCTGGTGATCACTTGATAAATACCGAGTTGGCCAGATTTCTCCACTGAAAAGTTACTGTGTTTCCTTTTGTCATTAACAATTATCTTGTTGGGCGATACTTAGAGACTTTGTAAATATCTTATTACTCAAACTTTCACCCATTAATTTTAGCATCCTTAGATGACTCTTGCCTGGATCAGTTATTATTATAATGGTTATTAAATGGTGATTCCACCATTCCTGTAGTTATTGTTTTTAATCACCTCAGATGAGATCCAGATTCCCAAGAAGCTTCCAGTCTAGTGAGGGAGATGACTTAGTCAACAAATATAATAAAGTGAAATCATCAGGAGGCATTGGGCTGAGGGAGTAAGGAAGAGGAACACAACACAGGAAGGAGTGATCAGGGAGGCCTTCCTGGAGGAGGTGGTACCTGAAGTAAATCCTTAAAGGAAAAGCAGAAGTGCAGGGTGGAGATGCCCTACAGAAGGAAAAGCAAGTGCAAAGCAATGGGATGGAAGTGGAGAGCTGGAGAGAGAGGAAGAGACATGACCATGGCCGACTCCAGGTGTTGGCCCAGGGGCTCTGCCCAGGCCTGCGGAGCCATCAGCAGTGAAGGGGTTGGCCGGGGGGTGGGCTGTGCGGGTGGATAAATGAGAAATGGAAGGGCAGGGTGGGCAGAGCAGGGGCACAGCCAGGGTGACAGCTTGTTGACATGGGCCCCGTTGACCTTCATAACCTCTGACCCTCACAGTAACCCTCCAAAGGTAGCCTCCTTCTTCCTATGGAAAACAGGTGCAGAGAGGTGAGGCGATCCATGCAGGTCCCCCAGCAGAGCCAGGATTCCAGCTCAGACTCTCAGAACAAGGGGTGAAGGGGAGGTCGGGTACAGTGGCTCATGCCTGTAATGCCCGCACTTTGGGAGGCTGAGGCAGGCAGATCACTTGAGGTCAGGAGTTTCAGACCAGCCTTGCCAACATGGTGAAACCCCGTCTCTACTAAAAATACAAAAATTAGCAGGGTGTGGTGGTGTGTGCTCCCAGCTACTTAGGAGGCTGAGGCAGGAAAATCATTTGAACCTGGGAGAAGGAGGTTGCGGTGAGCCGAGAATGCACCACTGCACTCCAGCCGGGGTGACAGAGTGAGATTCTGTCTCAAAAAAATAAAAAGAAAAAAGAAAAAAAGAAAGAAAAAAGGCAGGGAAGGGGAGAGGGTACCTCTCTTAGCTGCCCACATCTTTCTTATGGGCTTGAGCCTGGCCCTGAGAACCCAGAGAGGATTCCATGGGGTCCTGTCCCCAAGAAACCCCCCAGAAAGTTCCAGTCGGGCCTCAGATCCCGCCAGGAGGTCCCTCCCTAGCTGACTTCTTGGGCTCCCTCCCAAAGCGGGCAGAAGGGACTGGGTGAGGGACCCGAGCCTGGTTTTCACTTCCCTAAGCCCGAGGGTCCTCTTCCTGGCACAAGGCCTTGAGGACGCATGGGGAGCCAGCCTTCAGGTCCTGCTGTTTTGTTATTTTGCCAAAGCATGTCCCGTCCGTAAGTTTGCCCCGTCGGGTCACTTTCTTCACCTTATCAGCAGGGCGCATCGTTCCTGCTGCTTTCCAACAAGACGCCAGAGCATATTTTTAGACCAACGAAGTCTGTGGGACAGTGGGTGGGACCCAGAGAGCAGCGGACAGTGAGTCGGCCTGGAGGGTGGGAAGGCAAAGCGAGTTCCCCTCCCGGGACGGGGCTGGGAGGGGACATGGAATGGTCTGTCAGCTATGAGTTTGTGGAAGGCAGAGTCGGTGACTTTCAGCTGACCTGCCTTGGCCTGGAAGATTCCAGTAGAGAAAGGGAGGGCCAGGGGCCTGGAGGCTGGTTCCAGGCCTGGGTGCTGGGCCTGAGAGCATTTCCAAAGCCCTGAGCCTGGGACTGAAGGTAATTCACCACGAGGGCTCAGCTGAGGGGGGACCGTGCGTGCTTCCCCCACTTCCCAGTCCCTCAACTCAGCCCCAATCCCCCCACCAGCCTTGACTCAGGAAAAGGCTTCCCTCATGAGCACTGACAGCTGCCTTCGGAGGCATGTCACAGTCACACCCCAGGGCACAACGCAGAATCCCAGGCTGGCAGGGGACGTTTGAGATCAGCCAGCCCAGCCTCTCATTTTACAGCTGGGAATGGGCGCAGGACAGCCATGGCTGCCCAAGGTCACAGAGCCCAGGAGGGAGCAGCAGGCAGAGTGGAAAAAGCAAGGTCACGTGAGCCAGGTCTGGGCACCGGGTCCAGGCCTGCCACTCCTAGGCATGCGGCTCAGGGCGATGGCTCAGCCTCTCAGCCTCAAGTTCACAGCTGGAAGCAGGCAGAGGAACAGCTGTTTGTGAGGCTGCCTGGGGAGGAGCGGGGCTGGGTGCCCTGTATGCACAGCAGGCACTTCATCAGCCACTCTGCAGGCAGCCAAGCCAGGAGGGCCCTCCGGGCACCTGGGTCTCTCCCCAGGAAGAGGCTCAGGGACCCACTACCCTTTGGGTCAACAATGTCCTTAAGCAACAGGTTCGAAAATCCCTGATTAGTGACCACCTCCTGTTGCTAGGCAAGATGGGGACAAAGACAGGTCCAGTTCTCCAGCTGTTAAACATCTGTCTCATCTAGAAGATGGGGCAGCACGTGGAAAATAAATGTGGTTATAATAACTGCCCCAGCTTCTCTGTGAGTAATGGCAGACCCCGTTTCCTTCTGAAAACAAGCACGAATTTTGGATAAAACAATAATTTAACAAAATTATGTTAAAAGCATCAAAGGGCTGCTAAGCTGGTGGGAAACCTCCAGGCCAAGGTTTTGGGGGAAACCAAGAACCTTGACAGAAACGCTGGGGCCATCATTGCCTGCAAGCATTTGCCAACCTGACAAGTTGGGCTTCGACCTTGGAGGGAATGGGGGGTAGACAGAGGCCAAGGTATGAGGAGCCTGATAGGGGATTCACCCCCATATCAAGCTGGGAGCCTGAAAGGCCTCACCTAGGGTGCAGACTGAAGCAGAGATAACCCTGGCCCCTGCCCCAAAACAAGGAATTCGTAAGCATTAAAAGGAGTGGGAGGAAAAAAGGAAAGGAAACACACAGATTCAAGCACAAAGAGCCTCAGAGTTCATGTGGACCTGGACCCCTCGCCCATCACACCTGGGAGGCCCAGGGATGGTGGGGCTTCTGTGCACTTGGTTCCAGGTGGTCTGGGCTGTCCACGTAAAAGCAAACACCAGTCCTTGTGAGAAAGAACCTCTGTCCTTGGACTCACGGAAACCACACAGACACCCTTCCGAGGGCCCCGAGAAGCACACAAAGATATCCAAGTCTGAAAGGGAAGAAGGCAGCATGAGTAAGAACCAGCAGACAAGCTAGCAGACACCCGCACGGTCTCCCTATACGATTATAAAATTACTAGGCCTGGGCCGGGCGCGGTGGCTCAAGCCTGTAATCCCAGCACTTTGGGAGGCTGAGGCGGGCAGATCACGAGGTCAGGAGATCAAGACCATCCTGGCTAACATGGTGAAACCCCGTCTCTACTAAAAATACAAAAAACTAGCCGGGCGTGGTGGCGGGCGCCTGTAGTCCCAGTTACTCGGAGGCTGAGGCAGGAGAATGGCGTGAAGCTGGGAGGCGGAGCTTGCAGTGAGCCGAGATCCGGCCACTGCACTCCAGCCTGGGTGACACAGCGCGAGACTCCGTCTCAAAAAAAAAAAAAAAAAAAAAAAAAAAAATTACTAGGCCAGGCGTGGTGGCTCATGCCTGTAATCCCAGCACTTTGGGAGGCTGAGGCAGGTGGATCACAAGGTCAGGAGATCAAGACCATCCTGGCTAACCCGGTGAAGCCCCGTCTCTACTAAAAAATACAAAAAACTAGCCAGGCGAGGTGTCAGGCACCTGTAGTCCCAGCTACTCAGGAGGCTGAGGCAAGAGAATGGCGTGAACCCGGGAGGCGGAGCTTGCAGTGAGCCAAGATCGCGCCACTGCACTCTAGCCTGGGCGACAGAGCGAGACTCCGTCTGAAAATAAATAAATAAATAAATAAACAATAAAATAAAATTACCAAACAAGACACTAGGGGACATTTCAAACCACAATAGAAGAGATGGCACATGTCTGGTGGCCAGGCATAGCACAGAGCTCCTCACTCCTCCAGGAATTCCACTGAAGGGTGGCCAGTTCTGGAGTTCAAGCCACAGGGGAGGCCACAGGAGTGCAAGTGGCCACGATTCAGGCGCTGATGGGCAGAGGCGGGGAGGGGGCGCTCCCAAGGAGTCCACTGGGGACGCAGGCAGGGGGCTGCCCAGGCAGCCTCACCAGCTTCCCCTCACCCTGATCCCCTGTAAAGGTGTGTCCAGCCTCAATGTAGGAGGAACAGGGAGAAACTGATCTGCTATTCATAAAACGCGTCTGCAGAAACAGATTAACTCATGATCCAGTTTCATGGCTGAGGCAGCGTCTGCCTTCTAAAGCACATGGGCACTTTCCTTTAGCTGTTTTTCTGCCTTCGGTGTTGTTTGCCATTTCCTGAATCTAACACCTTCTGAGGGGGATGTAAAGAGTTTAGAATTTACATAATTACCCGAGTCACTTGTTAACCCCCTTAAGCAGCACCCTCACTGGATTTGATCACTTTCGCTTTGCCTTGCCTGCATAAGCTTGTCACTGAAATACTTTAAAAAATGGACTTGAGGCCACACACAGTGGCTCACGCCAGTAATCCCAGTACTTTGGATGTCAAGGTGAGAGGATCACTGGAGGCTAGAAGTTCAAGATCACCCTGGGCCATATACCAAGATCCCTTCAGCAAATAATAATACAAATAATAATAATATTTTTAATTAGCCAGTCATGGTGGTGTATTCACCACGAGGTAATTCGTGGTGAATAGTCCCAGCTACTCAGGAGGCAGAGGCAGGAGGGTCACATGAGCCCAGCAGTTTGAGGCTGCAGTGAACTGTAATTGTGCCACTGTACTCCAGCCTGGGTGGCAGAGCAAGATCCCACCTCCCAAAAAAATAAAAGAAGGAAAGAAAGAAGACAGGCTTGTGCCTACAGGTGGTACTTTTGAATTTCCACTCAAACTGCTGTCTTTCGAGTAGGGCCAGACCACTTTCCATTTTGGTATCTTTGCAGCAGTGCCATTGTTCCTTATGGAACAGTGTCTCAGGACACCGCTCCTGCTCCTTCGGCCGGCTCTGAGCAGGTGAGGACAGGGGGCTGGGAAGGTCCCCTGCGTCTGAGCCCGCCGGTGCTCAAGCATCTTTCTTGACTGCCCACTGTCTGCAGGACAATCCCAGCTCCTCAACCTGGGTCTCTGGCCCTCCAGGTGCCTGCTGCATACGCTTCTCAGCTATACCCCTGGCCTGCCTGGGCTCAGGGCTGACTCTTACTCCAAGGGCCGGCAGCATGAAGCTGGAGCCATTTTGCAGCAGGAAGGATTCTGTCTACTAGGAGCTGAGGCCACATGGGGGGAAGGTGGGGTTCCTCTGCTGGAGCCCCTCCTGGAGTGATGAGGGAGGCAGGCACACAGAGAGGGAGTTAGAAGAATGGGGTTAGTGGGAAACTGAGGTTTGCCCCAGGCATGAGGAGGCAGTGAGGGCAGACTCCTAGCCCAGCAGGGAGGGGAGGTACTGAGAGCACCCAGCCCTGAGTGAACAGCAGCTAGACTAGGCCAGGCAGATGGCCAGTCCCTCCTGCAGCACACTCCAAAGTCCCAGGGAGCCAGGGAATGGGCAGAGCTGAGAAAACGTCCTGGCAACTCCACAGGAGCCCAGAGCCCACCATGTTCTCTGAGAAAGTCAGCACTGGGCACACTGGACAGGGAAGCAGGGTCATGCTTGGAAAGGCCAACTCAGTCCTTGGCACCCACTGAGCACCCCCTAGCTAGTTATTTGGTTTTGTTTTAAAAACTCAACTTAGCACGAACACTCACCAAGATGCTTTGATCTAGTTTAATGCCCCCACCTGGAGAGGGGGAACGATGAATTGACAGTCTCCCAGCCTGTCTTCCCCACCAGCCATCCAACAACCCTGCCTGCCAGGATGCTGGTCCTGTGTCTGCCTGCCCCGTGCCACCGTCACCTTGCAGAGAAACACTGATTGCCTTCACACATCTGGCTCCAGCCAACTCCCTCCTCTGCACACCTCGAGGCTCCCAGGCAGAGAGGAGGCTCTTCCCCAGGCCGGGGCCCCCCGGGAGGGTGCCCAATGGCATGCAAGCCAAGGCCCGTGTGGGCATAGCTCCTGCAGGTTCTCAAGGTTGTAGCCCACACCCTGCTCCTTGGCTTTGTCAAAGATCAAAATCAGGGCCTCACATAGAACTTTATATTCCAACATTGCAAGTCTCAACACAAACCAATGTGTTGACTTGAAAATAAATATCACTAATAAAATGGAGAAGAGAGCTGGCATGGAAATATTGGAAAAATGTCAGGAATTCTTGGTGCTGTGTGTTTATCAGTAAATAAAACACATCTGAGGAGTGAGGGGGCGGCCCCTGGACCTTGGGCTGTTACGGATGGGTGCCATTTTCAATAGCTTTGGGGACAGACACGGTGTTTGCCAATATCTTGGTTTTGCCAAGTCAAAGCTAACCAACCCCTACAACTACTATCAACACTTCATCTAAGCAATTCCCACTAAGGAAAGGTATTTTCAACCACAAAAAAAGAACATAAAGGATATAGTCTTGGGAAGGAAAAGGATATTTCTCTGTTTTTCTTTGAGACAGGGTCTCTCAGTGTTGCTCAGGCTGTACAGTGGTGCGATTACAGCTCATTGCAGCCTCAACCTCCCAGGCCCAAGTGATCTTTGCACCTCAGCCTCCTGAGTAGCTGGGACTATAGGCACATGCTACCTTGCTTGGCTACTTTTTTTTTTTTTTTTTTCACTTTTTGTAGAGATGGGGTCTCATTATGTTGCCCAGGCTGGTCTCAAACTCCTGGCCTCAAGCAATCCTCCCCACTCTGCCTCCCAAAGTGCCGGGATTACAGGTGTGAGTCACTATGCCTGGCCTGAAGAAAAGGTCATTTCTTTTTTTTTCTTTTTTTTTTTTTGAGACGGAGCCTTGCTCTTGTTGCCCAGGCTGGAGTGCAATGGCGCAATCTTGGCTCACTGCAACCTCTGCCTCCAGGGTTCAAGCAATTCTGTCTCAGCCTCCCAAGTAGCTGGGATTACAGGCATGCACCACCGCGCTCAGTTACTTTTTTGTATTTAGTAGAGACGGGCTTTACCATGTTGGTCAGGCTGGTCTTGAACTCCTGACCTCAGGTGATCCACTCACCTCGGCCTCCCAAATTGCTGGGATTACAGGCCCCCCATGCCCAGCCCAAGACTATTTCTTTTTTTCTTTTCTTTTTTTATTTTCCTTCCTTCCTTCCTTCCTTCCTTCCTTCCTTCCTTCCTTTCTTCCTTTCTTTCTTTGACAGAGTCTCACTCTGTCACCCAGGCTGATCTCCACTCACTGCAACCTCTGCCTCCTGGGTTCAAGCGATTCTCTTGCCTCAGCCCCCAGAGTAGCTGGGACTACAGGCGTGCACCACCACACCCGGCTAATTTTTGTATTTTTAGTAGAGATGGGGTTTCACCATGTTGGCCAAGCTGGTCTCGAACTCCTGGCCTCAGGTGGTCCACCTGCCTCGGCCTCCCAAAGTGCTAGCATTACAGGCATGAGCCACCGTGCCCGTCCCTGAGGCTATTTCTTTAAATCAGCTAGTTGAAGTTCTATAGGAAACTCTTCACAATGTCTGTTTTTGTTTTCTTTTGTTTTTTGTTTTCACTTTGCTGCAGACCCAGAAAACTTTGTTAAACGTGACCTGTCCCTTCCAGGAGATGAGGGACCATGGCCCAATCCCATATTTTAGTGAAACCCAAGGCAGAGCAATGCGAGAGGGCAGCCTCCCCTCCACTCAGCTGCACGGGCTCCAGTTCACATTGCCTTTCCTGGCTGGCAGGATTCTTTGGTGAAAGGCAGATAACAGGGTGGGACAGGGGATCATGGGCGGGAGACACGTAGGCACTGGGGCTGGTGTCTGCGAGGCATCAGGGCTGCCTGTCAGCTGTCCTGAGTGGAGAGACAGGACCAGGCAGTGGGCCCTGTAAAGATGGTGCTGGATGCGACAAGAGCCACATGGAACACAGGAGGTGGTGGCCACACAAGGCAGAGGGTGGCTTTGGCAGGGGGACGGTTGCCAAGCAGGCTTCCTGTAGGCGGCAACTCTTGGCAGAGCCCTCAAGCTGGTGGTTACCATGTCCCAAATATGACCCACTCATCAGGCCCCACCCTGCACCACCCTTGTGCTCCCTCCTCAAATTCACACCAGGACCCATCGAGGCAGGTGTTCCTGCCCCACTTTAGAGATAAGGGGGCTCGGATAGCATCACCGGCTGGAGGTTGTAGTGTGAGGAAAAGATACAGGAGGATTTGAATCCAGTTCTGTTGAACTCCAAACCCCAGGCACTGCCCACTCGTTCTATGATGGAAAGTGGGGGGATAGTGCCCAGGCGGCAGGGTGCTGTACACGTAAGCTTGCCCGCCTTGTGCGTTTCCAGTCCACCATGCCAAGCCTCATCTCTGCACTTTCAGTCTTCCCTGCCTGCAGCAGTGCCACTCACTGCCAGCCACTGAGTCAGATCATTGCAGAATCCAACTCCATGTAAAGTAGATCATCCTTTATGGACCAAATACGACTATCTGGCTGGGCGCAGTGGCTCCTGTGATCCCAGCACTTTAGGAGGCCAAGGCGAGCAGATCACCTGAGGTCAGGAGTTCGAGACCAGCCTGGTCAACATGGTGAAACCCCGTTTGTGTGAAAAATACAAAAAATTAGTTGAGTGTGGTGGTAGGTGCCTGTAATCCCAGCTACTCAGGAGGATGAATCAGGAGAATCGCTTGAACCTGGGAGATGGAGGTTGCAATGAGCTGAGATCTCACCACTGCACTCCAACAAGTGCACAAGTGCAGAGCAAGACTCCATCTCAAAAAAAAAAAAAAAAAAAAAGAAAAGAAAGAAAGAAAAGAAAATCCGTCGATCCTCACATCACGCTTTGCAGTGAGACTCCCACAGCACCTAGCATGACACAGGCAGGGGTCCTGCAGCTTCCAGTCCATGTCCTGGACTGGATAAACGACATCCATGATCCAGCCCTGGAGCTGGATCCTATGTGACGAGGGGGGCAGCTGTCCCTTTGGAGGTGCAAAGAAGGGAGGCAGTGCGGCCGCAGGTGGGCTGCCCTGGTCCTCTCAAGATCTATAGAGACAGACATCTGAGCCTTGTCGAATGGGGCCTGCTGCAAAGCTGGGGACTGGTTAATTAACAAAGGGTAGAGTGTCATGACAGCAGCAGTTTTTGGACCTGCAGAAGCTTCCAGATCCTGCAAAGCTAGAATGGATGCACGGCTTAAGCCCCTCCCCCCCCACTTCAGCTGTGACCACTGGTTAACATGTAGCAAGCAGCACTTGGTGCTAATCTGATGGAGTCACGCCTCTGCTGACAACCCTCCATCGCAGGTGTCCTGCAGCCCTTAGGACCAAAGTCAAACTTCCCACTGGGCTGCAAGACCTGCCTGACCAGGGCCTTGCCCAGCTCTGCCCGCCTTGTGCCATCTCCACAATCTCTCCCTGTGAATGTGTCCCCTCTCTCCTGCCACAGGCTTCTGCACATGCTGCTGCCAACCCCCTGGAGCTGTGGGGCCAGGACCAGCCACCAGTGAAATCCCATCCTTGGCCCCAGGCTCCTGAGTCTGCCAGAGGCTGTCTTATCAGCCCACAGACAGCTTCTGCAACAGACAACCGAACCCCGGGGGTACCCAGGGCCAGGTGCTGATGGACTGGTACTCGGGAGAGTTCTCACTCCCTGCTGGGGACCTTGGCCACATGCTGCCATTCCTGGCCCTTTGTTCCTCATCTGTAAGATGGGCATAATCACAGCTGCCTTGTGGGACTCTTATAGATTCTGTCCCCTAGTGTGACAATACTTCGTTACCTTGGACCCATGGGGTTTTGCTGTCAATACCAGGATGGCAACCAAGGACATGCCCATAGTTCGCCCTTACCGACAAGATCCAGCCTCAGGTCGCCAAGCAGCTCCCTGCTCGCTGCCAGTGAACCCTCCCTTTCTCAGCCCACGGCCCCTGCCCCGGTGGACTTCCAGCACCTGACCCTGCAGGCGCGCTTCCAGGAGCTCAGAGGCCACTGCCCTGGTGGATGATGCCCTGGAAGCATACACTCCCCCTTGACAGAGAGCTGTGCACATCAGCAGAGGGCAAGCCAGCAGCAAACTTCGCAGGCCCTGGATGGCAAACAGACTCCAGTCTGGACCCCAGGCCCATAGGAGAAGCTTCACCCTGGCAGTGTCAGGGAAAGCACTTGGGTGCCTGAACACAAATGGCTGTCATCACCTGCTCCCAGCACTCAGGGTCTACCTGCTGCCCAGTACTGAGCGGCCAAGCCCTATCACTCCAGGTTGCCTCCTCCAGCAACCCTTTCCTCTCTGAATTCCCAGCTTCCCAATTCTTTCCCTGAGGCCGTGGGAGGGCCTCGGCTTCTCTGGCTGGCTGGCAGGCCAGCACTTGCAAGAGTGAGCGGCTCAGCAGGGCAGATATGGGCTCTACAGACCTGCCTTCCATCCTGCGCCCTGCCACTGGCCTGGGGGACCCGGTGCAGACGGGGCTTCTCTGTGCCTCAGTCTCCATCTGGTAATGTGGGCGCAGTAATAATTACCCTCAGAACATCTTCCAGATCAGAAAATGCAAAACGGAACCTGAGATGGCATTGTCACCACATAAATGGTAGCTATGAACTAAGATCCTCATGCACCAGATGCTCCCAGCAGTCACTAAGGCTCCAGAGCGGAAACTCAGGTGGTACTCAGAGGTATTTTCAAGAGCACTGATTTGTCCTCAAAGTTGCAGATTTCTACTCAGTCCCTGCGCCAGCGGTGTTTCTGTTCCTCATTTCATCAGCACTGAAGAAGGTAAAGAGAGACTTTCTGGAGCTGGGAGTGGGGGTGGCGGTGTGCCCTTTGTGACAGTTGCTCCCATGCTGGGTGTGTGACAAGGTCTTCGAGGCCAACAGAAAATTGCTTCATCTCTCTCATCTGAGCGTGGTTTCCCAAAAGAAACCTACCACCCCTGGGAGGCAGTGGATGCGGGGCTGTTTCTGGCCCAAGAGAAGAGTCCTGAACTTGCTTCTACCCTCGGGACGCCTGCGGGAGACTGGCTGACAGCATTTGATTGAAAATGCTTATTTCTGGGACACATGGATGAAAAACAAGTTTTCTCTCCCTAAAACCTTGGGAGCTCCAAAAACCCAAGAATATCAGTTTTCTGTGTCTGCTGAGTGTACATGACCACTCTACAGACCCCCACACAGCCTTTGTCCTTGTTCATGAGAAGGTTCACCAGGTCTTTCAACACCTGGTTGACCTGGGTGGTGCATCTGGGAAAAGAAGCCAACACACCTGTGTGGACCCTGGTCCTTGAGAGCCTGGGATATGGGGACACCAGGTAATATCTTTGAGCCCAGAGGTCCTCATGAGGATATAGCCCCTGAGCTCTGCGTGGGCTGCGGAGGGTCAGCTTCCCTCACCAAACACAGCAGGATGACAAGCGTGGATGTGGCTGCCTGCACCCCCCGCGAGATATCCAGGATATTACGTGTACGGATCACCCTGTAAACTCTGAAACATAACATAGATCTTAGCTATTGCTGGCTAGCATGTGCAAGAGAAGGTGAGGCTGCGGTGTGCCAGTGGGAAGGATATATGGGTGTCTGGAGGGTGGGACAAAGTTCACCACAGGTGCCTGGCTAATCAACTAGGGTGAGTTTAAGAGAAGTTTGTGAAAGGGCCAGTTCCCGCCTGGTCTCCAGTTCCCCTGCCTAATGAGATTTGTGTTTCCTTTCCAGAGTGGGTCCTCCTGGGCGCCGGCTGCCACAAATAGCACAGTGGCAGGCGCAGCTGGCAGTGGAGGGCAGGCAGTGGGGCGGGCATAGCACACATTGCGTTCCCAAGGAGGGGCGCCCTGATGTGCCGGCACCCAGGGGGTTTGTGCATTCCGCGCGGGGAGCTCGGGCGTCACGGCGCGAACAAAGCGGCTTTGCAGGGCGCTCTCCTACTCCTCGCCATTGGCCGCCAGGCCGCGACCTCCCCCTGCGCTGGCAGAGTCCCAGTGCCTTACGTGGGCACAAAGTCAGTCCCTCACCCCCCAGCGCATGGAGTAGGGGGCGGGCATGGCTCTCGGGTTGCTGGAGAGGGGTGGGGTTGTGGGGTCGGAGCTGGCGGCGCCTCCCCGAGCCCGTCCGCGTTGCCCTTCACCCTCCTCGTTCCCCCGCCCGCCACACCGCCCTGGCACCTCTCGCCACCTGTTTCCTTGTCCTCCCAGCTCGCCTTCCCCTTCTCCTTATTTTGCATCCTGGGGTTCCAGGGACAAGGTCCTTCCCGGGCCGCCTCCCACCCCACGCACTTCTGAGACTCAAGAGCACCCGGTCCCGGGTCCCGGGTCTAGACCGGCTTATCGCACAGCGGCAGAGCCGGGCTCATCGAGAAGGCAGGAGGGGCTCGCCAGCGTGGCACGGGCGACCGGCGAGAACCTCCACCCGCCCCGCGGCGTGTCCACGCCTAGAATTCAGCCCCACCCTGGTTCCTCGGGCTGGAGGGGCGCCGACGCTCAGCGGTGTCCCGTCGGTCACCTTGGACAGCCCCTCCACCTCTCCGGCCTCAGTTTCCCTTGGCTGCAGCGACCGCGAGGCGCTAGGTGGGAGCTGCTGAGCGCTCCCGGGGCCCCGCCCACCTTGAGCAGCCAATCGGGCGCCGCCGTCCGGGGGGTGTGTCCCGGGGCCGCGGCCTGGGGCCCGGAGGGCGCGCTGGGCGGGCGGGGCTTCCGGGTCGGGCCTCGGGACACTCGCCCGAGCGGACCGGGGCGGGGGGCGGGCCAAGGGGCGGTGCGTGTCGCGGGGGCGCGGCTGGCACGGACGCGCGGAGGCGGCGCCGGGCATGGGCCGTGGACGCGGCGGCCCCGCGGCGGGGGCAGCGGGCGGCGGGGGCGGAGGCGGCCGCTAGCGCCCTGCCCGGCGCCGCCTCCTTCGGCGTTCGCCCCACGGACCGGCAGGCGGCGGACCGCGGCCCAGGTGCCCGGGGGTGGGCGGGCGGGCACGCGCGCAGGGGTCCGCGGGCCGTGCGTTCCCGGTCCCGGGACCCGGAGGGCGGCGGACGGGGGAAGGGCAGAGGGTGGGCGGCGCATGCGCGGGGCCAGGGGTCTCGGGGTCCCGGGGACCTGAGGGCCCGGGGTGCGCGGCTGGAGACCTGAGGGCTAGGAGCGAGGACACACACCGAGGACTCGTGCAAGGGATCCCGGGGCCCAGCTCGGCCTCCCTCCTAGCGCTGGGGGCCTGCCCGGAACCCCAGAGTCCGCGGCTGTCCCTGGGGCTTGGCGCTGCGCGGAGGTTGGGTCTGGGGACCGCAGCGACTCTGGGTCTTCGGGTTGTCCCCTGGGAGGGAGGGCCCACGGGCAGGGACATCGGGGCTTGCCCTTCCCTCGGCGCGGTGGAGCTGGGGCGTCCCCGACTCAGAGGGTGCTTTCCGAGACCTCCAGGGATCCCCGAGGCGAGGAAACCCGGGCCCCGGACAGACCGACCCTGGGTGGGTGCGCCCGGCTGCTGCCGTCGGACGGAGACGCGCGTGTTTGTTCTTCCAGCTGCGGCCACCTTTGAGGAACGGTTCCCACTTTGTGCCCC
The DNA here is from genome assembly GCF_037993035.2 of Macaca fascicularis. Taxonomy (NCBI): domain Eukaryota; kingdom Metazoa; phylum Chordata; class Mammalia; order Primates; family Cercopithecidae; genus Macaca; species Macaca fascicularis. The sequence continues at coordinate 5,449,448 of NC_088384.1, read as the reverse complement.
AACGCGGTGGGGCGACCCCGGACAGGCTGTGCTGGGCCGGGTGGCTTCTCTGCGGAAGCCGCGCCACGTCGCTGCCGGTCGGGGCCGCTGCGGGTCGGGCTGCGGGTCGGGCGCCCAGGTCTTTCCGGAGTCCCGCGCTGCGCGGCCCGCGTGGTGCGGGTGAAGCCGGAGGGGCGCGGGGTGGTGCTAGTGGAAGTCCGGAGGGTCGGCTCTGTCCCCTCACTCACCCCAACTAACAGGGCACAACTGCACGCCTGTGCTTTTCTGAAGCCTTTCTTAAAAGTTAAAAGAGAGGAAGTGTGCTCCAAGTGTCAGGATTCCTTCCAAGAAAAACCCACAGTTGTACAACGCCCTGGTCTTCGTGGGACCTCCGGGGCTGCACGCCCACGTCAGCCCCCGCCGCCCCCGCCGCCCCCTGCCAGGAAACCAGGGAGGCCCCTCCTCTCCCAGCCTCCTTGGGATAAGGGTGGCTTGAGGAACTGGGTCAGGGCAAGGACACGGGGTTTTACTGAGAAGGACCCTGTGACACCCCTGTCGTTGCTGGGCAGGGTCGGGATGACTTTCCTCTTCCAAGGTGAAGAGTTGGGGGGCATTCAGAGAACATAGCGTAATCACTTCCTCCTTCACCTTCTTACTGCCAGGCTGAAGCTCAGGGCCCCGTCTGCTCTGTGGACTCACAGTTTGTGGCAAGACAAGCTCAGAACTGAGAAGCTGTCACCACAGGTAAGTAGAAGGTTTAATTTACTGTTTCCAGATGGAAATATTTAAGTGTTTTCAGTGTTTACTGTTGTTGTACTACAGACCAGCAATCTGGGGGTTATTACTTTGTGATGCAAGGTTAGATACATTTTCAGACTGAAAGTAAGATACATGTGCATGGATTCACTTTTTTTTTTTTTTTTTTTTTTTTTTGAGATGGAGTCTCCCTCTGTCGCTCAGGCTGGAGTGCAGTTGCCTGATCTCAGCTCACAGCAACCTCTGCTGCTGGGGTTCAAGCGATTCTCCTGCCTCAGCCTCCAGAGTAGCTGGGATTACAGGAGCCTGCCACCACTCCCAGCTAATTTTTGCAGTTTTAGTAGAGATGGGGGTTTCACCATCTTGGCCAGGCTGGTCTTGAACTCCTGACCTCGCGATCCACCTGCCTCAGCCTCCCAAAGTGCTGGGATTACAGGCGTGAGTCACCGTGCCCGGCCTAGGATTCACTTTTAAGTTCTGAGTTATTGTGTGAGTTTTGCTGGGAACTTCATTGCTTCATGGCAGGCATGTTTTGTATAATTTAAAACTTGGTAACATTAACTTTGAGAAATGTGGGTGCTTAGCAGACCCTTGGGATGTCCACACTGACTGGTACCAAGCAGTATACCATCTCTGAGCTGTTTTCATTTTGATTTGAATATTGAGTAGATGGCTTGTTGAGATAGGCCAATGCCAGAACATGCCAAGGATAGGCTGAAGAAACGGCCAGATGATATGAATTTGTGTGGTCACCATTCATGAGAGACCAGGGACACTGGGGCTGATGATGACCTGTGTAACTCCGAAGCAAAAGTAAATTAATTGGCAAGCTGGGTGCGGTGGCTCACTCCTGTAATCCCAGCACTTTGGAAACCAGAGTGGGCAGATCACTTGAGGCCAGGAGTTTGAGACCAGCCTGGCCAACATGGTGAAACCCCATCTCTACAAAAAAAATAGAAAAATTAGCTGGGCGTGGTGGCGGACACCTGTAATCCCAGCTACTTAAGAAGCTGAGGCAGGAGAATTGCTTGAGCCTGGGAAGTGAAGGTTTTAGTGAACTGAGATTGTGCCACTACACTCCAGGATGGGTGACAGGGCAAGACTCCATCTCAAAAACGAATGAATAAAATAAAATTAATTAACCGACAGTAGGAAAAAATGTTTTTTCTTTCTTTTCCCACATCTGTTTTGTTTTGTTTGTTTTCTGAGATGGAGTTTTGCTCTTGTCACCCAGGCTGGAGTGCAGTGGCACGATCTTGGCTCACTGCAACCTCTGCCTCACGGATTCAAGTGATACTCCTGCCTCAGCCTCTCGAATAGCTGGGATTACAGGTACTCACCACCACACCCAGCTAATTTTTGTAGTTTTAGTAGAGACGGGGTTTTGCCATGTTGGCCAGGCTGTTCTCAAACTCCTGACCTCAGGTGAACCGCCCGCCTCGGCCTCCCGAAGTGCTGGGATTACAGGCGCGAGCCACCGTGCCGGGCCCTTTTCCGACGTCTTAAACACAAAGTAAGAGACATGCCATAATCATCAAATACTGCAGTGGTTTTCACCAGCTCCTGTTTATCAAACTTATGAACAGAGTTTTAAAAATAGTGTATCAGCCAGGCGCGGTGGCTCATAACTGTAATCCCAACACTTTGGGAGGCTGAGGTGGGCAGATGACAAGATCAGGAGTTTGAGACCGGCCTGGCCAATATGGTGAAACCCTGTCTCTACAAAAAATATGAAAATTAAGCTGGACATGGTAGCAGGCGCCTGTAGTCCCAGCTACTCAGGAGACTGAGGCAGGAGAATTGCTTGAACCCGGGAGGGAGGTTGCAGTGAGCTGAGATGGTACCACAGCACTCCGGCCTGGGTGACAGAGTGAGACTCCGTCTCCAGAAAAAAAAAAAAAAATTGTATATGAGAGAGAGAGAACTAGAGAGAAGAAAGAGAAAACCTGTCTTCTTTATAAACTATTTTATAACTTTTTATTGACTAGGTTATGAAAAATCTTTCTATGTGGAAAACATTTCTGCATCATTTGAAATGTATATATAATATCCTATTGTGTTTAGATACAATAATATTTAACCAATCTCTTTATATATGTGTATATATTTAATGCAGTCATTCTATAAATATTTACTGAGTAGCTGCTGTGGGCTACTGTCCCCAATGCTGAACAAGACAAGCATGGATCCATGAAACTGATTTTCACACCAGAAATAAAAAGGAAACGTAAAGATAATCCTCCTCATGGTAAAAGATGAAGAACCTATTTTTGCCAGGACATCTTACTCTTTAGTAATTGGTAGTCAGTGTTCATTTTCTTGTGTGCTGTTTTGGAGAGTCTGTTTTTGTAATAAATATTTAAGTAGCCCAGGCGTAGTGGCTCACGCCTGTGATTTCAGCACTTTGTGAGGCCGAAGGAGATGGATTGCTTGAGCCCAGGAGTTCAGGACCAGCCTGGGCAACCTGGCGAAACCCCGCCTCTGCTAAAAATACAAAAATTAGCCGGGTGTAGTGGCGTGTGCCTGTGGCCCCATCTACTTGGGAGGCTGAGGTGGGAGGATCCCTTGAGCCTGGGAAGTGGAGGTTGCAGTGACTGAGATGGCGCCACTGCACTCCGGCCTGGGTGACAGAGTGAGACCTGGTCTCAAAAAATAAATAAATATTTATGTAGTCATCATTAAGCAGTCTTTTAAATTTTATTTATTTACTTATTTTTGAGACAGAATCTCACTGTGTCACCTAGGCTAGAGCACAGGTGCGTGATCATGGCCTGATGCAGCCTCGACCTCCCTGGGCTCTGGTGATCCTCCCACCTCAGCCTCCCAAGCAGCTAGGACCACAGGCACACGCCACCATGCCTGACTAATTTTTGTATTTTTTGCAGAGACGGGGTCTTGCTATGTTGTTCAGGCCTGTCTCAAACTCCTGGGCTCAAGCCATCCTCCTGCCTCAGCCTCCCATAGTGCTGGGACTATAGCCATGAACCATTGCACCAGGCCTAAGTGGTCTTTTAGAAAAAAAAAAAACATTAATTAAAATATTTATTTGCTCATTATAAATATATTTGAAATGTGCCGATTTTTTTCTTTTTTTTTTTTTTTTGCTCTCTTGGTTTCTGTATGTGGATGGATATATTTTTAATGGCAAATAGGATGAGTGTCTTCACTTCTAAGCAGCCAGTGTTTTTCTTTAATGTTTGTACTAATTTTGTTACATTGCAGTTAGAGGTTGTGGCCTAATTTCTGCTTTTTTGGAACTTGAGAGTCGCTGTTTTTATTTGTTTTTGGTAGCTTGGCATAGAGTCCATTTTTCTTTTTCTTTTTCTTTTTTTTTCTTTCTTTTTTTTTTTTGAGATGGAGTTTAGCTCTTGTTGCCCAGGCTGGCGTGCAGTGGTGCAATCTCAGCTCACTGCAACCTCCGCCTTCCGGGTTCAAGGGATTCTCCTGCCTCAGCCTCCCAAGTAGCTGGGATTACAGGTGCATGCCACCACGCCCGGCTAATTTTTGTATTTTTAGTAGAAACAGGGTTTTGCCATGTTGGCCAGGCTGGTCTTGAACTCCTGACCTCAGGTGATCCACCTGCCTCGGCCTCCCAAAGTGCTGGGATTACAGGTGAGAGCCACTGCGCCCAGCTCTAGATACTTTTTAAAAAGGTATAGTTTCTGATTATGGGGTAGAAATGTGCTATGTCTTATGAATTGCATAGAATAAGCTAGATCACCTTTAAGGCCATGTGGTTAGGGAAACTTGGGCACAAAATTTACATTTCCAGCTTGGTGATAAGATGAGTTTAAGGTAAGAATCAAACAGGAAAAAGCCTTAGCTGTTCCAGTGGCCCATGTTTAAAAGAATGTATTTCTTTTTCCAAGTATTTCTGCCGCTATGCAGGCACGTTTTCCAGACAGGACCAGATTTGCTTGTTACCCAGAGGTGTGTGCATTCTTTGCTTTTAGGATATTTAATTAGCGTCTTTTAATAGTGGTATTATGGTGTCTTGAAAGTTTATGCATTTGAAAAGAAAATAACTTACTCCTTGCTAGGTCTCACCCTGTCATGGTTATCTTTGCAGCTAAGCTGCATTTGTTTTGAGGCTCACATGTGGTAAAAGGGGTTGAAAATTTGGAAATTTTGCTTTGTATCAGCAAAGCAGCTTGATATAGTGGAAAAGGTATTAGGTCATTAATCATGAGATTTGGATTCTAGCCCCTTAGCTGCTGCCTGCCAGGCCTGGAGACCTTTGTTCCCTTCTTTAAACTGCTGTTTTCTCATCAGAAAATGAAGTTCCTCTCCATGCCACCTCTCTGAAGGGTTGTGAAGCTCAAAGTGGTGGCTTAAAAAACTGCCCATCTCAGGAGGTGTCTTAAGAAGGAGTGAAGGGGTGAAGGCCCCTCCACACCTGTGGGTGTTTCTCGTTAGGTGGAAGGAGAGACTTGAGAAAAGAAATGAGACACAGAGACAAAGAAACACTGGGCCCAGGGGACCCGCGCTCAGCATACAGAGGGCCCACGCCCTGCACCGGTCTCTGAGTTCCCTTAGTATTTATTGATAATTATCTTTACCATCTTAAAGATAAGGGAGTGGCAGGACAATAGGATCATCGAAGGGAGAAAATTAGCAGTAAGACATATGGATGGATAAAGATCTCTGTGACATGAATAAGTTTAAAGGAAAAATGCTGTGCCTTGATATGCATATGCAAACATCTCCATAAACCTCTTAGCAGCATTGCGCCAGCAAGTCTCGCCTTATGCCGTAAGGCGGTTTTCTCCTATCTCAGTAAACAGAGCATACAATCTCACACGGAGATGTTCCATTGCCCAGGGACCAGCAGGATTTTTAACCAGCAAGCTGCCTTCAGGCACTTGTTTAACAAAGACACATCCTGCACAGCCCAAAATCCATTAAACCTTGAGTCACCACAGCACATGTCTCTTGCAAGGACAAGGTTGGGGGCAGGGTCACAGATTAACAGCATCTCAAATACAGAACAAAATGGAGTCTCTTATGTCTTCTTCCTATATAGACACAGTAACAGGCTGATCTTTCTTTCTTTTCCCCACAAGGACATACCGCTGGCTCCTGCATTTCTCACTTAGCCAGGTCTGATACCTGTGTTGTTTTCACTCTGGCCATTTTAGGATTTTTCAAAGGCTTTCAGAAAGCAACATACTACCATTGCCTCTTACACACCAAAATTGTTTTTCATTTTGGAATATACAATTGAGAGTTCTCCACTAGTACAATAAAGTTGTTACCAGTGGTTCCTATGTGATTTTTTTTTTTTTTTGGGACAGAGTCTTGCTCTGTCACCCAGGCTGGAGTGCAGTGGCGCAATCTTGGCTCACTGCAACCTCCGCCTCCCAGGTTCAGGCAATTCTCCTGCCTCAGCCTCCTAAATAGCTGGCACTATAGGCACCTGCCACCATGCCCAGCTAAGTTTTGTATTTTTAGTAGAGATGGGGTTTCACCATGTTGGCCAGGCTGGTTTTGAACTCCTGACCTCAGGTGATCCACCCACTTCAGCCTCCCAGAGTCTCGGGATTACAGGCGTGAGCCCCACCGCACCCGGCCTCCTGTGTGTTTTGAAGGTGATTGTGACCTCAGATTTTGGTGGGGCTACACCTTGCATTTGCTTTTACTCCAACTCCATGGCATACCTGAACCAGGCCTCTTCATCTTGAAGAGGGATCTGCTGAAATGCAGGCCCAGTGAATCTCCCCGTGCCCAGACACAGTTCCGTCAAACCATGGCCCGGTGCTGCCGGCACCCTGGTTCCTGGTTAGTCTGACTGTCCACACTGAGACTAATTCCTTGAGGGCAGACAGGTTGTCTTACTTCTTTCTGCCCTGCTAGACCTATAAACTGAGTAGGTACTTGTAAATGTTCATGGAATAAGTACATGATTAACAGGATTTAATTCTAGAAGAATGTATTGATGGGCGTCTGTGGTCACCACAGTACTGAGATGTGGGTGGGAGCTGGCTGGATGGGGGGGCACCTAAACAGGAGTGCAGACAGCAGCCCCTACAGATGGTGGCCCGCTCCATCCCACCACAGCAAAATTGCCCCAGGCCCCTGCAGCTTCCCCCACACCTAGATTGAGAGAGCTCTTCTTCCTTCTGTATTGACAGGGTGTTCCCTCCAGATGTCCAATATGTACTTCCCATTACAACGGTGTTAGGAAGGTGAGGGCTGCCACTGAAATGGTCCTCTTCGTAATCACCACTAGGTTTGGTGTATATTATGGATTAAATAGAATTTTTATAAGATGGCCTGAGGATCTATTTAGATAAAATCCTCTTTCTTTCTGCAAGATCATGGATTTAAATTCCAAACAACTGACTTCATAGGGAAGGGATATGGTGAAAGGGAAGTGATTTGGGCAACACTGATATTTAACAAGGCGAGGGTCCTTCTCCCGCTCTGATTGTGAAGCTAAAATATTCCCAGGAGAAATTAGAGAAAACTCAGATGAAATATTGTTTGTGTTCCAGGAGGTAGGACTCATCGGACTGCTTTTATTTTGCTTCATTTTAAGAGATTTGCAGATAAAGAGGAGTGAAGATTTCTATTCAGATTTACTTGCTTTATACTTTTAACTTATAGACCACAAGCCAACCTTCAAAAGAGCATCATTTTGAGTAGTAAGAGTTAGGAAGGCAAATACAGGACTAATGGCTTCCAAGATTATGAGCTTCATAGGAATGGTTTGAGATGAGGCTATATAGTAAAGCAGAATATTGAAGCTCCCCCACCCTTTTCATTTTTCATTTTTCATTTTTAAGAGTGAGCGAGGCCAGGCGTGGAGGCTCATACCTGTAATCCCAGCACTTTGGGAGGCCAAGGTGGGAGGATCACAAGATCAGGAGTTTGAGACCAGCCTGGCCATCATGGTGAAACCCTGTCTCTACTAAAAATACAAAAATTAGCCAGGCGTGGGGTCAGGTGCTTGTAATCCCAGTTACTTGGGAGGCTGAGGCAGGAACATTGCTTGAACCCAGGAGGCGGAGGTTGCAGGGAGCTGAGATCGCACCACTACACATCTCAGACAAAAAAAGAGTGAGTGAGGCCCCATATTTTTTTGCATCTATTTGTAACTGAATACGTCTGTGGTTATGTGATAACCACACCAAGGTGACAAATTGCCAACTTTCAGTAAAAGAGACCCAGTTATTTAGAGGTTGACACGTGGATATGTCCCTTTCTAAGAAGTTCATCGTCAGCTTTACATGAGTATTTAAATGCATGTTTATAATTCAGCAATATGGCTTGTAAAATACAGATTGTCCAATCAAGTGATATGTAATTCTTGATCTGAAACAAGTTTTCTTCTATTATCTATGGAAGAAATGGTTATAGGGATGTTTAAATGGGATGAATTTTTTGAAGCATTTTCAGACAGCTTTCCACATGGAATAAAATAACATCGAGTGGGCTGCTAACATGAGGAACATATTACCTTCTGCCTAGGATTATGAGTAACTTTGATAAATTCTACATTGCAGTCTTATTTTAGCTCATTTTATGAGACAGCTTGATAACTGGGGTAGTGTCTCTTTTTTTGCGGGGGGGCGGGATTGGAGCTGGAGTCTCACTCTGCTGCCCAGGCTGGAGTGCACTGGTGTGGTCTCGGCTTCACTGCAACCTCGGCCCCCCAGGTTCCAGTGATTCTCCTACCTCAGCCTCCTGAGTAGCTGGGATTACAGGCGTGTACCACCACACACTGCTAATTTTTGTATTTTTAGTAGAGACGGGGTTTCACCATGTTGGCCGGGCTGGTCTCAAACTCCTGGCCTGAAGTGATCCACCTGCCTCAGCCACCTAAAGTGCTGGGATTACAGGCGTGAACCACCACACCCGGCTTCTGTTTTTCTATCTGTGCATTGGGGATGAAAGTAATGCAAATGATGTTTAAGGAAAAAAAATGTTCAGAGAAGTTAGAAATTTGCTTTAAATTGGAATCATCTCTGAGTATGTGAAAGTTATTTGTAACAGAAACAAACAGGGCGGTATTTGACCTGTTGACAGTGTCCTTGGACTTTACAATTTGTGAAGCAGAGTATTTTGCTTGAGTAGTACAATTGTCTTTTTCTTCCCCCAACTTTGACACATGTTACAGAACCTGTCACCAGATACAGGCAAGGGAGCGTGGGCTTCCCATCTTTGCGCCGCTCTGCTGTGATTCACAAGCAAGCAATCAGAAGTGCACAAAAGTTTAGAACGCGATTTTCATTCTCTTCTTCCTTTAGAAAAACTCACTTTGTTGAGAGCCTTTTCCAGAAAGGAAGGCACTCTATTGTTGTAATTTTCAAATCATAAAAATAAGCCTAATCTAGTCTATTCAGCGAGGTGTTCTGAAAGAGGGAATTTTTTTTTTTTAAGTTCAATTATGGGAAGATCTTGAAGGCGGGACTCAAGGGAGAGTGCTATGCTGGGACGAGGGCTTTGGAAAATGAGAGGCATGAAGGGGAGAGGGTATTTAAATGTGTTTGAAGCCAAAGATCCTTGAGAGAAAAAGCTGGCACTAACAGGGTTCAAAGAACTGGCGTGACAAGTGATGACTAATGACACTGAGGGTGGGTTGTGGGTGCCTAGTGAATTCCTCCAAAGCCAAGATAGAGGATCCCAGACCCAGGGAAGAAGGGAAGAAAGTATGTACACCCAGAAGTACTGTAGGGACAGAGATTCCGATCACAAGCTGTGAATAGAAGATGCCAGCCACCGCTGTAGCAGCCTGAAAACCACAGTTTGGAACCGCCAGTGAAGGGCTGGGAAGTGTGGATCCAGGGCTGGTGCACTGAACCCAGAGGAGCAGGCTCCCATTCCCAGCCAAGGATGGCAGCCGGTGGGGATCCTTCCAGGAGAAAGTTGTAAGTGGAAGCTTTCAATTCAGAGCAGTAGCAATGCCTTCAAAGTCCCAGGCTTCACGTGGGAACAGAGAAATGTGAAGAGTATTTAGCAGAGTGCCAGTATAAGAAATCTGTATCGGTGTTTGTTTGTTTGTTTTTGAGGTGAAGTCTCGCTCTGTCACTGCAATCTTTGCCTCCTGGGTTCAAGGTACTACACCACACCCGGCTAATTTTTTGTATATTTAGTAGAGATGGGGTTTCACCATATTGGCCAGGCTGGTCTCAAACTCCTGACCTCATGATCCGACCGCTGCACCTCCCAAACTGCTGAGATTACAGGTGCGGTGGCACCTGGCCCAATATCGTATTTTTATTTATTTATTTATAGACAGGGTCTCACTCTGTTGCCAGGCTGGAGTGCAGTGGCGCGATCTCAGCTCACTGCAACCTCCACCTCTTGGGCTTAAGCAATCCTCCCACCTCAGCCTCCTAAGTAGCTGGGACTACAGGTGTGCACCCCCACACCCAACTAGATTTTGTGTTTTTTGTAGAGATGGAGTTTAGCCATGTTCAGCTCGTCTCAAACTCCTGGGCTCAAGTGATCTGCCTGCCTCCACCTCCCAAAGTCCTGGGATTACAGGTGTGATTCATCATGTCCAGCCCAGTATTTTTCTTTCACTCTGGAAACCAGAAATTATTGGCTTTTTTGCCCTGCTGCATTCTCTTTACTTAGATGAATCTAGCAAGGTTAGCTGTTAGCTGTTAGTGTCTAGGTCAGAAGTCTAAGTGAAAGTGAATATTTAACCACACTGAAGCACAGCCGATGATCTTTAATACTAATAGAGGTATAAGACTTAAAAGAAACAAGAACCCAGAGGGAAAACATGGCCATGGACGCAGAGAAAACCATGGCAGCTTCTGTGGACTCATAAAAAAAAGCTCAAAACCTAGGAAGTGCACCGAGACTTTTTTTGGAATGAATGAATTCAAATGTGGGCTTTCTTAGTAGGTTAAATCATATTCTAGAAGGGATTTCAGAAGGATGTATGCCCAATTATGGTATCAGGTCTGCTGTAGACTCTTCAAGGAGGAAGCCTCTGAAAGACAAGAAGGAACAATTAAAAAATAGAACTCAGGTGAGTGGATCGCAAGGTCAAGAGATTGAGACCATCCTGGCCAACATAGTGAAACCCCGTCTCTACTAAAAATACAAAATTTAGCTGGGCGTGGTGTGGCTGTAATCGCAGCTACTCAGAAGGCTGAGGCAGGAGAATCGCTTAAACCCGGGAGGCAGAGGCTGCAGTGAGCCGACATTGCGCCAGTGCACTCCAGCCCGGCAACAGCGAGACTCCGACTCAAAAATAACAAATAAATAAATAAAATTAGAACTCAGAAAAGGAATTAATTCTTCCGAGAGACAAAAAGATGAGATTCTAGCCTAAGGTGTAACACATCCATCCAGCAGGTGTCATTTTTATACACATGACGTTAAATGACCGCAGGCCCAGGCGAGCAGACATGGACTTTCCCACTGTGCGTGCGTGCTTTCCTCGGAGCCCTCAGCGGCGTTCCCTTTTCCGTGCTAGCATTCGATCCCTTTGCTTTTCTGGATGACCCCAGCCCCTCTGGCTCCACAAGGCCCCCTGCACCTCACCATCACCTTTGTGAGCTTCAAACCTGTCACCCACCCGCCTTCCAGATGTCACCTGGGCCCTCCCGGAGGCCCTCGCGCTCAGTGTGTCTGATTCTGAGCTGTCCTGCGTTTTCCCCTCCCCTGACCCTGGCGACCCTTTTTGGTCTCAGTTGCCAGCCTCCTGCTAGGGCTGGGGCAGGGGACATCAAAGGCAGGACAAGGTGCAGGGTCCTGACCCACCACTTAGCAGCTCTCAGACGCGGATGGGTTTTTCAGCTAGCCTGTGGCTCAGTTTCCCTCAGCTGCAAGAGGGATGCATACTAGTGTTTCTCTGGATTGCTGCACCTGGCAGGTAGTGTGGGCTTGGTAGGTGCTTCCTTGCTTATCATTGCCTCTTCCATCTTAATGTTGTCCCGTCCATCCAATGTTTATGGGATGAGAGGTTGATAGAAGGGCACGGCCCTGACATTCCAGGGACCAATCGACACGCTTTCTACGCAAGCCCCTTCCGGTTCTTCTCGTGAACTAGGCGTGCCGGAGACACACGCCCTTACCCTCATACCCCGCCGCACCCCCATGACCTCTACCTTTGAGACCTCAGCTTAAACTCACTCTTAGGGAAGGCTCCCTGAACCACCTGCCGGGGTTGTATGCTGAGGCAGGTACTTATTACACCTGGTGCTTTTCCTCCAATGCACTCAGGCAGTGTTTATTCAGGTGGTGGCTTGGTGACAGTGGCTCTCCCTAAGACCCCGCGAGGCCAGAATCCTTGGCTCATCACTCATGGTTGAACCCGGAGCCTCTTGCTGGTAGGTGCTTCAGGACTGGCTATGGGAGCCTGCGGCTCCTGCCGGGCACCCACCACTTGAGTTTCCTCAAGTCTTAAATGCCACCTCCTTCCTGAAGCCTTCCTTGCTGCTCCCCCAAACTAGAGACAGGAGTTTTGTCCTTCAGACACCCTATGGCATTTGAGTCACTCTGATTTGATGAGTTCTGCTTTCACTTGAGCAGCTATTAGGGGCATTCGTCAGTCATTCATTCCTGAGTTCATTTATTCAGCAAATATTTACTGAGCACCTACTGCATGCCATGCGCTGTCCTGCTGTGTAAAACAGCGGGCATGATTCCCTGCCACTACCAACCATGGCCTCGCATAACTGGCAGACTCCCAGCTTCAAGGAGAGGCACGGAGGGAAACTGAGAGCAGCCCACAGCGTGGAAAGAGCGGGGACAGAGGGTCACGGGGTCACCGGGGCATGTGTGCTGCATCTGCCAGTGAACGGAACGTGCGGCTCCAGATGTGGTTGTCTTTAAACTTCGGAATTTCCTTTCACTAAAGAACCAAGTCCAGAGAGAGGAAAGAGTGAATACAAATTATCCAAGAAACTTGAGAGCTCATTTTAGTTCTCCTGATTATGATCTTAAAGGCATTAAGTGCTCAAGTTAAACTCTTTTTGACCCACATAGGTTAGCAGAATTTAAATCCTAGGTGATTATTAACTCTAATCATGCATCTAATGACCTGTATTGAAGACACACTGCCTGCTTAGTTGTGGCCTCAGCCTTTGCTCTGTCACTGATGGTTCCAGCCTGAAAAGCAGATGAGCCCTCACAGCCACGATTCCACCGCAATCACATAAGCGGGACAGTGGTTCCCTGAAAATCAGCCGTGGAGCAGGAAGAGCAGGCTCCTGCTGTTGCGAGCTTGACTCCATTTGGTCTGATAGAAATGAGAGGTAGATGATTCCCTAGACAAATGCAGGCCTTTCTCGAAGCCCCTTTCCCAGGGTGATGTGACATGTGTGGTCTGTGCCTTCCAGGGCAGCCATGTCCTGCTTTGCCAAGCCAAGGCGGTGGGGAGAGAGAAGCCGCATCCTGCCCGGGGCTCCTGGGCCCCGCTACATCAGGTGGGAGCAGGGCTGCCTCCCTGATGTCCTTGGAGAAGTTGTCCACACTGCCTTCCCCTGTGGGAGTGATGACGATGTGTCCTGCCAGCCTTCCACGGCTGACTCCCCACTCTATTAATTCCTAAGAAACCAGGCCGTGGAGGTGGGTTTGAGGGTTTGTATTGGTGTTTTTTAAAGTCGAGTTGGCCGAGTGCAGTGGTTCACGCTTGTAATCCCAGCACTTTGGGAGGCTGTGGCGGGCGGATTACATGAGGTCAGGAGTTTTAAGACCAGCCTGGCCACCATGGTGAAACCCTGTCTGTACTAAAACTACAAAAAAATTAGCTGGGCGTAGTGGTGGGCGCCTGAAATCCCAGCTACTCAGGAGGCTGCGACAGAGAACCCCTTGAACTAGGGAGGTTGCAGTGAGCCGAGATCGTGCCACTCCAGCCTGGGTGACAAGAGTGCAATTCTGCCTCAAAATAAATGAATAAATAAAGTTGGGTTTATTAAGATATAATTTACATACAGTAAAATTCTTTTTTTTTTTTTTTTTTTTTTTTTTGAGACGGAGTCTCACTCTTGCCCAGGCTGGAGTGCAATGGCACAATCTTGGCTCACTGCAACCTCCGCCTCCTGGGTTCAAGCGATTCTCCTGCCTCAGCCTCTCCAGTAGCTGGGACTATAGGTATGCGCCACCATGCTGAGCTAATTTTTGTATTTTTAGTAGAGATGGGGTTTTGCCATGTTGGCCAGGTTGGTCTCGAACTCCTGACCTCAGGTGATCCACCCACCTTGGCCTCCCAAAGTGCTGGGATTACAGGTGTGAGCCACAGCATCCGGCCTAAAATTCATTTTTTCAGGCATACAGTTTTACTAGTTTTGAAAATATGCAGTCCCGTCTCCTGGCCATTCTCAGCTGCCGGGAGTTGTGTGCATTCCCTGGCTTGCAGCCGCGCAGGTAGAGTCCTCTTGCGTCTGATCTCTGACCTCGCCTTCACCACCTCACTCCTGCCATTTCTTTTGCTGCATCTCTCTGACGCCAGCCAGAGAAAGTTCTCTGCTTGTAAGAGCTCAGGTATCACACTGGGCCCACCTGGATCACCCAGGGTGCTCTCCCCTCCCAGAGCCTGTACCCTCACCTATGTCCCAGGGCTGCTATAACAAAGTACCATGAACTGGGTAGCTTCAACAACAGGCATTTATTCCCTCTTCAGGAGGATAGCAGTTCACAATCAAGGCGTCAGCACAGCCACACTCCTTCCAAAGGCTCTGGTAGCCTTCCTTGCCTTTCCTGGCTTCTGGTTGTGGCCGTCAGTTGTTGGCTCTCCTTGGCTTGTGGCCACATCCCTCCAAGCTCTGCCTTTGTCTTCATGTGGCCTGCTCCCTGTGTGTCTGTGTCTCCATCCAAATTTCCTTTTGATAAGGGCACCAGTCATATTGGCTTAGGGCCCAACCCACTCCATGACCTCATCTCAACTGCTCACATCTGCAGTGACCCTGTTTCCAAATAAGCTCATAATCTGAGGTGTGGGGAGGGGTAGGGCTTCAACACATCTTTTGAGGGGACACAAGTCAACCCACAGCAGTACCCTCTATTAAATCTGTAGAGCTCCTTTTGCACATCAGGTAACACATCCACCAGCCCCAGGACTGGGGAGTGGACATCTCTGGGGGCCATGATCTGGCTTCCACATGAGGAAGTCCACAGTCTAGTAGCAACTCACACTTGCTCAGTGAATTGTGGTGCATGGAGGTAACTGAGTGTGGCCTGTTCATGCTCAAATGTGAGCAGCTGGTCAGCGTCCAGCTGTGTCAATCAAGGATGGCTCTGTAACACCCAGGATGAGCAGCCGTGCCTAGTTGCCCGGGACGTTAGGCAGCTGGCGTAGGGCTGGAGTGCTGGCCTCATGCCATGGGTGAGTGTGTAGGGGAGTGATACGTCTGACACGCAGTGTGTGAGTGGCTGAGTGTGGCAGCTGCCTCCTTTTCCCTGCATTAGGATGGTGTTGGGGGAAAGCCGTGTTCATGGCTGCCCAGGGTCCAAGTGAGCTGGGAGTACCGGGAGGCAGCGGGCCTCATGGGACCATCACAGCTCGGTGCGCTGTTTATAGGTGGGAAGGCTATCATGACTGCACCCCATTCCCCCTGCCCCCTGCGCAGAGACCCTCCCTGAACACCTTATTTATACTTTCAGCCCTTCCCTCTACCTGTCACCACGTAGTACATGCTTTCTTCTTTTTTTTTTTTTTTTGAGACAGTCTTACTCTGTCACCCATGCTGGAGTGCAGTGGTGCGATCTCGGCTCACTGCAACCTCCACCTCCTGGGTACAAGCCATTCTCCTGCCTCAGCTTCCTGAGTAGCTGAGATTACAGGCGCCCGCCACCATGCCTGGCTAATTTTTGTATTCTTAGTAGAGATGGGGTTTTGCTATGTTGGCCAAGCTGATCTTGAACTCCTGACCTCAGGTGATCCGCTGGCCTCAGCATCCCAAAGTGCTGGGATTACAGGCACGAGCCACTGCGCCTGGTCGGTACATGCTTTCTTGATTTGTCTGTTTCCCGTCTGTCTCCCCTCCTTAGAATGGCGGTTCCATGACACCAGAGATGTTTCTCTGTTTTCTCCACAGCTGCACCCTCAGCTGCTAGAAGGTGGCCCAGCATAGGAGGTATTTAGTGAAGCCTTCCTCTCCACTTAAATCTGTACTCTTGTGCTTATTAAAAGGTGACAGCTTTCTGTTTGAAAATTGTATTAGTGTTTTAATGAGAAAGTTATTTGGGTAATGTTGTCTGAATATGAGGAAAACATTAAGGATAGAAATGTAATTGTTTTCCTATTCCAGTCTATGGATTTTATTTATTTATTTTACTTTATTTATTATTATTATTATTTTTTAAGAGTGAGTCTCACTCTGTCGCCCAGGCTAGAGTGCAGTGGCGCGATCTTGGCTCACTGCCAGCTCCGCCTCCCAGGTTCACATCATTCTCCTGCCTCAGCCTCCTGAGTAGCTTGGACTACAGGCACCCACCACCACACCCTGCTAATTTTTTTTTTTTTTTTCTTTTTTGAGACGGAGTCTTGCTCTGTCACCCAGGCTGGAGTGCAGTGGCCGGATCTCAGCTCACTGCAAGCTCCACCTCCCGGGTTCACGCCATTCTCCTGCCTCAGCCTCCCAAGTAGCTGGGACTACAGACGCCCGCCACCTCGCCCGGCTAGTTTTTTTGTATTTTTAGTAGAGACGGGGTTTCACCGTGTTAGCCAGGATGGTCTCGATCTCCTGACCTCGTGATCCGCCCGTCTCGGCCTCCCAAAGTGCTGGGATTACAGGCTTGAGCCACCGCGCCTGGCCCCTGCTAATTTTTTGTATTTTTAACAGAGACAGGGTTTCACCGTGTTAGCCAGGATGATCTCGATCTCCTGCCATCGTGATCCGCCCGCCTTGGCCTCCCAAAGTGCTGGGATTATAGGTGTGAGCCACCACACCTGATCAGATTTTATTGAAGTTTACAGAATTACTTCTTTGTAGCCATGGAAGTAAAAAAAATAATGAGACAAGTAGCTATTTCAAAATGTAGGGCTGATAAATTTGGGATGGTTTGAGAAAGTTAAGATGGGGAACTCCATTTCTTTTTAAAATTTTCATTTATTTTCATTTGTTTATTTAATTTTTTTGAGACAGAGTTTCACTCTGTTGCCCAGGCTGGAGTGCAGTGGCGTAATCTCAGCTCACTGCAACCTCCACCTCCTGGTCACAAGTGGTTCTCCCACATCAGCCTCCTGAGGAATGGGGACTACAGGTGCCCACCACCATACCTGGCTAGTTTTTGTGTTTTTAGTAGAGATGGGATTTCATCATGTTGGCCAGGCTGGCCTCGAATTCCTGACCTCAGGTGATCCTCCCGCCTTGGCCTCCCAAAGTGGTGGGATTACATGTGTGAGCCACCGCACCCAGCCAGGGAACTCCATTTCTGACAATGGCGCAGTAGTTTGGAAGTTAACTGGCAAAGGTGGATGGAATCTTTAAACATATGTGGAGGAATTGGAGAGTTTACAAGATAGTGAAGAACTGCCAGGTCATGGTCTGGAGAAGATGGAAACTTGACATTTGGGGCCATTGTGTCCCTGGGGTGTTGGCCAATTTATGAAAGAATCAGTTAAGGCCTGAGTGGCACTTTTGAGGGGCTAGAGTCAAACACTCATACATAAAGCCTATTAAGAAGGGAAGAACCTGGTAAACATCCCAGACTTTGGATTGGGACCCAAAAAAACTCCATCCTAGGAGTACAGGTGACCTGGAAGCAGATCAGCTTAATCAAGGACTAAAGTCCAGTTCTAGCTACGCCCAATCCTTGAGACTGGATTAAGGTGATCTCAGATTGCAAGGACCTCAAATATCTGGCAGAAGCAAGTGAATATCCTTCTGGAGGAACAGAGCCTCATCCTAGGCCTCTAATTTTTAAGGACAATTTTTCAAACGCAGGCTTTCCTCCCTTTGCACAGTTCCATTATGCATAAATTTCAGTCAGTGACTCGCTGCAGTGGCTCATGCGTGTAATCCCAACACTTTGGGAGGCCAAGGTAGGTGAATTGCTTGAGTCTGGGAGTTTGACACCAGCCTGGGCAACATAGTGAAACCCTATCTCTGTTTTTAAAAATAAAAAAATTGTCACCGTTTAGTTAAATTATAGTGGTCTCCCAACAATACAGATCAGATCCCAGCTCCCATGGTGTGTGCACTGTGAGTGCTGTATGAAGTACAAGCTCTGCCGCCAGTTCTTCAGCCTACAAATCACAGTGTAGATAACAGATGGGCATGATGATCACTGACCAGTTGCATCACGTCTCTCAAAGTCGGTCTGTGATTGGTCCCTGAGCATCTGTCGGTCAGTTTCATGCACAGACTGCAAAGCGTGTGGTTGTGTCGCCTCCTTGTCTCTCAGTGATAAACCCCACATGGCATTTTATAAAAAGTGGATATACCAGGCTGGGTGCAGTGGCTCATACCTGTAATCCTAGCACTTTGGGAGGCTGAGGCAGGTGGATCATTTGGGGTTAGGAGTTTAAGACCAGTCTGGCCAACATGGTGAAACCCCATCTCTATTAAAAATACAAAACTTAGCTGGTTGTGGTGGCGGGCGCCTGTAATCCCAGCTACTGGGAAGGCTGAGACAGGAGAATCGCTTGAACCCAGGAGGCAGAGCTTGCAGTGAGCCGAGATTGTGCCACTACACTCCAGCCTGGGTAACACAGCAAGACTACCATCTCAAAAAAAAAAAAAAAAAAGTAAACATGAAAATTATGAAATGCTCAGAGATAAAATATGCGAGGCCTGTACACTGTAATCTACAAAACACTACTGAGAGAAATTTTAAAAGATCTAAATAAATGGCAAGTTATAACATGCTCTTGGATCAGAAGACTCAGTATCATTAGGATGGCGATTCTTCCCAAAATGATCTAGAGATTCAAAGCAATCAGAATCAGACCTCAGCATGCCTACTTGTAGAATTTGATAACCTGATTCTAAAGTTTATATGGAAATGCAAAGGACCTTGAGTTGCTAAAATAACTTTGAAAAAGAACAACACAATTGAAGGACTTAGACTACATGATTTCAAGAATTATTATAAAGCTATAGTAATCAAGACAGTATGGTATTGATATGAAAATAGACAATTAGATGAATGGAGCAGAATAGCAAGTCCAGAAATAGATCCACACATATAGGATCAATTGATTTTCAGCAAAGTGCCAAGTCATTTAAGTGGGGAAAGGATAATCTTTTCAACAAATGATACTGGAACAACTGGATAGCCATATGCAAAAGAACCTCAACCCAGCCGGGCGCGGTGGCTCACGCCTGTAATCCCAGCACTTTGGGAGGCCAAGGTGGGTGGATCACGAGGTCAGGAGATCGAGACCATCCTGGCTAGCACAGTGAAACCCCGTTTCTACTAAAAATGCAAAAAATTAGCCAGGCATGGTGGTGGGCGCCTGTAGTCCCAGCTACTCAGGAGGCTGAGGCAGGAGAATGGCATGAACCCAGGAGGCAGAGCTTGCAGTGTGCCAAGATCGTGCCACTGCACTCTAGTCTGGGCAACAGAGTGAGACTCCGTCCAAATAAAAACAAAAAAAAAGAACCTTAACCCTCAGTTCACAGCACTACAAACTCGTAATTATTATCATTATATTATACTATTATGTAATAATAGTATATATAATACATATTATGTAATATATATCATATTATATGATAGTGTATTATATTGTCATATAATGATTATTATTGAAATGGGTCACACACCTAGTTGTAAGAGTTAAAACTGGCCAGGTGCAGTGGCTCATGCCTGTAATCTTGCATTTTGAGAGGCCAAGGTGGGTGGATCACTTGGGTCCAGGAGTTCAAGACCAGCATGGGCAACATAGCAAAACACCATCTCTACAAAAAAATCAAAAAATTAGCTGAGCTTGATGGTACTCACCTGTAGTCCCAGCTACACAAAAGTCTGAGGTGGGAGGATCACCTGAGCCCAGAGAGGTCAAGGCTACAGTGAGCCATGATTGTACCATTGCACTCCAGACTGGGTGACAAAGTGAGACCCTATGTTAAAAAAAAGAGTTAAAACTATAAAACCTCCAGAAGAAAAAATATGGGAAAATTCTTGTGATTTGGAGTTTGGCAAAGATTTCTTAAACATGATTTAAAAAGCATTAACCAGGTCAGGTATGCTGGCTAACACCTGTCATCCCAATGCTTTGAGGGACTGAGGTGGGAGGATAGCTTGAGGACAGGAGTCCAAGAGCAGCTTGGGCAATATGAGTGGGTCTCTACAAAAAAAAAGAAAAGAAAAAACTGTTCCAGGCACAGTGGCACATGTCTGTAGTCCTAGCTACTCAGGAGGTTGCAGCAGGAGGATCACTTGAGCCCAGGAGTTGAAGCTTGCAGTGAATTATGACTCCAGCCTGGGCCACAGAGTAAGACTCAGTCGCTTAAAGAAGAAAGCATAAACTATAAAAGAAAAAATTAATAAATTAGCCATCCTCAAAATTAGAAACATTTACTCATCAGAAAACACTTAATAAAATAAAAAGTCAAGCCATAGACTTAGAGAAAATATTTGCAAAACATATATCTGACAAAGGACTTGGATATGGGTTATATAAAGAACTATTATAATTCAATAAGATGTCAAGCAGCCCAGTTAAAAATGGGCAAAAGATGAACTAACTCTTCAACAAAGGGCATGTCCGTTTGAATGGATGTTAAGCAAGCACATGAAAAGATGTTCGTGTGCCTTTCCCTCACTAGTCATTAGGGAGATGCAAGTTAATCGACATCTCTTTTGGTAGAAAGATATCACTACACACCCACAATACTGGCTGTAATTTAGCAGTCTGACCACATATGCATAAGAATGTGGAATAAGAACTCTCATACACTGCTGATGAGAATGTAAAATGATAGCAGCCAGTTTGGAAAACATTTTGGCAAATAATAAATAATACCACTTATTATCAAAAATATTATATACCTGAAAGAACTCAAAGTGAAAAAGCTATATACTGTCTGCTTCCAACGCTAGACATTATGGGAAAGGCAAAACTATGGAGACAGTTAAAAGATGCGTCAGTGGTTGCCAGGGGCTCACGGGGAGGGAAAGAGGAATGAGTAAGTGGAACACAGGGCATTTTTAGGGCAGTCAAACTATTCTGTATGGTATTGTAATGATGAATACGTGTTATTAGGCATTTGTCAATACCCATAAAATGTACAACACAAAGAGTGAAAATGAAAACTGTGGACTTCAGTTAGCAATAATATGTCAATATTGGCTCATCAGTGGCAACAAATTACCTCACCAATGCAAGATGTTAATAACAGGGAAACTGTGGTGGGAGTGAGGTGGAAAATGAGACTTCTTTGTACTTTCCACTCAATTTTTCTGTAAGCCCAAAACTGCTCTAAATAAGAAAGTTTATTAATTAAAAGTTACATTTATAATGTATCTATATCTAGGAATAAATCTGAAAAAGATATGTAAGGTCTCTACTCAGAAAACTGATTATGTTATTTTATTTTATTTTATTTTATTTTTGAGGCGGAGTCTCGCTCTGTCGCCCAGGCTGGAGTGCAGTGGCGCGATCTCGGCTCACTGCAAGCTCCGCCTCCCGGGTTCCCGCCATTCTCCTGCCTCAGCCTCACGAGTAGCTGGGACTACAGGCGCCCGCCACCGCGCCCGGCTAATTTTTTGTATTTTTAGTAGAGACGGGGTTTCACCGTGGTCTCGATCTCCTGACCTTGTGATCCGCCCGCCTCGGCCTCCCAAAGTGCTGGGACTACAGGCGCCGCCACCTCGCCTGGCTAATTTTTTTTGTATTTTTTAGTGGAGACGGGGTTTCATTGTGTTAGCCAGGATGGTCTCAATCTCCTGACCTCGTGATCCGCCCGTCTCGGCCTCCCAAAGTGCTGGGATTACAGGCTTGAGCCACCGCGCCCGGCCGATTATGTTATTAAGAGAGCTTAAATATAGCCCAAATAAATAGATGGATATACTATGTTCATGGAAGGTACAACTCAGTATTGGGAAGGTGTCAGTCGTCTTAAGAAAGGCCTCATGTGTCACACAAGGGATACTGACATCTGACACCGAGCACATGTAGGCATCCTGATTATGTTTACTTGAATGATGTGGACTTTACAGAGCTGACTTATAGACAATTTAAATGGCCCGAAAACTGTTCAGTGCACTCTCTCCCAGGCTGTCACGGGATGCACTTCAGGAACTTTACTTTTTAACAAGAAAATTCAGTTTTTCTCTTAAACAGCTTGCTTCTGTTCCATTAGCATTCTCATCACTTTAAGTTGCATTCATCTTTGTTTTTTTTTTTAGAAAAACATTTGTTCTGCAACCAGCCTTGTCCTTTAAATACTTGTACTATATGCAGGCTCTTTTCATAGGTTCGTTACTTAAAATGATTTAAGTGTGTTTTTGGTGGCAGGGGGTTGGGAGTTGTTTCGTTTTGTTGAGACAGGGTCTTACTCTGTCACCCAGGCTGGAGTGCAGTGGCATGATTTTGGCTCACTCCTGGCCTTGAGTGATTCACCTACCTCGGCTTCCTAAGCAGCTGGGACCACAGGCATGCATAACCATGCCCGGCTAATTTTTTTTTTTTCTGTAGAGACGGGGTTTTGTCATATCACCCAGGCTGGTCTCAAACTCCTGGACTCAAGGGATCAGCCTGTCTCAGCCTCCCAAAGTGCTGGGATTACAGGCGTGAGCCACTGCACTGGTCATGATTTGAGTTTTTGTAAGACAGGGAACAATGTTCGGAATTTAGCACCAATGTCAGATTCATTCTGTAAATTTTCACTGAACATCTGCCTTGTGTAGGAGAGGAAGATGACAGACAAGAATTCTTCCTCCAAGAGGTACAGGTCAGTTGAGCAGAAAAGGCATATATCAATACCCACAATGAGAGCTGTGGTGATTCAGAAGAGAGATGAAGTCCTTCCCCTGGAGGGATCCTGAGCACTTTGAGGAGGAAAGGCATCTGTACCGCCCCCCAAATGTGTAGAATGGGGATGCATTCCTGGCAGAAAGAAGTAGGATAAAGTACAGAGGCCAGGGCCTGGTGCAATGGCTCATACCTGTAATCCCAGCAGTTTGGGAGGCCAAGACAGGCGGATCACCTGAGGTCAGGAGTTCAAGACCAGCCTGGCCAACATGGCAAAACCCCGTCTGTACTAAAAATACAAAAATTAGCCAGGCACGGTGGCAGGTGCCTGTAATCCCAGCTATTTGGGAGGGTGAGGCAGGAGAATTGCTTGAGCCCAGGAGGCAGAGGTTGCAGTGAGCCAAGATTGCGCCACTGCACTCCAGCCTGGGCAACAGAGTGAGACTCTGTCTCGTAAAGGAAAAAAAAAAAAGTACAGAGTCCAGGAAGCCTGGGGTGGGGCTGGCAGATGCCAAGTCATCTATTTTGGCCAGGGTCCAGGGCCTACAAGGGGACATGAAGAGAAGATTCATGCATTCTGGTTCAAACTCCATCAGATATTTATTGAGCTCCTTCTCTGTACCAGGCATTGTTCTAAGATACATAATGAACAAAACCCATGACACCCTCGTCTGTGAGAGCTGATGCTGTGGCAGGGACAGACAGGTCATGAGTGGAGTGATGGAGCAGCTGGCCTGGTGAGTTAGCTGCCTCCAGGTACAGTAGGAGGAG
The DNA here is from genome assembly GCF_037993035.2 of Macaca fascicularis. Taxonomy (NCBI): domain Eukaryota; kingdom Metazoa; phylum Chordata; class Mammalia; order Primates; family Cercopithecidae; genus Macaca; species Macaca fascicularis. The sequence continues at coordinate 5,426,116 of NC_088384.1, read as the reverse complement.
CAAGCCCAGAGCGAGCAAGTGGGTCAGGGGTGCCAGAAGGGGCGAGGGTGCCAGGAGGCTGGTCCAGGCTGGCCTCCCTGAGGTGGTGGCCAGGACCTAGCATCTGAGGAAGGGCTGGAAACAGGTGAGAACAGGTGGAGCAGACATCAGGATGGGAGCATCCTGACAGGGAGGACGGCAGGGTGGGCTCATGGGAGGAGCAGCCAGGAAGTGTGACTGGAGCAGTGTCCTGGAGAGGAGGAGAAGGAGGTCAGGAGGTCCCAGGGGAGAGGCAGGACCAGTCTCGTGGAGGCCGGGGCCATTGTAAGGACTCTGGTTTGTGTTGTGTGTGAAAGGCCATGGGATGGGGACCAGTGGGGGCTTCTTAGGGGACTGGATATGCTCCGACCTAGCTGCTAAAAGTTCCCCTCAGACAGCTTTCAGGGCCCAGGCAGAAGCTATAGGTGGCTCTGAGGTTTGCAGAGGGGCCTGAAGGGGTGCGGCCCAGCCAAGCAAGCTGGCTAAGTGGGAAAGGCTCCACCGCACTGGGGGGTAGGAAGACCTTGACCTTAGCTCCAGCCAGCCACTGAGCAGCCGTGTGGCCTTGGGTGATACCTGTTCCTGGTCGGTTTCCCTACCTGTGAATCTGGGTACTTGGAAGCCATGCTCGAGAAGAGCCCATCCACAGGAGGTGATCAGGGCTCTCCTCCAGGTGAGGAACCTGGCAGCCGTGCGTGAGAACCTTGGAAAAGGGAGAGGGAGGAGGCTGTGGCAGGAGGTGAGGAGGGAGGGAGTGATGCCCTGGGCAGGATGCCATGAGCTGGGATGGAAACCACAGGATGAATGCAAGTAATTAAAAAAAAACAAAAAAAAACAAAACAAAAAACAGCCTTGGGCCAGGTGGCTCACGCCTGCAATCCCAGCACTTTGGGATGCCAAGGCAGGCGGATCACCTGAAGTCAGGAGTTGGAGACCAGCCTGGCCAACATGGTGAAACTGAAAATACAAAAATTAGCTGGGTATGGTGGCGTGCGCCTATAGTCCCAGCTACTCAGGAAGCTGAGGCAGGAGAATCACTTGAACCTGGGAGGTGGAGGTTGCAGTGAGCTGAGATCGTGCCACTGCACTCCAGCTTGGGTGAGAGAGCAAGACCCCATCTCAAAAAAAGAAAAAAACAGTCTTTCAGACCAAAGGATCAACAAACAAACCAGACTGTCCAAACACAACCATAAGCCGTAACTTTGTGCAGAGGTAAAAGACCGAGGTCACGTCGGGACCTGTTGGATTCAAGGCATGTTGACAGCTGTTCAAGGCTTCAGATAGCCCCTCCGGCTGGCAGGGTGGCCACAGGGCATGTTGAGTAGGAAGCCTTGTTGCTTTGACAGGTTACTTGGCCCCATGAGGGACAATCCCATAGTCAGTTACCCCAGAAACGTGACTGTCTCCTTGAAATCCTCAGCATGGGGTCTTATGAATAAACTCTTACTAGATCTCCTGTTTTGTCTTATTTTTATGCAGAGCTTTACTTTATAGCAGAAAATTCCATTTTTACCCTTAAATGGCTTGCTTCTGTTCCCTTAGTGTTCTTGTCACTTTAAGTTACATTCATCTTTGTCCCTTCAGAAAAGGATTTGTTCTACAACCAGCGCTTGCAGAAGGTACTTGGTTTATGGTTACCGGCATTTGCTGAATGTCTGAATTATGTTGAGTTGCTTAAAGTCATGCTATCAGGTAGACGTTGTGGCTGTTCTTTTCACTCTCTTATTTGGGGATTTACAAAACAGTTATGTTTTTAGTTTTCTTTTATTTGTTGTGTTGAATAGGAATGTAGCTGTGGGAACCTCTAGTTCCAAACAGGAAAGCCTTGGACACATTTCCAGCTGGCAAACTGGCAAAATGGAGGGCACGCAAGTTGCTAGACAGGCTGGGAGCCTATTTAAGAACCCAGCTTCAGGATGGGACATGGGATATACCTCGAGTTAGAGGTTCTTATTAAGTGTGGATTTTTCTATGCAGATATCTGTCATAATATACGTTACTCTACGTCTGTACTAAGGCAGCTGCTACATTCTATTTGAAAAGGGAGGAGGACAGCTTGGAAATGGTATTCCATAAAAATGTCAGTATCATAAAAGACAAAAGCTGTGGAGATGTTTCAGATTAAAAGAGAAAAGACAACAAAATGTAATACCTGACTCTAAACAGCATCTTGTACTGAAGGAGGAAAAATGCCATCAAGGACATTATTGGGTCAACTAACAAAATTTGAATATGAATCATAGATTGAAGTGTATCTGATAAATTTATGGAAGTGAAGTGTTCTGTGCTGTGTAAGAGCACACTGCCATTCTCAAACACGTAGTTTAGTATTTAGGAGAATGGGCCATGATGTATGCAACTCACCCTCAAATACACACACACACATATACACATACATCCCTATAAAGAAAGAAATTGGGGGCTAGGTACAGTGGCTCATGCCTGTAATACCAGCACTTTGGGAGGCCAAGGCGGGCAGATTACGAGGTCAGGAGATCGATACCATCCTGGCCAACATGGTGAAACCCCGTCTCTACTAAAATACAAAAAATTAGCTGGGCATGGTGGTGCATGTCTGTAGTCCCAGCTACTCAGGAAGCTGAGGCAGGAGAATTACTTGAACCCAGGAGGTGGAGGTTACAGTGAGCCGAGATCGTGCCACTGCACTGCAGCTTGGCAACAGAGCGATACTCCATCTCGGAAAAAAAAGAAAGAAGTTATAGTAAAGCAAATGGTTAAATAGGTAACTACCAGTGAATATGGGTAAAGTTGTGGTGTTCTTTATACTGTTTTTGGGGTACAACTTTTCTGTAAGTGAAAGTACTTCCAAATAAAAAGTTAAAAGGCAAGCAAATAAATAAAAGAGACAGTTTCTATATATTCTATATCCTAGCTATGTTTACCATGTTTGGATTCTGAAAGATGCAGAGCAGAAAACATGAAGAACAGATCACCTGTTCTTAAAGTACCACTGGTGGCCAGACATAGTAACCCATTCCTGTAATCCCAGCACTTTGGGAAGCTGAGGGGGGTAGGATCACCTGAGCTCAGGAGTTCGAGAACAGCCTGGGAAACATAGTGAGACCCTGTCTCTACAGAAATTTTAAAAATTAGCCAGGCATCATGGTTCATGCGTGTAGTCCTAGCTATTCAGAAGGCTGAGGTAGGAGGCTTGCTTGAGCCTGGGAGTTTGAGGCTTCAGTGAGCCATGATCACACTACTGTACTCTAGCCTGGGCAACACAGCGAGACCCTGTCTCAAAACAAACAAACAAACAAACAAAAAATCACTCCTAATTTGCCTCCCTTTTAGTACTTTAAAAAAATTAACTTAAAACATTTTTTTGATAATTGTAGGTTTTTTTTGTTTGTTTTGTTTTGTTTTGTTTTTTCGAGACAGAGTCTCATTCTGTCACCCAGGCTGGAGTGCACTGGTGCAATCTCAGGTCTCTGCAACCGCTGTCTCCTGGATCCAAGTGATTCTCCTGCCTCAGCCTCCTGAGTAGCTGGGATTATAGACGTGCACCATGCCTGGCTTATTTTTATATTTTTAGTAGAGATGGGGTTTCACCTTGTTGGCCAGGCTGGTCTCAAACTCCTGACTTCAAGTGATCTGCCTGCCTTGGCCTCACATGCAGTTTTAGGAAATACTACAGAGATCCCCAGCACTCTTTCCACTTTTCCCCAAGGGTAACATCTTGCAAAGCAAGAGGACGATATCACAGTCAGGAGACTGACATTGATACCATCAAGATGCAGAATGTTTCCATCACCAATCAGCTGTCATGGTGCCTTTTATAGCCAAACCCACTTCTCTCCTACCTTCCCATCCCTTTTTTAATTTTCCAGTCATTAATCTGTTGTCCATTTCTGTCATTTTACGAATGTCACATAGGCCGGGTGAGGTGGCTCACACCTGTAATCCCAGCACTTTGGGAGGCTGAGGCGGGTGGATCACGACGAGGTCAGGAGATCAAGACCATCCTGGCCAACATGGTGAAACCCCGTCTCTACTAAAAAATACAAAAAATTAGCTGGGCATGGTGGCGGGCGCCTGTAGTGCCAGCTACTCGGGAGGCTGAGGCGGGAGAATGGCGTGAACCCAGGAGGCGGAGCTCGTAGTGAGCCGAAATCATGCCACTGCACTCCAGCCTGGGTGACAGAACGAGACTCCATCTTAAAAAAAAAAAAAAGAGGGCCGGGCGTGGTGGCTCACGCCTGTAATCCCAGCACTTTGGGAGGCCGAGGCGGGCGGATCACGAGGTCAGGAGATTGAGACCATCCTGGCTAACACGGTGAAACCCCGGCTCTACTAAAAAATACAAAAAACTAGCCGGGCGAGGTGGCGGGCGCCTGTAGTCCCAGCTACTCGGGAGGCTGAGGCAGGAGAATGGTGTGAACCCGGGAGACAGAGCTTGCAGTGAGCTGAGATCCGGCCACTGCACTCCAGCCTGGGCGACAGGGCCAGACTCCGTCTCAAAAAAAAAAAAAAAAAAAAAAAAAAAGAAAAGAATGTCACATAATGAATCATATGGCATATAACCTTTCGGGACTCAGGGTAATTCTCATGAGATTGATCCAGGTTGTTGGTGCACCAATAGTTTATTCCTTTCTATTGCTGAGTAATTTCCATGGTGTGGAGGAGCCATGGTTTAACTGTTCACCCCATTGGAGGACATCTAGCTTGTTTCCAGTTTGGAGTTACTGTGAATCAAGCTGCTGTGAACATTTGTTTACAGGTTTCTTGGTTTTCTGGTTTGTTTTCAACAGTTCTAGCCAGGCGCGGTGGCTCACGCCTGTAATCCTAACACTTTGGAAGGCTGAGGCAGGAGGATTGTTTGGGCTCAGAAGTTTTAGACCAGCCTGGGTAACAAAGCGAGACTCTGACTCTACAACAAAAATTTAAAAATTGGCCCTGCATGGTGATGTGCGCCTGTAATCCTAGGTACTTGAGAGCTTGAGGTAGGAGGTCTCCTTGATCCTAGGAGGCAGAGGTTGCAAGCAGCCGAGATTGTGCCACTGTCTCCAGCCTGGGCAACAGAGCAAGACCCTGTCATTCATAGATAGGTAGGTGGATGGATAGACGGATGGACAGACGGATAGATTCATTCATTCATAGATAGATAGATAGATAGATAGATAGATAGATAGATAGATAGATAGAAATGTAAATTACAGGGTCACGCTCAGTGGCTCATGCCTGTAATCTCAGCACTTTGGGAGGCCAAGGCAGGTGGATCACTGGAAGTCAGCAGTTTGAGACCAGCCTGGCCAACATGGCAAAACCCCGTCTCTACTAAAAATACAAAAATTAGCCAAGCATGTTGGCATGCGCCTGCAATCCCAGCTACTCTGGAGGCTGAGGCAGGAGAATCACTTGAACCCAGGAGGTGGAGGTTACAATGCGCCAAGATCATGCCACGGCACTGCAGCCTGGGCCACAGAGTGAGACTCCGTCTGGAAAGAAAGAAAGAAAGAAAGAAAGAAAGAAAGAGAGAGAGAGAGAGAGAGAGAGAGAGAGAGAGAAAGAAAGAAGGGAGGGAGGGAGGGAGGGAGGGGGGGAGGAAGGAGAAAGAAAGAAGGAGGGAGGGAAGGAAGGGAGGGAGGGAGGGAGGGAGGAACGAAGGAACGAAGGAAAGAAGGAAGAAGGAGGGAGGTAGGGAAGGAGGGGAAGGAGGGAAGGAAGACAAGAAAGAAGGAAGGAAGGAAGGAAGGAAAGAAAGAGAAAGAAAGAAAGAAAGAAAGAAGAAAGAAAGAAAGAAATAAGAGATATGTAGATTGTATACCATATGACATTGATTTACAATGTATATGCCATAGCTTTTGGTATACTCACAAGAGTGTGTAACCAAACCATCACTGCAACTTAGATGTCCTCCAATGGATGCAAACATATTCATTGCCTCTGAAAGAAACCCCGTAGCCATTAGTAATCACTGCCTGTTCCTTCCAAATCTCCTCCCTTCCCCCATCTAGCCCTAGACAACCACTCATCTACTTTCTGTCTCTACAATTTGCCTATTCCGGACATTTCATATAATGGAATCATACAATATGTAGTCTTTTGTGACTACCTTTTTTTCATTTTGCATAATGTTTTCAAGGGTCATCCATGTTGTAGCATGTATCAGTACTTTATTTCTTTTTATTGCCAAAAACATTCTATTGTATGGATATAACACATATTATTTATCCAATTTTTAGTTGTGGACATTGTGTTTTAACTTTCTGATTATTACGAAGAATGCTTCTATGAACATTCACATACAAGTTTTTGTGTAGATGTGTGTTTTCATTTCTTTCTTTCTCTCACTCTCTCTCTCTCTCTCTCTCTTTCTTTCTTTCTGAGACAGGGTCTCTCATTCTGTCACCCAGGCTGGAGTGCAGTGTCATGATCTCGGCTCACTGCAATCTCCACCTCCCAGGTTTGAGTGATTCTCCTCCCTTAGCCTCCCCAATAGCTGGGATTACAGGCACATGCCACCACGCCCAACTAATTTTTTGTCTTTTTAGTAGAGATAAGGTTTCACCATGTTGACCAGGCTGGTCTCGAATTTCTGACCTCAAGTGATCCACCCGCCTCAGACTCCCAAAGTGCTGGGATTATAGGTGTGAGCCACTGCACCCGGCCTGTTTCATTTCTTTAGGAGTGGAATTACGGGTCATATAGTGAATCTATGTTTAACTTCTTCAGGGCTGCCAGACTGTTCCAAAAGCCTATGCCATTTCCCACTGGCAACATGTGACGGTTCTAATTTCTCCACATCTCTGTCAGCACTTGTTATTGTCTGTCTTTTTAATTAGTTAATTAATTAATTTATTTATTTTGAGATGGAGTCTGAATTATAGCCATTCCAGTGGGTGTGAAGTGGTGTTTCATTCTGGTTTTGATTTGCATTTCCCTAATGACCAGTGACCTCAGCTCCTTTTCATGTGGTTATTGGCCATTTGTATATCTTCTTTAGAAAAATGTCTATTCAAATCCTTAGTCCATTTTTAAATTGAGATAGTTATATTTTTATTGTTGAGTTTTAGAGTTCTTTATACATTCTGATACAAGTCCCTTATCAGAGATATGATTTGTAAATATTTTCTCCTTTTTTTTTTGACATGGAGTCTTGCTCTGTCGCCCAGGCTGGAGTGCAATGGCCCAACCTCAGCTCACTGCAACCTCCAGCATCCTGGTTCAAGCGATTCTGCGGCTTCAGCCTCCTGAGTAGCTGGCACTACAGGCACATGCCACCATGCCTGGCTACTGTTTTGTATTTTTAGTAGAGACGGGGTTTCACCCTGTTGGTCAGGCTGGTCTCGAACTCCTGACCTTGTGATCCACCCGCCTCAGCCTCCCAAAGTGCTGGGATTACAGGCATGAGCCACCGCACCTGGCCTTTTTCTCCCATTTTTGTGGGTTGTCTTTTCACTTTCTTAATGGTAGTGTTTGTGGCACAAAAGCTTTAAATTTTGAGTCCAATTTATTTGCCTTTATTTGTTTTCTGCTCTTTTGGTATATATACAAGTTTTTGTGTGAACATAAGTTTCATTTCACTCGGATAACTGCCCAAGAGTGTACTTGCTGGATCATATGGTAGTTTCATGTTTAGTTTTATTTTTTAAAACTGCCAAACTTTTCTAGAGTGGCTGTACTATTTTACATTCCCACCAGGAATGTATGAGTGACCTGTTTGTCTATGTCCTTTCCAGCATTTGGTGTTATCACTATTCTTTATTTTAGCCATTTGATAGGTGTGCAGTGATATCTCATCGTGGTTCTAGTTTGCCTTTCCCCAGTGGCTTATGGTGTTAAATATCTTTCATGTACTTATCTGCCGTTTGTGTATCCTCGTGAGCAAAATGTCTCTTCACGTCTTTTGCTCATTTTCTAATTGGATTGTTTGGGGTTTTTTTTATTGTTCAGTTTTGAAAATTTTTACATATGCAAGATACTGTCCTTTGTCAGATATTTAGGTCCATGACCCATTTTAAATTACTTCTTTTTAAGATGTAAGACTTAGTTTGAGGTTCTTCTCCTGCTACCCCAATGGATATCCAGTTGCTCCAGCAGCAGTTTTTGAAAGGTTATCATTTCTTACGAAATTTTGCACCTCTGTCCAAAATCAGTTGGGCCTATTTGTGTTGATCTGTTTCAGGGTTTTTAGTCTGTTCCATTGATGTATGTGTTTATTCCTTCACCAGTACCACACTGTCTTTATTACTGAGTAGGTCTTACTATTAAGTAGAGTGGTTTCTGCCACTTTACACTTCTTTGCTGATTGTTTTAGCCCTTATAGGGCTTGTGCCATGCCTTTCTGTGTAAATTTAAGAGTAAGCTTATCTATATCTATAAAAACTATTACTGGGATTTTGATAGGAATTACACTAAACCTACAGATCAACTTGAGGAGAATTAACATATTTATTATGTTGAGTCTTTCAGTTCATGAGCATGGTAGTTTCTTTTTTGATTTTTTTTTTTTTTAATTTGAGGCAGGATCTCACTCCCTCACCCAGGCTGGAGTACAGTGGTATGATCGTGACTCACTGCAGCCTTGACCTCTTGGGCTGAAATAACCCTCCTGCGTCAGTCTCCTGAGTAACTGGAGCTACAGGTACACTCTACCACACCTGGCTAATTTTTTTTCCTATTTATTTATTTATTTTGTAGAGATGGGGTCTCGTTTGTCGCCCAAGCTGGTCTTAAACTCATGGCCTTAAGGGATCCTCCCAAAGTGCTGGGATTATAGGCATGAGCCATCACACCCAGCTTTCTTTTATTTTTTTCCAGCATTTTGTAATTTTTTCAGCATTTTGTAATTTTCAGTATACAGATCCCTATATATATATGTATTTTTTTTTTTTTTTTGAGACGGAGTCTCGCTCTGTCGCCCAGGCTGGAGTGCAGTGGCCGGATCTCGGCTCACTGGAAGCTCCGCCTCCTGGGTTCATGGCATTCTCCTCCCTCAGCCTCCCGAGCAGCTGGGACTACAGGCGCCTGCCACCTCGCCGGGCTAGTTTTTTTTTTTTTTTTTTTTTGTATTTTTTAGTAGAGACGGGGTTTCACCGTGTTGAGGATGGTCTCGATCTCCTAACCTCATGATCCGCCCGCCTCGGCCTCCCAAAGTGCTGGGATTACAGGCTTGAGCCACCGCGCCCGGCCTATATGTTTTGTTAGGTAATAAATACCTAAGTATTTCATTTTCTTTGGAGTGATTGCAAATGACATTGTTGTTTTTAACTTTTATGTCTGCATGTTTGTTGTTAGTAGACAGAAATGCAATTTATTTTTGCATGCTGATCTTACAGTCTTGCTGTATTCATTTCTTAGTTCCAAGAGGGTTTTTGTAGATTCCTAAGGATTTTCATGTCATTGCCAGTAGGGACTTTCATTTCTTTCTTCTTATCGATGTGCCTTTTATTCCTGCCTTATTACAGTAGTTAGAACTTCCATCACTATGTTGAGGAAGAGTGGTGAAGGTGGATATCCTGGCCCTGCTCCTGATCTTACTGGGAAAACATTCAGTCTTTCTTCGTTGAGGATACGTTAGCTGTAGGTTTTTGCAGATGTTCTTTTTCTAGTTGAGAGAAAGCTTTTCCAAACATGTTGAGAGTTTTTATCATGAGTGGGTATTATAGTTTGTCAAATACCTTTTCTGTGTCAATGAGTATGATCAAATGATTTTTCTTCTATAGCCTGTTGACATGGTGGATTACATGGATTGATTTTCCAATGTTAAAGTAGCCTTGCATACCTGGAATGAGTCTTAGTTGGTCATGGTAAATAATTCTTTTTATACATTGTTGGATTTGATTTGTTCATATTTTGTCGAATACTTTCATGTCTAAGTTCTTGAGCAAAATTGGTCTGTAGTTTTCTCTATTTTCTATTGGCTTTGTCGAATTTTGTTGTCAGAGTAATATTAGTTTCATGAAAATAAATTGGGAAGTATTTCCTCCTCTTCCACTTTTCTTTGGAAGAGATTATATACAACTGGTGTGGTGGTATTTCTTCTTTATGTGTTTGGTAGAATTCTTCCGTCTGGGCCTGGGAATTTATTTTTTAAGAGATTTTAAAATCACAGATTCAACTTTTAAATGGTTATAAAGCTATTAAAACTATTTTATCTTGGTTAAATTGGGTAGTTAGTAGCTTTTGAGTAACTGATCTATTTCTTATTTGTAGAATTCACTAGCTCAAATTTGTTTGTATAGTTTCTTATACTGATTGCAGGATCTGTAGTAATATCCTGTTTCATTCTTGATGTTGGTGATTTATGTCTTGTCTGTTTTTATTTTTGTCAGTTTTGCTGCAGTTTTATCAATTTTAATTTTTTTTTTTCAAAAAACCAGCTTTTCGTTTCATTTATTCTCTCGATTGTTCTCTCGATTTCCATTTCATTGATTGTTCTTCTTTATTATTTCCTTCCTTCTGTTTGCTTTCGTCTATTTTGCTATTATTTTTCTAGTTTCTTGATGTAGGAATTTAGATTATTGTTTTGAGATTGTTCATCTTCTCTATTGCAAACATTTAGTAATACAAAGTTCTCTCTCGGTACTGCTCTTGCCACATCCCATATATTGTTGTATGTTGTAGCTTTATTTTCATTCAGTTCTGTTTTTTGTTTTTTGATGTTTTTTGTTTCAGGGGTTTTTTTTTTGGTGTTTTTTTTTTTTTTTTTTTTTTTTGAGACAGTCTCGCTGTGTCACCCAGGCTGAAGTGCAACGGCGCAATCTCAACTCACTGCAATGTCTGCCTCCTGGGTTCAAACAATCCTCCTGTCTCAGCCTCCCAGGTAACTGGGATCACAGGTGTGCACCGCCACACCTGGTTAATTTTTGTATTTTTAGTAGAGACGGAGTTTCACCATGTTAGCCAGGCTGGTCTCAAACTCCTGATCTCAGGTGATCCACCCGCCTCAGCCTCCCAAAGTACTTGGATTACAGGTGTGAGCTACCATTGCCAGCCCAGTTCTATGTATTTTAAATTTTCCTTGAGACTTACTCTTGACCCATGGATTATTTAGAAGTGTATTGTTGAATTTTAAAACATTTAGAGATGGTCCTATTGTTTTTCTGTTATTATCATTTAAGTTCATTGTTATTAGATTATATACTCTGTATGGCTTCAATTCTTTTAAATTGAAAATTATTTTATTTGTTGAGGTTTGTTTAATGGCCAAAGACGTGGTCTGTCTAGGTGAATGTTTCATGGGCTTTTAGGGAAAAAAGTATATTCTGGTTGTTGAGTGGTGTCTTAGTCCATTCAAGCTGCTATAACAAAATACCATAAACTGGGTGATTTATAAACAACAGAAATTTCTCTCAGTTCTGGAGACTGGGAAGTTCAAGACCAAAGTGCCAGCAGATTCAGTGTCAGGTGAGGACTTACTTCCTGCTTCATAGATAAGAGGTACATACACATTTAGGACCATCATGTCTTCCTAGTGGATGAATTCTGTTATCATTAGGTGATCCTTTTAACACTTTTAAAAAGAATCTGTTTAGTAGCCTATTAGAGTTCTTCCTTTACTATTTTATTGAGCATTAATTAATCCTAACATTATGTCTATGTCAGGACTGATGACAATATTTTGTGTGAAAATTTGATAGTATTGGAGGCTGAGGTAGGAGAATTGCTTGAACCCGGGAGGCAGAAGTTGCAGTGAGCCGAGATCATGCCACTGCAGTCCAGCCTGGACAACAGAACAAGAATCCACCTCAAAAAAAAAAAAAAAAAAAAGTATCATATCCTCCAAGATTCAAAGTGAACTTCAGACAGTCTTATATAGTCTTAGTTTTGGAATGCATCCCAGTATTGAGTTGCAGCAGGGATTTGAGTTTTTGTGAAGACAGAGCAGTGTATCAGAATCTTGGGCATAAACTAAGGAGCCATATCAGAACCTCAGGTGTACACCAATGAGATAGATCAGAACCTTAGGCATGTACCTGGTGAGACAGGTCAGAACCTCAGGTGTGTACCCAGTGAGACAGATGAGAACCTCAGGTATGTTACCAGTGAGGTATATCAGAATCTCGGGTATTTACCCAAAGAGGTATAGCAGAATCTCAGGTACATACTCAAGAAGGCATATTAGGGCTTCAAGTATCTAGCTAAGGATTTATATCAGGATCTCAGGTTTATACCCAGGGAGGTATAGCAGAATTTTGGGTATAGATCTAAGGAGGTCTATCACAGTCTAGGGCATATAGCCAAGGAGCTGTATCAGAACCTCAGGCACATACCCAAAGAGGCATTTTAGGACTCGTAAGGAGGTGGTAGATTTCAAAAGTATAGTCTAACAGTTCATCTGCTTTGAAATTTAAAACAATATTAAAGGAAAACATGAAATATTTCTATCTGTCAGAAGGTGACATGAGTTTTAAACGATTAAGAAATATACTGTCTGTGGCCTTGTAACCAATTTATTATGCCTATAGAAATTACAGACTCCCTTGTCCAGGATAGAATAACAGGTACTGACTTACCTTCTCATCTGAGACAACCAAACCTCCATACAAATACATGAAACAGTGTTCTTCAAGATGCTGGATATCAGGCAGTGAAGGGCACTGATGGTTGTAAGACAAACAAGGTGAGAGGTGTGGCTTGAGAGCGTTTCCAGACTGCAGTGCAGGGAGAGGGGAAACTGAGGCAGATCTTGGCAGACTTCCTCAGTTGACAAAATAGAGCTGAGAGTCCAGGGAGACCATGGTGTGTAGATTATCCAAGGCAAAGTATTAGAGGTGCAAGCCATATACAGAGGGACTCCAGAGATCTACCAAAGTACTGCTTGGTGCATGCATGTGAGCAAAACTACTTGAGGCCAGGAAAACAAGCATCTGAGAGGATTAGAAGGAACAGTGCCCGGCACTTGTGCCAGCCAAGAAGGGTGCCTGGTGCTCACACAGAGCCAGGAACAGTGCAGGAATTTGAGTGTGTGTTAGGAGAGGAAGGTATATCAGAATCTTGGGCATAAACACAAGAAGCCATATCAGAATATCAGGTATGTACCAATGAGATAGATCAGAAGCTCGGGTGTATACACAGCAAGATAGATCAGAATCTCAGATGTATATACAGTGAGATAGATCGGAATTTCAGGTATATACCTAATGAGTCCGAGAGCATGGTGCTGGCATCCGGTTAGGGCCTTCCTGCTGGATCGTGACGTGAAGCAAGGCAAAGAGCCTGTCAGCTCAGGGCTGTCTTCCTCTTCTTATAAAGTTACCAGTCCTATCATGGGGACCCCACCCTGATAATCTTATAATCCTCCCAAAGGTTACCTTCAAATGCTGTCAACATGTGAATTTGGAAACTAAGTTTCCAGCACATGAAATTTGGGGGACACATTCAAAGTACAGCATATATTACACATAACCAGTAGGGTTCATCCCAGGAAATGCCAAATGGCTTGATAATCAAAAATTAATGCAACTCACCATGTTAACAGGATGAAAAAGAAAAACCATATGATCATCTTAGTAGATGCAGAAAAAAGCATTTGATTAAATCCCACATTCTTTTTTTTTTTTTTTTTTTGAGACGGAGTCTCGCTCTGTCGCCCAGGCTGGAGTGCAGCAGCTTGATCTCGGCTCACTACAAGCTCCGCCTTCCAGATTCATGCCATTCTCTTGCCTCAGCCTCCTGATCAGCTAGGACTACAGATGCCCGCCACCACACCCAGATAATTTTCTTTGTATTTTTTTCAGTAGAGTCAGGGTTTCACTGTGTTAGCCAGGACGGTCTCAATCTCCTGACCTCGTGATCTGCCCATCTCGGCCTCCCAAAGTGCTGGGATTATAGGAATGAGCCACTGCGCCCGGCCACCCCACATTCATTTCTTACTTAAGAAAACAACTGGATTTTGACAGAGGTACAAAGGCAATTTGGTAGAGAAAGGACAGTCTTTTCAATAAATGGTGCTGGTGCAATTGATTATCCATGTGCCCCAAATGAACTTAGACCCATGCCTCATGTCGTACACAAAAATTAACTCAAAATAGATCAGAGATCTAAAGGTAAAACGTAAAATTATAAAACTTCTAGAAGAAAACACAGGAGAAAAATCTTTGTGACCTTGGGTTAGGCAAAGATTTTATAGATATGACACCAAGAACACAATCTATGTATAAAGAAAAAAATCAATAAATTGAACTTCATCAAAATGAAACTTTTACGGTTTAAAAGACAGTTTTAGGAGAATGAAAACACAAGTTACACATTGGGAAGAAATACTCGAAAAGCATTTGCCTGATAAAGGTATTGTAGCTGGAAGACAGAAAGAAGTCTCAAAACTCACCTGAAAGAAAATAACCCAGTTTTAAAAATGGGCAAGAGATCTGAACAAACACATCATCAAAGAAGACAGATGAATAGCAAATAAGCATGTGAAAAATTCTCAATGTTATCAGTCATCAGGGCAATGCAGATGAAACCTGCAGTCCCCATGCTAATGTTCTACAACTTACGCAGTGGTGGTATGATACCACTACATGCCAAAATTAGAAAGGTTGACCATACCAAACATTAGCCATGATGTGCAGGAACTAGAACTCTCATCCCTGCTGATAGGAAGGTAAAATGATACAAACACATTGAAAAACAGGTTGGCAGTTTCTTTCTTTCTTTCTTTCTTTCTTTCTTTCTTTCTTTCTTTCTTTCTTTCTTTCTTTCTTTCTTTCTTTCTCTCTCTTTCTCTCTTTCTTTCTTTCCTTCTTTCCTTCTTTCTTTCTTTCTTTCTTTCTTTCTTTCTCTCTCTCTTTCTCTCTTTCTTTCTTTCCTTCTTTCCTTCTTTCTTTCTTTCTTTCTTTCTTTCTTTTTTTCTTTCTTTCTTTCTTTCCCCTTCCTTCCTTCCTTCCCTCCCTCCCTCCTTCCTTCCTTCCTTCCTTCCTTTCGTCACGATCTCAGCTCACTGCAACCTCTGCCTCCCAGTGAAGTAGAAAAATAATAAAGGTAACAATAACATTAATAATAATAGAAATAATGATAGTTTCTTTAATAAGAATGCTGTTTAGGCTCAGACTGAAAGGCTTTAAGTAACCACCCTCGACTGAAGTTAGAGTTAAGAAAGAATATTAATTTTCCTTGTGTGAAACATTAACCTTATCTAACCTCCACATATTTTGTAAATTCTGTAAATTCCTGTTTTTCCCACACAGCTGCAAGTTCACAAGGCAGGTAAGCTTAAGCTGCAAAACATGTTTTTCTTAAGATGTAAGGCATGTCAGAAGAATATCACAAGATGGTAATGGCCTTTATTCTCACTTCTGTATGCTTGCTTCCTGCCTCACATATTTACCACCTCAAGATGCATAAAAGGCACTTGCCTTCTTTGTTTGGTGCTGAGATTTTCTGGATGCAAGTCCACTGAGCCAGTGTACACCTTAACTAAATCCTCCTGAACCCCATCGATCATTCCAGTTCTCTGATTTCCCACTACATTTTCTGGGGGCTCGTCCAGGATTGGAGATGGCAGATTTTCTGTCTGCCTTGCCTGTGGGACTGGAGCCCCAGGTCGAGGGAGGCCTGGGACCCTTGGTACCAACAGGAGGACTTCAGCCCGGAAAGGAGATCGGCTTTCCTGCGTCCTGGTGTCTTTCCCAGACAGCGCAATGGAACCTATAAAGGGGTTGCAGGATGGTTCCAGCAGGGGCTGGGGATGGCGAGAGTAGCTCACCAATTTGGATGACAGAGTTTCACCATGTTGCCTAGACCCAGAGGGGCTGGGGACAGTGAGAGTAGCTAACCGATTCGGATGAAACTTACACCTTAGCCAATGCAGGATGTGAGAATGACTTGCTAAGTTGGTCAGGAAAGAAACCAAAAGTGGCAAGAGTGGCTTGCTGCCTTGACTAAGGATTGGGAACTGGGAGCAGGGAGGGGTATGAAAGAGTGTGAAAGAGATGGTTCTGGGAGGGACCAATACGGGGCGTGACATGGGGAGACAGATCTCTTAGCATGGACTGTGTGCTCTGAGGCAAGTGTGGGATTGACCAGAACTAGGGCATTGCGTACGGCTGACAGGAGCTGCCCCGTGGCTGCAGCAGGCTGTGGCGGGAATAAGGTACTCTCCTAGCTAAGCAGCACCTGAAACTCCCGTAATAGGACCCAGTCTGGTCAGTCTGGAACGAAAGTGAGAGTGAGTGTGCATCACAAAGGGTGGGATGGGAGGAAAAGCATAGAAACTGGAGTGCATGTTAAAGAATTTTAAGAAAGGTTTTGCTGGGGATTATGGAATTAAGTTGTCCCCCCAAAGATTGAGGATTCTGTGTGAAGTGGAATGGCCTTCTTTTAATGTTGGGTGGCCGGCCAACGGGACAATAGATAGGGAAATGATTGGCCATGTATTTAGGGTAGTGACCACAGTTGGAGGACAGCCTGGGCATCCAGATCAGTTCCTATACATCAGTTCCTGGATGATCGCAGTCCAAACATGCCCCAAATGGTTCCAGCCTTGTCTGGCAACTTACTGTAAGACTCTAGTGACCCGAGCCGAACCTAAGGCAGTTAGAGGGACCCCTTCACCAGACACCTCAGGTGGAAAGAAAAAGCCACAGGAAAATTAGGAAAAGCCTGTTCTACTTCACCGGGATCAAGTGATTCTCCTGCCTCAGCCTCCTGAGTAGCTGGGACTACAAGTGTGTACCACCACACCTGGCTAATTTTTTTTTTTAACTTTTAATAGAGATGGGGTTTTGCCACGTTGGCCAGGCTGGTCTCGAACTCCTGACCTCAGATGATCCGCCCACCTCAGCCTCCCAAAGTGCTGGGATTCCAGGCGTGAACCACCATGCCCAGCAGGCAGTTTCTTATAAAGTTAAACAAACGCCTACTGTGAGATCTGGCAATCCTACTCCTAAGTATTTGGCCAAAAAAAAAGAAAGCATATATTCCATACAGAACCTAGTCCTGAATGTCTATAACTGCTTTATTTATAATAGCCCAGACTGGGAAACAATTCAGATGCCATTAATAGGTGAATACATTCTCAAACTGTGGTTATCTATACAATGGAGTATTACTTTGCAATTAAAAGGAATGATAACAACATGGATGAATGCTGAAATAATTGTGAGAAGTGAAAGAAGCCAGGATAAACAAGTATAATACATACTGCTTGATTCTATTTATATAAAACTATTTATATATACAAACTATTCTATTTATATACAAACTAATCTGTAATGACAGGAAGCAGACCACTGACAGTGGGCATGGAGGGGCAAGAGGGAGAGATTAGATGGGCACAGGAGCACTTTGAGGACGGTGGGTCTGTGTACTGTCTTGGCTATGATGGTGGTTTCACAGGTTTATACATATGGCAAAAAAAAATCAAATTGTACACTTTAAATACGTACAGATCATTGTATGCTAGTTACATGTCCATAAAGCTGTTTCTTTTGTTGTTTTATTTTTATTTTCTTTTTTGAGACAGAGTCTCGCTCTGTCGTCCAGGCTGGAGTGCAGTGGCACAATCTCAGCTCACTGCAACCTCTGCCTCCTGGGTTCAAGTGATTCTCGTGCCTCAGCCTACCAAGTAGCTGAGACTACAAGCATACGCCACCATGCCCAGCTAATTTTTGTATTTTTAGTAAAGATGGGATTTCGCCATGATGGCCAGGCTGGTCTCGAACTCCTGACCTCAGGTGATCCACCCACCTTGGCCTCCCAAAGTGTTGGGATTACAGGCATGAGCCACCACACTGGGCCCATAAAGCTGTTTTTTAAATGAAAAAAAGTTGGCTTGGAATAAGCACTAGAACTGGGGCCTTGGCTCTGAGATCCTCATCTGAGGATCCAGACTCTGGTGCCCCAATGCGGCGATGCTTACAGAAATGACTCCATCTGCTAAATGAGTAGACAGGTAATTCTCCACTGAACACACACTCGTTTAGCAGCATGAGCAGCAAGAGTTCAGGAAATCCTCATATTTCAATTTGTCATTAGTTTAAACTTCTAGTCTTTGCTTTAAAAACACATTAGAATAATACTACATTTTCCCTCATCTCTAAACTTTACTAAAGACTCCAACAGAGAGTTATATTCACTGAGAGGAGCATCTACTCAACACAGATAAACTGGGAAGGAAAAACAACAACTTGTGGGTAATTCAGAATCTGGATTATCCTGTCAGGCGCAATGGTTCATGCCTGTGGTCCCAGCACTTTGGGGGGCCAAGGAGGGCAGATCACTTGAGTTCATGAGTTTGAGACCAGCCTGGGCAACACAGTGAAACCCTGTCTATACAAAAAATAGAAAAATTAGCTGGGCGTGGTAGTGTGTGCCTGTAGTCCCAGTTACCCAGGAGGCTGAGGTGGGAGGATCACCTGAGCCTGGGAGGTCAATATTGCATTGAGCTGTGATTGCACCACGGCCCTCCAGCCTGAGTGAAAGAGTGAAACCCTGTCTCAAAAAAAAAAAAAAAAAAAAAAAAGCTAAATTATCAAATGTCTAGATCACTGATGGTTGGATGTAAAGTTGAGAAATGTGAGAAATGTTCACACTGGGAGATGACACACAGTAAACCACACAGAGGATTATAACGTGGTAGTTAGAAGCAGAAACTAGAGGCTTGCTGCCTGAGGTCAAAACCTGGTTCCAGTGGTTCTGTGCCCCAGGGCATGTTGTGGTAACCTGTCTGTGCTTCAGTTTTCTCATCTGTAAAGTAAACATAATGGTAATGCCTGCCTCATGGGGTTGCTGTTACCAGGAAGTGAGTTAATGCGCATTAGGTGCTTATTTATGACAGTTCCTGGCATATGATAAGGGCTCAAAAAGTGTTAGCTGGCACCACTATCATTATCAATATCTCTAATTTATTGCAGGGTTGGATCTGAAAAATGGCTGATGATGATTTGATGATGACTTCCTTGTTATAAACCAATAATATTGCAGTGCAAATTAAATACAAGCAACCTGTAACACACCACTGCAAGTTGGATGTCTAGAAAAGGTGCCATGAGTTACCTACTAAAACATCATAAGAAACCATGTTCACCAATAATTACCACAATAGGAGAGAAGTACCGAGTACCATGGGGAGACAGAGTCCAGAATCTCAGAGAGAGACACAGTTACCTTTTAGTTACACTAATGGGGAAAGCAGGAGCTTTGCTACCCTTGCACCTGATGGAGGGCCTCTCTGAATATCGGTCTATGGGGTCAGAAGCCAGTTTCCTCTCAGATTTAGAAGGTTTCCAACTGTTGTCTTTCACTTCCCATGTTGCTGTTGGGAAATCCAAAAGTATTCTATTCGGCTAGGCACGGTGGCTCTCACCTGTAATCTCAGCAATTTGGGAGGCCGAGGCAGGTGGGTTACCTGAGGTCAGGAGTTTGAGACCAGCCTGGCCAATATGGTGAAACCCCTTCTCTACAAAAAATACAAAAATTAGCCAGGTGTGGTGGTGCATGCCTGTAGTCCCAGCTACTGGGGAGGCTGAGGCATGAGAATTGCTTGAACCTGAGAGGCGGAGGTTGCAATGAGCTGAGATTATGTCACCGTACTCCAGCCTAAGTGACAGCAAGACTCCATCTCAAAAAAAAAAAAAAAAAAAAAGTTTTCTATTGGATCCTTTGTGTGCAACATGTTTTTCCCTCTCAGAAAGCTTGTAGGATCTTCTCTTTGTCTCCAGCATCGTCTGGAATTTCCCAGTGAGTGACCATCTGTGTGTGTGTATTCATTCATTCTGTTGAGCCCCTGGTGGGCCCTTGCAACCTGGAAATTCATGCCCATCGTTTCTGAGAAATTATCTTGAATGCATTGGTTGGTGGTTTCCCCTGCTCCGTGTTCTTGCTTCCTGCTCTTTGGAGCTCTTGTTACTTGGATGAGTTTGCCTCCTGGACTGGTCCTCTCTTACTTCTCTTGCTTCTCCCATGTTCCATTTGTTTTCACTCTACTTTCTGTGAGATCGGGGCCATTATCTTCCAACCCTTCTATTAGGTTTGCAATTGGTTTTGTAATCCCCTAGAAAAGTTCTTGTTCTCTGAATGTCTCTTTTGATAGCATACTGTTCCTTTTTCATGAGTGCAGTATGAGTACATGAGTCATGAGTACATGAGTCATGAGTACATGACTCTCATCAGAGCGTGCTAATGTCTCCCATTTCTCGTAACTTTCTAGAGTGAGGACCATTTGAACTTGGAGTGCCCTCATTTTAAAACTCTGTGGTTGACCCTGTTCCCCTCTTTTGTTGCTGCTTTTCACCAGACTTTGAAGAAGCCGAAGTACGTTCAGAACTTGTCTGCTCTGGCAAAAGACGATACTGTTGGCTTAATCTAAAAACTGAACAAGAAAGCTCAAGGAGAGAGGTTTAAAAATATACCATCTCTGGCCAGGCGCGGTGGCTCACATCTGTAATTCCGGCACTTTGGGAGGCTGAGGCGGGTGGATCACCTGAGGTCAGCAGTTCAAGACCAGCCTAACCAACATGGTAAAACCCCGTCTCTACTAAAAATACAAAAATCAGCCAGGTATGGTGGTGGCTGCCTGTAATGCCAGCTACTTGGGAGGCTGAGGCAGGAGAATCACTTGAACCCAGGAGGCAGAGGTTGCAGTAAGCTGAGATCATGCCACTACACTACAGCCTGGGCAACAAAGTGTGTCTCCGTCTCACAAAAAAAAAAAAAAAAAAAAAAGTATATCTATCTATCTATCTATCTATCTATCTATCTATCTATCTATCTCCATCTCTTATTCCTGAAACCATAAAACAAAACTAACCTTCAGCATATAGGACTATTGCAGAAGGGATTATCTTTCTACTTGGTTGGTTCCTCTTGGTCTTGAGGAAATTTTGACTTCCTTGAGTTGGTCCCTAGAAGTTAAAGGGAAAGGGCCTTTTCTCTTTCCTTTAAAACCAATGTGGCATATTTGTTGAGAATTTAGATACCACAGGATTGACAGTGTAGACTTACATTCGTAGACCGGATGCCATCGACCAACCTTGAATAATTTGCAGCACATTGCATCATTTTGTTTTAAGTAATACGAAGTCCTTGACATGTCCCAGACATTGTCTTGATTACTTGTGAGGTCTCACATAAGTCTAATTTTCCCCTTCCTCTGCGCTTTCTGGTTCAGCTCAATTTATTCAAGGGTGTATTTGTGTAACACACTTGAATAAGGTGTGGTCCTGCCTTTGTAGATGTTATAGTTTAAGAAGACCAGCTGGACAGGGAGAAGAGTGTGATTCAAGGATGAAGGCGTGGGCTGGGGGCTGGGAGAGCAAGGAGGGAGGAAGGAGCAGCACCATGTGCCCATTACTCTATAGACATCTCGAACCACCTGGCCATGTAGCTGTCATTAACCTTAGTTTACAGTTATTGAAACTGAGGTTCAGCCGGGTGTAGTGGCTCACGCCTGAACCCAGGAGGTGGAGGTTTCAGTGAGCCGAGATCACGCCACTGCACTCCAGGGTAGGCGAGAGAGCAAGACTCTGTCTCAAAAAAAAAAAAAAAAAAAAAAAAAGAAAGAAAGAAAAAAAAAGAAAAAAGAAAGAAACTGAGGTTCAAAGAAATGTACAGTGCTTTCCCCCTTATCCAAGGAGGATACATTCTAAGTCCCCACAGTGGATACCTGAAGCCTCAGATAGTATCAAACCCTATATATGCTATGTTTTTCCCTATATATGCATACCTATGATAAAGTTAATCTATAAATTAGGCACAGTAGGAGACTAACAACAATGATAATAAAATAGAACAATTATAACATACACTGTAACAAAAGGGTATCTTCCTCTCTCTCTCTCAGAATATCTTATTGTACTGTACTGGGGGTAACTAAAACCAAGGAAAGTGAAATCATGGATAAGGGATATCTACTGTATATGCTGGAGTTTTCAAGGTCATAGCACTGCCTTCCCCCGAGGTTGGCCTTGCAGCCTCTCTAGGCACTGCTGCTGCTGCTGCTGCTAAGAACTCCTATGAGGTGAACACTGTGAGCATCATCATTGCTTCTCAGCAGAAAAGACCCGGCTTACAGAGGCCAAGCCTTAGGTACCTTAAACACCTGTTTAAAGCTGAACTCATGGCCAGGTGCAGTGGCTCATGCCTGTAATCCCTTCTCTCCAAGCTCAAAACCTGCCCTCCTTCTCTTTATATTCCGAATTTCGTAGGTACCACCTCCTCTGCCCAGTGACCCAAGCCAGAGCATACATTCATCCTAGACTCTGTCCCAGGTCCCTGGTCCAGGCAGCTGCCAGTTGTCAGGGTCAGCTCTTCATCTCGCAGTCCTCCTGCCTCTTGTGTCAGTCCCCAGGGCTGTCATCATCTCTTATTGGGACAGTTACAACAGCCCCGTAAGGAGTTTTGCTGCTTCTAATCTTGTTCCCTTTGAGTCTGGATTCCTCCTTGCCATCCAGACAATCCTGATGCAAATCTGATCACGTCACACTTCCCCTCAATAGTTTTCCGTGGCTCCTCATTGTTTTAGGATGAAATTGAAACTCCTAAACATGGGGATTAACAGCGCACCATGATTGGCACTGCTGGCCTCTCCTACCTCTGCAGACTCACCTCTTGCCACTTCTCCCTTGAGGTGGATCAAAAATGATCACAAGTTCTTTGAGGCTCTTCCCATCAAGAGGTAGAGTTTGTTTCCCCACCCCTTGGATCTGGGCTTGCCTTGTGACTTGCTTTGACTCAGAGAATGTAACAGAAAGGACACTGCCTAACTTACAAATGAGGTCTACCTTAAGAGACCTTGCAGATTCCACATTCACCCTCTTGGAATGCTGCCACCATCTGAGAAGCCTGAGGTGGCCTCTGTGAGGATGAAAGACTTCACGGTGAGAAGTGCCTAACCAGCAGCCTGGCACCAGCCACCAGGCATATGGCTGAGGCCATCCAGCCATAGCTGAGCCACCAAATGACCACAGCTATGTGAATTATCCCAGGTCAGACCAGCAGAAGAGCCACCTGGCTGAGCTCAGCCGAATTTGCTGACCCACAGAATTGTGAACAAATAAAATGGTTGTAGTTATAAGCCATTAAGTTTCAGAGTTTGTTACACAGTAACATGTAACTGATATAACTCTTGGAGCCAGTTGTCCAGCCATTTTCAACCACTTATTCAATGATGTTTGGGGTCATATATGCAGATGTGCTGTTCCCTTTTCCTTGAAATGGTCGTTTCTCTCCTTTCTGTTGGGTTTTCCTATGGAATATCTAGTCAGCCTTTAGGATTCATCTTGGGTGTCCCTTCCTGTATGTAGGCTCCCTGGCCCTCCAGGATTCCCCTAGTAACAGCCCTCATCACGCTGCCTTTGCAACCATTTGCTTATTTGTACCTCTCACCTACTAGTTGGGCAAGTTACTCACCTCTGTCAACCTCTGCATTTTTCTTCTCTATAAATGGGACCAATAATACCTACCCTGCCCTGGCATGGATAGATTAAAGAAAAAAAAATACATGCAGCTGCCATTGAGGGCCTGGCCCAAGTGCGATGTTCAATAATATTATTTCTCCTTGTTTTCTTTCCTGTGCCAGTGCCACACCCCCCTGTCCCCATGCACTGGGGCTTGCATCCCTCAAAGCTAAGATTGCCTGTCTGTGGTCTCCAGTGTTAAGCACAGTCGTTAGCTCAGGTGCGTGCTCATGTGTTGCATGAAGTTCAAGCCTCAACCCTATAAAGTTGGCCTGCCATGTATCTGATATATTTCTGCTAAAACCCATTAGGCCTTCCTTGTTCTGAAATGTCATCGTTAGTTGTGTGTCACTTCAGTTTTGTAACTGGACAGGCCACTGCGTCCGGGCTGCTTCCTCGTCATCTGGCTGCTAAATGTTTCAACCTTACCCGCCTTGCTGTGTGTCCCATCCTGTATCAGGTTAGCGCTCTTGAGTGGTGAATACGAATTTCATTTTAGTTGACTTTTTATTCTTGTGGCAGGCCTCTCGGCTTACTCAAATTTGATTGCAACAGACACAAAATGTGTCCAAACTTGCAGCTTTTCTTCTCTTATTTTGATATCACCATCCACAAAGGTAAGATATTTTAAAACAACTACAAACTTTCTGAAAATTATAATGAAGTGCTGGGTTTT
The DNA here is from genome assembly GCF_037993035.2 of Macaca fascicularis. Taxonomy (NCBI): domain Eukaryota; kingdom Metazoa; phylum Chordata; class Mammalia; order Primates; family Cercopithecidae; genus Macaca; species Macaca fascicularis. The sequence goes on along the minus strand of NC_088384.1, from coordinate 5,402,062 downwards.
AAATGGAAGTCATGTAGTGTGAACTTCGTGTAAAGTCTGTAGGGAGTTTTCTTGGAAATGACTGGGAATATTCTTTTTGCACCTTTGAAGATAAAGGTGGAGGAGCTCACAGCTCTTGTGCCATGTTGGGCTTGTCACTCTTTTTTACGTGCCAAATTCCTTTGATTACAAAATTTTAAGTTTAATGCTTTAGGTATTGTTGGGCAATATCTAGATGTGTCTAGTTAAATGTAGGTGATATGCAAACTCTTTATGATGCATTTGATTTAAATTCATTAAGATAGAATGTCTTTACCACCGTTATAGCCTGGGCCTTTTCCTTCTGTTTTAAATGTGTTTCCGTAGGCATTTTCTATACTGACTTTGTTAACGTGTTAATCACTGGGCACTGATAATGATTAATCTATTTCTTTCTTTCTTTTTCTTTTTTTTTTTTTTTTGAGACAGAGTTTTGCTCTGTCACCAGGCTGGAGTGTAGTGGCACAATCTCAGCTCACTGCAACCTCTGCCTCCCGGGTTCAAGCGATTCTCCTGCCTCAGCCTCCCAAGTAGCTAAGTACTACAGGCACATGCCACCACACCCAGCTAATTTTTGTATTTTTAATAGAGATGGGGTTTCACCTTGTTGGCCAGGATGGTCTCAATCCCTTGACCTTGTGATCCGCCCGCTCAGCCTCCCAAAGTGCTGGGATTACAGGCAGAGCCATGGCACCTGGCCGTGTTAATCTATTTCTGTGAACCGATGCTAGGTGAACGTACAGAGGGCTTTCTAGCTTCTGTGTTTGTTTATTCTGAAATGTTATTTTAAATCTTAGCCCAACAAATTTAGCTAAAAGACTCCTAGATGTTAAATATGATATTCAAAAACTATAAAGACTTAGAATTGGTGGGAAAGAGAAAAATCTGTTGTCTGATAGTCACCTGCCACAGCAACGCTACTGCTTTGAGAAGACTTCCATCCTTTGCCCTGAAAGTGCTCCATGAAGTTGGATCAGACCTCATTTAGCAAAGGAAGATGTAAATAGATTTCTGTAGTGTGGCATTATTAAGCATATTAAGTGGTTACAATACAGTAAATTAGAGTGAGTAGTACAGAGGCATAAGCAGTCAAAAAAGTGAAAGTCTAATGTTTGTAACTATTGTTCTGGAGGCTTTTGTGTCAAATATAAGTTCCAGGCTGGGTATGATGGCTCACACCAGTAATCCCAACACTTAGAGGCCAAGCCGGGTGGATCACTTGAGCCCAGGATTTCGAGACCAGGCTGGGCAACATAGCGAAACCTATCTCTACAAAAAATACAAAAATTAGCTGGAGGTGGTGTTAGCGCCTGTAGTCCAAGCCACTTGGGAGCCTGAGGTGAGAGGATCACCTGAGCCTGGGAGATCAATGCTGCAGTGAGCCATGATCTTGCCATTGCACTCCAGCCTGAGTGACAGAGAGAGACTGTCTCAAAAATAAAAAAGTTATGAGTGTGAAAATTCAAGCTCAATTCCATTTGTTGGTTGTCTTGAGTGTCTGATCACATAGAATATAAAGATGTTTTGATAGTTGGGACAGTATTCAACTACCTGCTATTTAATACGTTATTTCAGAAAATATTTACAAAGGGGGCCGGGCATGGTGGCTCATGCCTGTAATCCCAGCACTTTGGGAGGCTGAGGTGGGCAGATCACCTGAGGTCAGGAGTTCAAAACCAGCCTGGCCAAACATGGCCAAACCACATCTCTACTAAAAATACAAAAAATTAGCCGGACATGGTGGTGTGTGCCTGTAGTCTAGCTACTCAGGAGGCTGAGGCAGGAGAATCACTTGAACCCGGGAGGCGTGAGGTTTCAGTGAGCCGAGATCGTGCCACTGCACTCCAGCCTGGGTGACAGAGTGAGACTGCATCTAAAAAACAACAACAACAAGAAAATATTTCCAAAGGACCTTCTGGATCCAAGAACTCCATGTCCAATAGAGGGGTGCACACGTGGGTGAGACACAGCAGCTGCCCTCCGGGAGCCCACAGCGGAGGGGTCCCTTCAGGCTTCTTTTATTCCAAGCAAGTGGCAAAACCACATTACTCTTAATACGAACCACTTCCTTTTAGCACAGGACACTTCCCAAGCTCTGCAACTGTTGCTCCTGAGGAAGGGAGTAAAACTGATAATCTGTTCCTCCCTATTGTATTCAGAGGGTTTTTTTTTTCCCCTTTTGCTGGCTGTGTTTTCCTGTCCCTATGATGATTATAATTCACTCTGCAAATTGGATCACCTTTCCCATGCAGAATCCCTTTGAGTTCTCTTCTAGATATCCATTACATTTTTGTAGTCTTTGGACACACTATGTGTGCCGCTTTGCCCTCTGGGTGACAAGGCTGTGGCTGCGGAGACAGAGCCGAGGTGAATTCTCACGGACTGTCACCAGGTTACTCCTGGAGTAAGTAATTCCCGAGAGCTCCTTCTGTGCCGATCGTTAGAAATAGATATTGAGGCCAGGTGCGGTGGCTCATGCCTGTAAACCCAGCACTTTGGGAGGCTGAGGTGGGCAGATCATGAAGTCAAGAGATCGAGACCATCCTGGCCAACACGGTGAAACCTTGTCTCTACTAAAAATACAAAAATTGGCCGGGCATGGTGGCTCACGTCTGTAATCCCAGCACTTTGGGAGGCCAAGGCGAGCGGATCATGAGATCAGGAGATTGAGACCATCCTGGCTAACACGGTGAAACCCCATCTCTACTAAAAAATAGAAAAAATTAGCTGGGCATGGTGGTGGACGCCTGTAGTCCCAGCTACTCAGGAGGCTGAGGCAGAAGAATGGTGTGAACTGGAAAGGCAGAGCTTGCAGTGAGCCAAGATCGTGCCACTGCACTCCAGCCTGGGCGACAGAGTGAGACCCCGTCTCAAAAAAAAAAAAATTAGCCGGGTGTGGTGGCACGCGCCAGTAGTCCCAGCTACTCAGGAGGCTGAGGCAGCAGAATCACTTGTACCCATGAAATGGCAACAGAATCACTTGAACCCGAGTGAGCCGAGATCATGCCACTGCACTCCAGCCTGGCAACAGAACGAGACTCCATCTCAAAAGCAAAAAAAGAGAGAAATAGATATTGAACACCTGCTACATAGCAGGGATTGTGCTAGAAGTATGGATGCAAAGATTAGGCAAATACATTCCCTTGCCTCACAAAGCGTACAGTCTAGTAGGAGAGACAGGCATGTAAAAAGTTTCAACAGCACAGATAATCAGGACTACACCAGAATTGGGCCCAAGATGCTGTGGGAATCTAGAGGTGAAAGGGTTTCATGAAAGAGGAGCTTCTTCTCCCATTTATAACTCATTTTAGCCTAATCTTCCAAACAGTCATGCATCTAAGAGCTGGTGATACAGAAAATACCTTGGTGTTAGTTATGAGTTACTGTTAGAATCCTTCCAGTGTTTGCACCTGTCCTGTGCTCAGGTAACATAAAACAGTGATATAATTTGATGTCTACTTCTTCTTGTATTTGTCTATTTTTAAATGTTCTACAATTTTCATATACTCTGTTTCATAGTTCTCAAAGGAATATTTTGATTGATAAATGTTTAGTTAGTAAGACCTAAAAATAGAATCTCAGTAGTTGGAGCTTATGATATATACAAGATGCAGCTCTAACATTTAAATTGGAAGGGAAATATCCAAAAGATATCTGCCCTCCTATGTTTGTTGCAACACTGTTTACAATAGCTAAGATTTGGAAGCAACCTAAGTGTCCATCACCAGACAAATAGATAAAGAAAATGTGATATATATACACAATGTGGTACTATTCAGCCGTAAAAACGAGTGAGATCCTGTCATTTACAACAATATGGGTGGAACTGGAGATCATTATGTTCAGTGAAATAAGCCAGGCACAGAAAGACAAACTTCACATGTTCTCACTTATTTGTGGGCTCTAAAAATCAAATCGGTCCAGGGGCTGGAAAGGGTGGTGAGGGGTTAGGGGGCAGTGAAGATGGTATGAAAAATAGGTAATAGGTATGAAAAACTAGAAAGAATGAATAAGACCCACTAGGTTTTTGTTGTTGTTGTTGTTGTTTTGAGAGAGAGTCTCACTCTGTCGCCCAGGTTGGAGCACAGTGGCATGATCTCGGTTCACTGCAACCTCCGCCTCCTGGGTTCAAGTGATTCTCCTGCCTCAGCCTCTCGAATAGCTGGGATTATAGGCACGCGCCACCATACCCGGCTAATGTTTGTATTTTTAGTAGAGACCGGGTTTCACCATGTTGACCAGACTGGTCTCGAACTCCTGACCTCAAGTGATCCACCTGCCTTGGCCTCCCAAAGTGTTCAGATTACAGGCATGAGCCACTGTGCCTGGCCACTATTTGATAGCATAATAAGGTGACTATAGTCAATAATAACTTAATTGTATATTTTTAAATAAAAAGTGTAATTGGATTGTTTGTAACTGAAAGGATCAATGCCTGAGGGCACGGCTACCCCATTCCCCATGACGTGCTTAGTTCACATTACATGCCTATACTAAAACATCTCATGTACCCCATACATATATACACCTAGTATGTACCACAAATATTTTAAATAGTTTTTAAAATAAAAAATAAATTGTAAGGGAAAGAAAATTATGAATTTAGAAATGTAAAAGGTCTCAGGTAAGGAAGGCATGAGAGGATCAGGCAGAACCTTCCATCATTGCTGGGACGAGAAGAGAAGCCCTACCTTTTCCCAACACCCTATCCACTCCACCTGTCCCTCACCCCTCAGCTTATGTGAGACTCTATCTGTGCTATGAAACTGAAGATCTAATTCAGTGCTGTTTGCATTGTCTTGCCTCCTGGACCAGGGTTTGCAGTTGTTGAGAAAAGAGATGGTTGGTTATGTCTTGATCCCCCGCCCCCGCCTCCCCTTGAGCATTTGGGGCACAGGACACAGGAACCGGCCAGCCTGGTTCACTCTTGTAGATGAGCTGGGCAGTGGCCTGTCATGTGGGTAATAGGAAGGGGTGGGGACTTCCCCGGGATATTCTGCTCCTGATCAGAAGCTCCAGTGGTGTCGGAGGAGCATGCTGGGAGGGTGTGCAGGGTGGGGCAGGTGCCCGTTTGGCCTCTGCTATCTATCTGGGGAGTTTGGCCTCTGCTATCTATCTGGGGAATGCATCCAAACGCAACTGTTCCTTATCTGCTCTTGTTGGGAGCAAGGAAGGGCCAATTTGTTCAATGATCTGTACAAAGCCAGTCCCTCTGGCCAGAGTTGCTTCACTCTATATAGAGATTGTACCTTGGTTAGCTCTTCATTCATGGCAAGACCAGTGTTTCTCTAAATTAATCCCAGGTATTGTTTAAAAGCAACTAAAAATGACGAAATTGTGAAACTTTGAAACTCCCTGAATGTAATGACAAGGAAACTAACATTGTTATATTGGTTGATGCTCCTGGCCAGAAGAGAGAATATTAGCAGGGATAAAAGGGATAGGCCACACGCATTTTCCACCCCAGTGCTGAGAACACGATGGGGGAAAAAGGGAGGTGGCCACAGCCCACACAGTCTCTGCCAAGCTACTTTCTTTTTTTTTTTTTTTGAGACAGAGTCTTGCTCTGTCACCCAGGCTGGAGTGCAAAAGTGTGATCTCAGCTCATTGCAACCTCCACCTCCCAGGTTCAAGCGATTCTCCTGCCTCAGCCTCCAGAGTAGCTGGGATTACAGGCACCTGCCACCAAGCGCAGCTAATTTGTTTGTATTTTTAGTAGAGATGGGGTTTCACCATGTTGGCCAGGCTGGTTTCAAACTCCTGACCTTAAGTGATCTGCCCACCTCAGCCTTCCAAAGTGCTGGGATTACAGGCATGAGCCACCATGCCCAGCCCCAGCTACTTTCTTTCTATTGGAATGAACTTCATGGTTAATAGTCAGTTAGTGACTGCAACTTTTGAACTTTTTGTTCATAGTGAAAAACATTTTAAGTAATGCTTACCCCATTATGTTTCTTGCCATTTGAAAAAAAAATCTCCCTTCAGACAGAATGCAGAATAAAATACGACAGAAAATCTGTACAGATTCACAACCTGATTTAAGTTAATAGGTTATAGAGAAAGAAAGTCTTCTAAACCCTATGAAAGGTTAACAGTTCTCTGTTATTTTTCCCTGTGTGCTATTTGATGATTTCCCTGTGAACTCTGATGATTTATTGCCAGAATTCCAAACATAAGATGTGAATTTCACAAAAATGGATGAAAGGTATCTATTTTTCATTGGTAGAGGAAGCCAAAGCATCCCTTCTTCACCGCACTAAAAGCTGTTGTTTACATTAAGCAAACCTCAGATGTGAACGTATTTTTACGCAAATGCATTTAATGGATTAATATTGTCTTTGGGACAGTATTCTTCACTCCATCTGGAGAGTCTGGCGTTCCGTAATCACCATGTGATGACGGCTGCCCTGACAGTGGCTGGTGGCAGCACATGCCCCCTGAGCCTCTCCGTGATGTGATCTGTGGGCATCATGTGACCATTTTCAGAAGGGAAGATAGTTCTGGAAGCTAAAGGTCACCTAGTCAGCCTCGTTGGGCGATTGATGACTCAGCTGGGTTCAGGGAGGTGGACCCAAGGCAGAGCCTCTACAAGGCAGTGGTGGGCAGGGCGGTTCAGGCAGGTGGCACCTGGGCAAAGGTGCAGACGTGAAATCCTGAAAGCAATTCTCGGTGCTGCTGGGTTTCCAGGAGGTAGAAGAATGGTGACAAGTGCACCATCAGGTAGGGACAGATATGGAAGGGCTGGAACAGTGTGCTCAGGAGACTGAGCTTCAATCTGGAGGTCCCAGGAAGTGGTTTAAGATGTTTCAGCGAGAGCATGATACAGACCAACCTGGGAAGAACCGCTGCTTTGTCACTGTACCCCTATGGAAATGCTGTTCGCTTTGCTAGTTGAAACAGCCCACTATTGTCTGAGACTCACCCAGTTAGATTTATTTGGACTCCACAAAGTATTCTTGACCATACCATCACAATCGAGGACCCCCTGCATGAGCTGCCTTCATGGCTACAGGGAGAGCACACCCAAGTGGATGTCACACCCAGCACACATGCCACCGGCTTGGCCCTGCTCCCTGCGCCCCATGGGCAGCCTGAGCCACACTGGCTGCCTGTTGTTCCTGGAGTGTGCCAGCATGTTTCAATCCTGGCTGGAGCCTTTGCACTTGGTGTTCTCTTTGCTGGAACATTCTCCCCCAAGACATTTACACAGCTTGCCCCCTCATTCCCTGAGGTTATCTCCTGCCCCCTAATCAGTGTGAACTTCCCTGGCCTCACCCCGGACACTCCACATGTGCATTCATTTCTTTGTTCACCGTCTGTGTCCCAGTTACAAGGGAGGCTCCCTGAGAGCAGGGATCTGGTTTTTGTTTGTTGTTGTTGTCGTCGTCGTTTTGAGGTGGAGTCTCACTCTGTCGCCCAGGCTGGAGTGCAGTGGTGCAATCTCAGCTCACCGCAACCTCCACCTCCCATGTTCAAGGGATTCTCCTGCCTCAGCCTCCTGAGTAGCTGGAATTACAGGCACCCGCCACCAAGTCGGGCTAATTTTTGTATTTTTAGTAGAGATGGGGTTTCTTTTTTTTTTTTTTTTTTTGAGACGGAGTCTCGCTCTGTCGCCCAGGCTGGAGTGCAGTGGCCGGATCTCAGCTCACTGCAAGCTCCGCCTCCGGGTTCGGGCCATTCTCCTGTCTCAGCCTCCTGAGTAGCTGGGACTACAGGCGCCCGCCACCTCGCCCGGCTAGTTTTTTTTGTATTTTTTAGTAGAGACGGGGTTTCACCGTGTTAGCCAGGATGGTCTCGATCTCCTGACCTAGTGATCCGCCCGTGTCGGCCTCCCAAAGTGCTGGGATTACAGGCTTGAGCCACCGTGCCTGGCGAGATGGGGTTTCATTGTGTTGGTCAGGCTGCTCTCCAACTCCTGACCTCGTGATCCGCCTGCCTCGGCCTCCCAAAGTGCTGGGATTACAGGCATGAGCCACCGCACCCGGCCCTGTTTTTTTTTTTTTTTTTTTTTTTTTTTTGTTTATTGGTTTGTTTGTTTTTGAGACACAGTCTCACTCTGTTGTCCAGGCTAGAGTGTGATGGCACGATCTTGGCTCACTGCAACCTCCACCTCCCAGGTTCAAGCGATTCTCCTGCCTCAGCCTCCTGAGTAGCTGGAATTACAGGCGCCTGCCACCACACCTAGCTAATTTTTGTATTTTTAGTAGAGACGGGCTTTCGCCATGTTGGCCAGGCTGGTCTCAAACTCCTGACCTCAAGTGATCCACCCGCCTTGGCCTTCCAAAGTGCTGGGATTACAGGCGCGAGCCACTGTGCCCAGCCCAGGGATCTGTGTCTCCGCTGTGTCCCCAGCACCTCAAACACATTGTATGGAGCTCCGCACAGCTGCTGAGTCAGTGATGGCTGAGTGAGTCCTGGCCCTCGGTCTGCGGCTCCTACAACATTTTGTTTAAAGGTTTTCACTTTCACAGCGTGCTGATCAATAGCCAAGCCCAGAGGAGAGGCTCAGCACTGTTCCTGTTTAGATGATGAATTCAGGCGTATCTTCGATGATAAATGATGTTGCATTTCAAAACAAGCAAGTGGCCAGGCGCAGTGGCTCACACCTCTAATCAAAGCACTTTAGAAGGCCAAGGCAGGCGGATCACCTGACGTCAGAAGTTCGAGACCAGCCTGGCCAATGTGGTGAAAGCCCATCTCTACTAATAATACAAAAAAATTAGCCAGGCGTGCTGGCGGGCTCCTGTAGTCCCAGCCACTCAGGAGGCTGAGGCAGGAGAATGGCATGAACCCAGGAGGTGGAGCTTGCAGTGAGCCAAGATTGCACCACTGCACTCCAGCCTGGGCGACAGAGCGAGACTCCGCCAAACAATCAATCAATCAATCAATCAATCAATCAAACAAACAAGTGAATGTTGTTATACGTCAACCTTATCAATTGTTCCTCTTTCCTCCCGGTAGCTTGGAGCTCGGCTGCGCAACCAACACCATCCAGTCACGATGGTGGACACAGAAAGCCCGCTCTGCCCCCTCTCCCCACTCGAGGCTGGCGATCTAGAGAGCCCGTTATCTGAAGAATTCCTGCAAGAAATGGGAAACATCCAAGAGATTTCGCAATCCATCGGCGAGGATAGTTCTGGAAGCTTCGGTTTTACAGAATACCAGTATTTAGGAAGCTGTCCTGGCTCAGATGGCTCGGTCATCACGGGTAAGTGTGCTGTTTCCTAGAAAGTTTTATTTAGAAATGTTTCTTCCTAAAGAAAGCTGTTCTTTTTAGCTGGAAAATAAGTCACACTTTTTTGCAAGGAAACCTTCAGAGGTGGTAAGGCATCACCTCCAGTGCCACTGGGCCTTGGAAGGCACGTGTCACGGCTCACGGTGCAACCTCTTGTGAAAACCATGCATGCATCAAACAATGCTTGAGATTCAGTCACGGGGAGCAGCTAAAGTACACAGACCCTAACCCCAGCAAGCCCACGGGGGACAGCTAGACATTTTTAAGAGGAGACGTGTGCAAGGGTCTGCATGGAGGCACTGTTGGTAAGAGGGAAGGATGGGAAACAAGCTGGACGTGCGTCAAAGGGAAACAGATAAATTGGGATGCGTTTATACAGTGGCATACTTCATAGCAATTTAAAAGAACAGACTACGCCAGGCGTGGTGGCTCACGCCTATAATCCCAGCACTTTGGAAGGCTGAGGCAGGTGGATCACTTGAGGTCAGGAGTTCGAGACCAGCCTAACCAACATGGTGAGGCCCCATCTATACAAAAACATTTTTTAATAAAAAAAAAATTAGCCAGGCATGGTGGCGCATGCCTGTGGTCCTAGCTACTCAGGATGCTGAGGCAGGAGGACCATTTGAGCCCAGGAGCTCGAGGCTGCCATGAGCTATGATTGCCACTACACTCCAGCCTGGGTGACAGTGAGACCCTGTCTTTAAAACAAACAAACAAAAAAATTAAGAAACATCAAATGAAAATAAACAAGCTTAATGATATATTTAAGATCCAATTAATGTAAAATCTTTTATTTACTTTTTTTATTTTTTGAGACAGAGTTTTGCTCTTGTTGCCCAGGCTGGAGTGCAGTGGTATGATCTCAGCCCACCCGCAACCTCCATCTCCCGGGTTCAAGCAGTTCTTCTGCCTCAGCCTCCCTAGTAGCTGGGATTACAGGTGTCTGTCACCACACCTGGCTAATTTTTGTATTTTTAGTAGAGATGGGGTTTCACCATGTTGGCCAGGCTGGTCTCAAACTCCTGACCTCAGGTGGTCCGCCCGCCTCAGCCTCCCAAAGTGCAGGAATTACAGGCCTGAGCCACCGCATCTGGCCCACGTAAAATCTTTAACACTAAACAATCTAGTACATCACTGTTGGAAACAGACATACATATATTGCAAGCTTTAAGGACTCAGTCGCCTCCTGAACGAGACGGAGGGAGAATTGGGGAGGGCTCCCTTGGGGACTCCAATTCTCTCTAGGTTGTATATTTGATAAACCTGGGTGGTGTGTACATGGGTATTACAGTCATGTTGCTTAATGACAGGGACAGGTTGTGAGAAATGCATCCTTAGCGATTTCATCATTGTGTGAAAGTCATAGAGTACACTTAAACAAACCCAGATGGAACAGCCTGCTGCACACCGAGGCTCTGCAGTGCAGCCTGTTGTTCCCAGGCCACACAACTGTACAGCGTGTTACTGTACTGAATAGCATAGGCCCCTGTGACACAGTGGTAAGTATTTGTGTGTCTACACATACCAAAACATATAATAGAAAAGGTTACAGCAAAAATACAGTATTATCATCTTATGGGACCATGATACCACAGTTGAACTTACGGTCTGTTGTTGACCAAATGTCACTGTGTAGTGCGTGACTATACAGAAATAAGCTCAAAGAAATTAAGTAACTTGGCTGGGCGTGGTGGCTCATGCCTGTAATCCCAGCACTTTGGGAGACTGAGGCGGGCAGATCACCTGAGGTCAGGAGTTCAAAACCGGTCTAACCAACATGGCGAAACACCGTCTCTACTAAAGAATACAAAAAATTACCCAGGTGTGGTGGCGGGCACCTGTAATCCCAGCTACTCTTCTCAGGAGGCTGAGGCAGGAGAATCGTTTGAACCCAGGTGGCAGAGGTTGCAGTGAGCGGAGATCATACCACTGCATTCTAGCTTTGGCCACAGAGTGAGACTCCGTCTTAAAAAAAAACAAAAAAGTCCAGGTGTGGTGGCTCACACCTGTAATCCCAGCACTTTGGGAGGCCGAGGCAGGCAGATCACTTGAGGTCAGGAGTTAAAGACCAGTCTGGCCAACACGGTGAAACCCCATCTCTACTGAAAATATAAAAATTAGCCAGGCGTGGTGGTGTACACCTGTAATGCCTGGGCAACAGAGCAAGACGCCGTCTCAAAAAAAAAAAAAACAAAAAAACAAGGCAAATTGAGTAACTTGCCACTGTTCATACAGCCAGAAAGACACAGCGCCCGGGCCTGGACCCTGCCTCTCAGCTGGCTCTAGAGGGCTGTTCTCTGCATGCTGGCGTGATCGTGCCTTGTAAAAGGTGGCAGTGTTCTCAGCTTAGTCAATCAGGAATTGCAAGAGGCTAGTGAGCCCTTGAGGACTCTGGGGGGCCTTTGTGAGTGAGCAGCTTTGGGAGTGACCCTGGCAGATCTTTACAGATGGTGCAAGTTTTGACTCCCTTTCTTCTGGCGCATTAAGCAGAGGATAAGCACTGTGGAGAGAGTGAAGGTTTAGGGAGATGATGGCCCCCAGAGCAGTGCAGGAGGGGACAGGGAGGCTGGAGGAGAGCAAGGAAAAGGCTCCGCATCAGGTGGCGCCTTGAGTGGCCTGGGTAGGTTGCTTGCAGCAAACCCAGGTTAATGGCTTTGACAATGACCGCCATTGCTTCCTGAGCACTGCAGGCTGCCCACACACCTCTCACCTCGGCTTGCCTAAGCCCAAGAGCAGCCTTGTGAGGTCATTGCTATGTTTATTTAAGGAAGGAGGAAAGCAGGCAGGCCCCAGGACATCCTGACTGGCCGGAGATCACCAGCCCAGAACCCAGCCCTTAACCCCACAATGTGCGACCTTTCTTCACCCATCACAGACACACCCCATGCTGGTTCACTGTTCACTGACTATTTGTGCTATTTATCAGAAAAACTTTTTCTTTATGGGTTTGAAAAGATTTATTTTGCTTTTGTTTGTTTTTCTTTTTTGCCTTTCTTTTTTAAGGAAGGCAGGCTCCCCCAGCCCCACCCCCAGGGTGAAAAATATAGTTCATTGTCTAGTAAAAGAGTTCAAAGATACGCTTTTTTCTCTGGATAAAATATACTCTAGAGCTTGTTCTGAAATATGGAATTAGTGTGAGCTGCGGGAGTGGGTGGGTGTGTGGCTCTAGCTCTGGAAAGTTCTTTCCCGGCAGTGGCTAGGAGGGCTGCCCAGCCCCCTCTCGCCTCCCCCAGCAGCTTAAACACAGGACCCCTTATTCTGTGCTCTCTTCTGACCCCTGGTCCTCATGCAGGAGGGAACCCTGTTCTTCTAATTAGATGCAGGGATCCTTTTTCTAAGAGTAGCGTATTTTAGGTCATTGTTAAGAGTTATAATCTAAAACGTATTTTTAACTCATCTGAAAGTTCTGACAGAGGTAAGGCTTGAGAATTTCCTGCATACTAGCCTTGTGGTCTGTATAATCCATTAAAAGCCACATTTAGCCCAATTCCACAGACTGAACTGTGCTTCCTACCTAAATAAAGAGCAGGTGGGGCACGGTGGTCACTCCTGTAATCCCAGCACTTTGGGAGGTCAAGGCGGGTGGATCACCTGAGGTCAGGAGTTTAGACCAACCTGGCCAACATGGTGAAACCTCATCTCTACTAAAAATGCAAAAAAATTACCTGGGCATGGAGGCATGTACCTCTTAAGCTTAAGGACATATTTCTTATGATCCAATTAATATAAAATATTTTATTTTATTTTATTTTTTTATATTTTGAGACAGAGTTTCACTCTTGTTGCCCAGGCTGGAGTGCAGTGGTGCAATCTCGGTCTGTCATCCCAACTACTCTGGAGGCTGAGGCAGCAGAGTCACTTGAACCCGGGAGGCGGAGATTGCAGTGAGCCAAGATCACACCACTGCACTCCAGCCTGGGCAACAGAGTGAGACTCCGTTTTTAAATAAATAAATAAATAACAAGGGTTCAGGGGAGGAGAGAGAGGGTTCCAAATTTGTTTTGAACCAATTCCAAGGAACTTTATGGCAAAAAGAAAAAAAAGGAGAACTTATAAAAAGTGACCACACTGAATTGTCCTGGACACACATCCCTGGTTTTGACCACTAGCCTTTGAAGTAGCGAGTGGGGTGATAACCCGTTTTTATTTCCCTCCCAGCATTTCCTCGCTCTTATTCATACATGTGGTCATTTGTACTCATCTCACAATCCTTAAAACCTCTTTGCTTCTTTCCGGGTTTTACTGTACTGTTACTGCGAAGTCTGAGAGATGAGGTTATTTAAGATTATTTCTTATTTGTAAATTAGATCTTTCATCTTTGTATCTAATCTGCTCTTTTGGGTAATATTCCTAGTTAGGTAGACTGGTCTTTCAGAAGGGCTGAATATTAAATGCACTTACTTTAAACTTTACACCCAGGAGACCGGATGGGTGAGGCTGGTTCACTCAGCCAACGTACTTTTTTACCCCTGGTTTTTCTTCCCGGCTTTATTGCCATAATTGACATACAATAAACTGCACATCCTTAAAGGTTACAGTCTGATACGTGTACATGCACATGCACCTGTGAAACCATCATCACACTCAAAATCGTGATGCAGAATTTTTGCTCCTTAGTTCAACTAAATCTGGGTTCTCGTGTCATGACCAGGAAAAATTAGGCACGTGGACACATAGAAGGGTGAGGAGAGCAGTATTGGGTGAAAAGGAAAAAAGAGAAAAACTCTCAGCAAAGCTAGAGGGGATCCTGCCAGTGGGTTCCCAGCTCACAGACTGATAACCAGGCCACCACACATGAGCTGGAGGCCAGGCTCCTCCCCAATGCGCAAGGTGAGAACTTCCCGTGGCTCCACCCCGTTCTCCCAGTGCCCAGCTGGGTCCCCGTCCCTTGTGGGCCTGTCCAGACAAGGGAACCCTGGGCAGGTTCCCTCATCTGCACAAAAGCATCTGATGTAAACACTTATGGGGCAGGTTGCAGATTCTCTGGGGACTCCCCCCTTATCTGCCTCCTGCATCTATCAGTAGTGCCTCTGTCTGTCACCCCTGAAGTTTACTTGTGCTGTTTTCTTTTTCTTTTTTTTTTTGAGATGGAGCCTCTATCTGTCGCCCAGGCTGGAGTGCAGTGGTGCGATCTTGACTCACTGCAACCTCCGCCTCCCAGGTTCACTCCATTCTCCTGCCGAGTAGCTGGGACTACAGGCGCCTACCACAACGCCCAGCTAATTTTTTGTGTTTTTGGTAGAGACAGGGTTTCACCGGGTTAGCCAGGATGATCTCGATCTCCTGATTTCGTGATCCGCCCGCCTCGGCCTCCCAAAGTGCTGGGATTACAGGTGTGAGCCACTGCGCCCGGCCACTTGTGCTGTTTTCTAATTACTCTTTCCCCAGCCCTATACCTCCCTGCCTCCCTCCCCCAGTAAACCACTGATCCACTTTCTATCATTCTAGGTTGCTTTATATTTCCTAGAATTTTATATAAATGGAATCATACAGCACGTACTCTTTCTAGGCTGGCTTCTTTCGCTCTGCAGAATGGCTGTGAGACTCATCTGCATTGCAGCAAGCATCAGTAGTTCATTCTTCTTCATCCATCGTGTGAACATAGCACAGTTTGCTGATTCATGCACCTGTTGATGAGCATTGAGTTTGTTTCTAGCTTGTGGCTATTACAAATAAAGCTGCTATGAACATTCATGTACAAGTCTGTGTATAGACCTCTGCTTTCATTTCTCTTGAATAAATACCTAGGAGTGTGATGGCTGGAACAGATGGTAGGTGTTTGTGTAACTTTTTAAGAAACTGCCAAAATCTTTTCCAACATTTCGGAAAAATCTTAGAAAATGCTATACTATTTTATATTCCCACTGGCAGTATATGGGGGAGTTCCAGTTCCTCCATACCCTCATCAGCATGAGACATGATCAATCTTTTTAATTTTAACCATGTCAGTAGGTGTGTGATGGTCTCTCACTGTGGTGGTTTTTATTTGCACTTCCCTGGTGATGTTGAGCATCTTTTCGTATGCTTATTTACCATATATCTTCTTTGTTGACATTTCTATTCAAATCTTTTGCTTATTTTTTAATTGAGTTACTTATTTTTCCACTATTCACTATTGAACATTATTTATATATTTTGAATACAAATACTTTACCAGACATGTGATCTACAATATTTTCCCCAGTGTGTGGTTTGTCTTTCTTTTCTTTCTACTAATAGTATCTTTAAAAAAAAAAAAAAAGTTTTTTTGTTTATTTTGTTTTGTTTTTGAGATAGGGTCTCAATCTGTTGCCCAGGCTAAAGTGCAGTGTTATGATCATGGCTTACTGCAGCCTTGACCTCTTGGGCTCAGGAGACCCTCCAACCTCAGCCTCCTGAGTAGCTGGGACCACAGGTGTGTACCACCATGTTTGGCTAAGTTTTCCTTTTTTTTTTGTGGATATGGAGACTCATTATGTGGCCAGGGTTGGTCTTGAACTCCTGCACTCAAGCGACCCTCCCACCTCTGCCTCCCAAAGTGCTGGGATTATAGGTATGAGCCATCATGCCAGACCAGTTCTTAATTTTGATGAAGTCCAATTTATCAATGTCCTTTTTTTATGGATACTTCATATTTTTATTTATTTATTTATTTGAGAGAGGGTCTCACTCTGAGCCTAGGCTGGAATTCAGTGGCATGATCTCAGCTCACTGCAGCCTCAACCTCCCAGGCCCAGGTAATCCTCCTACCTCAGCCTCCCAAGTAGCTGAGACTACAGGTACCCGCCACCATGCCCAGGTAAATTTCTTGTACTTTTTGTAGAGACGGGGTTTCACCATGTTGCCCAGGTTGGTCTCAAACTTCTGGGCTCAAGTGATCCACCCGTCTCAGCCTTCCGAAGTGCTGGGATTACAGGCGTGAGCCACCATACCCAGCCATATATATATATATACACACACACACATATATATATGGTTGTTTATATATGTATATTTATATATATGTATATTTATATTTATATCTATTTTTGAGACAGAGTCTCACTCTGTTGCCCAGGCTGCAGTGCAGTTGTGTAATCTCAGCTCACTGAGATTAATTTTAGTTTTAATTTTTAATTGACAAATAATAATTGTATTTTTATGGGGCACAATGTGATGTTTTGGTCTATGTTTACATTGGGGAATGTGTAAATCAAGCTAATGAACATATCCACCGCCTCACCAACTTACCATTTTTTGTGTGTGGTGAGAACACTTAAAGGCTGCTCCTTGAGGCCAGGCCCAATCCCAGCACTTTGGGAGGCTAAGGCGGGTGGATCACTTGAGGTCGGGAGTTTCAGACCAGCCTGGCCAACATGGTGAAACCCTGTACCTACTAAAAACACAAAAATTAGCCAGGCATGGTGGTACACACCTGTAGTCCTAGCTACTCAGGAGGCTGAGGCAGGAGAATCACTTGAACCCAAGAGGCAGAGGCTGCAGTGAGCTGAGATCATGCTACTGCACTCCAGCCTGGGCAACAGAGCAAGACTCCATCTCAAAAAAAAAAAAAGTATTTCTTGAGCAATTTTGAAATATACAACACATCATTGTTAATTATGGTCACCATACTGGGTAGTAGATCACTAAATCTTATTCTTCCTGTGTAACTAAAACCTTGTTCCTTTTGACCAACATCCCCCCATTCCCCCCGGCAGCCTTAGCCCCTGATAACCACCATTGCACTCTCTACTGCTGTGAGTTTGACCTTTTTAGATTTCACATATGAGATCACATGGTATTTGTCTTTCTGTGCCTGGCTTATTTTACTTAGCGTAATACTTTCCAGATTTACCCATGTTGTTGCAAATGAAATTTCCTTCTTTTTTAAGGCTGAATAGTATCTGTGTGTGTGTGTGTGTGTGTGTGTGTGTGTGTCACATTTTCTTTATCTCTTTATTCATTAATGATCATTTAGGATGATTCCGCATCAGGCTACTGTGTATGCTGCCACAGTGAACGTGGAGGTGTAGGCATCTCTTCAGTGTACTGGTTCCAATCTCCTTGGATATAAACCTGGAAGTGGGATTGCTGGATCTTACGTAGTGCTATTTTTGTTTTTTTGAGGAACCTCCATACTTATTTTCCATAATGCTATTCTAATTCACAATACTACCAACATTGGACATGGGTTCTTTTTTCTCTACATCCTTGCCAACCTCTTGTTATCTTTTACCTTTTTATGTATCTGGCTGCTTCTACATTTTTTTCTTTCTCACCAATTCTGAACCATTTGATGGTTTCTTCCTTTATGCTTCTTGTGCTTGAGGTTCATTGAGCATCTGGGATCAGTGCATTTATTGTTTTCATCAAATTCAGAAGGTTAGGCCATTGTTTCTTCAAATTTTTTTTGTCCGTCTCTCTCTACCTTTGGGAGCTCCAGTTATATATACGTTAGGCCACTTCAAGTTGTCATACAGTTCACTAATGCTAAGTTCTTTTTTTAAGTCTTGTTTCTGTGTTTCACTTTGGACAGTTTCTATTGCTACATCTTCAAATTTACTAATTTTTTCTTCTGCAATATCTAATCTTCTCCTAATCCCATCCAGTGTATTTTCCATATTAGATGTTATAGTTTTCATCACTAAAAGCATGATTTGGTTCTGTTTTCACCCATGTATCTATATAACATGTCCAGTCTTTCACTCAGCTTCTTAAACATTTAGAATATGGTCAGAATAACTTTTTTTGCTGTTTTGTTTTAGAGACAGGGTCTCACTTTGTTGCCCAGGCTGGAGTGCAGTGGTGTGATCACAGCTCACTGCAGCCCCGACCTCCTGGGCTCAAGGAATCCTCCCACCTTAGCCTCCTATATAGCTGGGACCACAGGCACACACCACCACACCTGGCTAATTTTTAAATTTTTTGTAGAGACAGGGATCTCACTTTGTTGCCCAGACTGGTCTCAAACTCCTGGGTTCAAGCAATTCTCCTGCCTTGGCCTCCCAAAGTGTTGGGATTACAGGCATGAGCCCAGCCCAGAATAACTTTTTAAAAATGTCTTGAGGCTGAGGTGGGCAGATCATCTGAGGTCAGGAGTTCGAGACCAGCCTGACTAACATGGAGAAACCCCACCTCTACTAAAAATACCAAGTTAGCCAGGCATGGTGGCATGTGCCTGTAATCCCAGCTACTAGGGAAGCTAAGGCAAGAGAATCGCTTGAACCCGGGAGGTGGAGGTTGCGGTGAGCCGAGATCACACCACTCCGGCCTGGGCATCAAGAGCGAAACTCCATCTCAAACACACACACACACACACACACACAAAACAAAACAAAACAAAACAAAACAAAACAAAACAACAACAAAAAAAACTCTTAGCCACAATTTCTGTCATCTGTGTCACTTCTGAGTCCCTTTCCATTCATTTATTTTTCTCCTCGTCATGGGTCATATTTTTCTGATTCTTCATGTGTCCTGCAATTTTTTTTTCTTTTTCTTTTTCTTTCTTTTTTTTTCTTTTCCTTGGAGATGGAGTCTTGCTCTGTCACCCAGGCTGGAGTGCGGTGGCACAATCTCAGCTCACTGCAACCTCCGCCTCCCAGGTTCAAGCAATTCCCCTGCTTCAGCCTCCCAAGTAGCTGGGATTACAGGCGCTAACCACCATGCCCAGATAATTTTTTGTATTTTTAGCAGAGACAGAGTTTCACCATGACGGCCAAGCTGATTTTGAACTCCTGACCTCAAGTGATCCGCCCACCTTGGCCTCGCAAAGTGCTAGGATTACAGGTGTGAGCCACCGCGCCCGGCCAATTGTTTTCATTGGATGCCATATGTTGGGAACTTTATTGGGTGATGGATATTTTTGATTTCCTATAAATATTCCTGAACTTTGTTCTGGGATGCAGTTAAGTGACTTGGAAAATGTTCGATCCTTCCAGGTCCTGTTTTTCAGCTTCATTAGATGGGACCATTGCAGTGTTTATTTTAGAGATAACTTTGCCCCACTGCTGAGGCAAAACCACTCTGAGCTCTTTGCCTGATGCTCCATGACTTCAGTGATCTTCCACTGTGAGAGGTGAGAACAGGACTGTATCCAGCTCCATGTGGGTCCCAGGCAGCGTTCACTATCATCATTTCAGGATGCTACTGAAGTATCCCTTTTTTAGGCTCTCTCAGTTGACAAAGCAAATACATATACGTGTACATACTAACCTATGTGTATGCAGGAATCTATCAGTATTTCAGTCCGTGGCCATCTATAGCTGTAGTAAGCCAAACATGAGTGTGTGCTGATGTCTCAGCCCTCATCTGTTATCAGATGGATTGTTCTAGCCTCCTCCACTTGCCTACCTGTCAACTTCACCATTCCTTGAATTCGTTGTTCATTTTCCGTATACCTGTACAGTGGCATCAGAATTGTTAACCCACACCTTGTGGGAAAAAAACTTCAGCTAGAGCACAGTGTTGATGAGCAGATCCTTTTGCCTTTAGTCTTATAGATTCCAGTCATTCTAAATTATTCAGTCCAGCGCCTTTCCGTACCTGCCCCCACTTTTTCCCCTGAGATTGTTTCCTACATTCGTAGCACAGTTAGATTGTTTTGTTACCTTCTGCATTCCACCCTGGGATCCTCCAACCTCCTAAATTAGTTTTGTTTCATTTGCACACGTTAGGTTCAATCTGAACTATAAAGTTCTGTGGGTTTTCACAAATGCATAGTGTCATATATCCACCACTACATTTTCCTTCTCTCTCTTTCTTGCATTCTTGTCTCACTCTGTCACCCAGGCTGGAGTGCAGTGGCACAATCTCGGCTCACTGCAACCTCCACCTCCCGGGTTCAAGCCATTCTGCTGCCTCAGCTTCCCGAGTAGCTGGGACTACAGGCACGCATCACCATACCTGGCTAATTTTTTTGTATTTTTAGTAGAGATGACGTTTCGCTATGTGGGCTGGTCTCAAACTCCTGACCTCATGATCCACCCACTTCAGCTTCCCAAAGCGCTGAGATTACAGGCGTGAGCCACCATGCCCGGTCTCTCTTTCTTTTTCTTTCTTTCCTTCGTTCTTTCTTTTTCTCTTTCTCTCTTTCTCTCTTTCTTTTTCTATTCTATTCTATTCTATTCTATTCTATTCTATTCTATTCTATTCTATTCTACTCTACTCTTTTTTTAGATGGAGGTCTCACTGTGACACCCAGGCTGGAGTACAGTGGCAGCACAATCTCAGCTCCCTGCAGCCTCAGCCTCCCAGGGCTCAGGTGATCCTCCCACCTCAGCTTCCCAAGCAGCTGGGATTAGAGGTGCACACTGCCATGCCCAGCAAATTTATGTATTTTTTGTAAAGACAGGGTTTGACCATGTTGCCCAGGCTGGTCTCAAACTCCTGAGCTCAAGTGATCTGCCGACCTCAGCCTCCTAAAGTGCTGGGATGACAGGCATGACCCACCGTACCCAGACCACTGTTACATTTTCGTATGAATAGTCTCACCACATCAAAAAACCCCAT
Organism: Macaca fascicularis; assembly: GCF_037993035.2. Lineage (NCBI taxonomy): Eukaryota > Metazoa > Chordata > Mammalia > Primates > Cercopithecidae > Macaca > Macaca fascicularis. The sequence continues at coordinate 5,381,337 of NC_088384.1, read as the reverse complement.
GCTTCACCTATTCGACCCTGCCTCTCCCACCCCTAGCCAGCTCAGAAATGGTTCTTTTTACCGTTGCTATAATTTTGCCTTTTCCAGAATGCCATGAATTTGAAGTCATATAGTATGTAGCCTTTTCAGACTGATTTCTTTTATAACAATATGCATTTAAGAGTCATTCATGTCTTTCCATGGCTTGATACCTAATTTCTTTTTACACTGAATGAAGTCCCACTGTCTGTTTGTACCACAGTTTGTATATCTATTCACCTATTTAAGGGCATCTTGGTTGCTTCCAATTTTTGGCAATTAAGAATAAAGCTGGCCGGGCGCAGTGGCTCACACCTATAATCCCAGCACTTTGGGAGGCCAAGGGGGGCAGATCACTTGAGGTCAGGAGTTTGAGACCAGCCTGGCCAACATGGTAAAACCCTGTCTCTACTAAAAATACAGAAATTAGCTGGGCATGGTGATGGGTGCCTGTAATCCCAGCTACTTGGAAGGCTGAGGCAGGAGAATCACTTAAACCTGGAGGCAGAGGTTGCAGTGAGCTGAAATTGTGCCACTGCACTCCAGCCTGGGTGACAGAGTGAGACTCTGTCTCAAAAAAAAAAAAAAAAAAAAAAAAAAAAAAAAAAAAAGCTGCTCTAAACTTGTGTAGGTTTTGTGTGGACAGAAGTTTCCAAATCAACTGGACAAATACCTACGAGTGTGATTCCATCATACAGTAAAACTGCTTTGCTTTGTCAGAGACTGCCAGAATGTCCTCCAAGGGGGCTGTCTCATGTTGCACTCCCACCAGCAATGAATGGGGGTTCCTGTTGCTCCACATCCTCACCAAATTTGATGATGTCAGTTTTGTGGATTTTGGTCATCCTAGTAGGTGTGTGGTGACACCACATTGTTGTTCTCATTCTCAATGCCCCAATGACATATGATGCTGAGCATCGTTTCATATGCTTACATGCCATCTGTATATCATCTTTGCTGAAGTGACTGTTCAGATCTTTTGCCCATTTTTTTTTTCCTTTTGAGACGTAGTCTTGCTCTGTCACCAGGTTGGAGTGCAGTGGCATGATCTCAGCTCACTGCAGCCTCCGCCTCCCGGGTTCAAGCGATTCACCTGCCTCAGCCTCCCAAGTAGCTGGGACTACAGGCGCACGACACCACGCCCGGCTAATTTTTGTTATTTTTAGTAGAGACGGGGTTTCACCGTGTTAGTCAGGATGGTCTCCATCTCCTGACTTCGTGACTGCCCACCTTGGCCTCCCAAAGTGCTGGGATTACAGGCGTGAGCCACCACACCTGGCCGCCACACGCAGCCCCCATTTTTCAATTGAGTTGTTTGTTTTCTTATTGTTGTTTTAAGACCTCTTTGTATATTACCACATGTGTATTGAAAATATTTTCTCCCAGTCTGTGGCTTGTCTTTAATTTTCTTAGCAATGTGTTTTGCAGAGCAGAAGGTTTAATTAGCTTTCATAAATTCCAACTTATATTTTCTCTTTCATGGATTATGCATTTGGTGTTACCCACACAGATTTTTATACTGTATTCTGGTGCCATTTACTGAGTTGGCAATTGTGGAAGAACTGGAAGGAAAGAAGCAAACAAAAAGAGTTCTGTGTGGCACTGTCAGCGCGGGGGCACGGGGAGTCCTGCAGGGTGAGGTATGGGCGAGATGGTCTGGTGATGTGTGCAGCGGAGATGTGCGGTCCCCGGATGTGCAGATCAGGAGATGTGTGGGTCTGATGTACCGGTCTGGAGAAGTGCGGTTCCCAAGATGTGCGGTCCGGAGATGTGCGGGTACCCAGAGGTGCAGATCGGAGATGTGGGGGTCCGGAGATATGCGGATCAGGAGATGTACCAGTCCCGAGATGTGCGGATCAGAGATGTAGAGGTCCCGAGATGTGTGGATCCGGAGAGGTGAGGGTCCCAAGATGTATGGAGCAGGAGTTGAGGGAGTCCGGAGATGTGCGGAGCGGAGATGGGGGGATCAGGAGATGTGGAGGGCCAGGAGATACGCGGGTCCGGAGATGCGCAGATCAGGAGATGGGCGAATCGGAGATACGTGGGTCCAGAAATGTGCGGAGCGGAGATGTGCGAATCAGGAGCTGTAGGGGGTCAGGAGATGCACGGGTCCAGAGATGCGGGGGTCCGGAGATAGTGGGTCTGGAGATATGCAGAACAGAGATGAGCAGATCGGAAATGCACGGGTCCAGAGATCCACGGGTCCAGAGATCTGCGGTTCCGGAGATGCACGGGTCCGGAGATGCGCAGGTCCGGAGATGAGAATCTGAAGATGTGTGGATGGGAGATGTGCAGGTCCGGAGATGCGCGGGGCGGCGATGCGCTGATTGGAGATGCTCGGATCAGAGATGCTCAGATCGAAGATGTCGGAATGAGGAGATGTGCAGGGCGGAGATGTGTGGATTGGAGACACTCGAGTCCGGAGATATGCGGGGCGGAGATGCGTGGGTCTAGGGATGCGTGATCTGAGATGTGTGGGTCCGGAGCTCGGGGTCAGCTCAGCAGCAGTCGGAGCGAGCATGCTGGCTTTGGGAGCACAGCACAACGGCAGCTGTAGGAGTGCAAGAGGGTGTGACCCAGAGGCAGGGCCCGGCCCTGCATGGGTATTCTGAGGTTTACGCCTCAGCATTAGATGCCTCATATGCTAAATCACATCCTCGTAGACCCGGTTCAGACACAGGATAGTGATGCCTGGACTATTCATCTGTCTCTCCTCTTTTTCCCCAGACACGCTTTCACCAGCTTCGAGCCCCTCCTCGGTGACTTATCCTGTGGTCCCCGGCAGCGTGGACGAGTCTCCCAGTGGAGCATTGAACATCGAATGTAGAATCTGCGGGGACAAGGCCTCAGGCTACCATTACGGAGTCCACGCGTGTGAAGGCTGCAAGGTAGAGGGGACCTGGAACAGGGCCCGGTGGCTGCCACCATCAACCACTTGTGGTTACTTTTATAGCAAATGGCAGTCATTACTGAGAGATTGCAGAAAGTCCCGGATAAGAAACTGACCTCAGGCCAGGCACGGTATCTCACACCTATAATTCCAGCACTTTGGGAAGCCAAGGCGAGTGGATCACCTGAGATCAGGAGTTCGAAACCGGCCTGGTCAACATGGTGAAACGCTGTCTCTACTAAAAATACAAAAACATTAGCCAGGCATGGTGGTGGGTGCCTGTAATCCCAGCTACTTGGGAGGCCGGGGCAGGAGAATCGCTTGAACCCAGGAGCCAGAGGTTGCAGTAAGCCAAGATTGCGCCACTGCACTCCAGCCTGGACAACAAGAGTAAGACTCCGTCTCAAAAAAAAAAAAAAAAAGAAAAAAAGAAAAGAAACTGACCTCAGTAATAGATTAGCCTCTCTCTTTAGAGCACAGAACCCCCAAGAGCGTGAACCCTATTGTGAACTGCACATTTGAGGGATCTAGCTTGTATGCCCCTTATGAGAATCTAATACCTGATGTTCCAAGGTAGAACAGTTTCATCCTGAAACCATCCCTCCTCATCCCCCATCTGTGGAAAAATTGTCTTATACAAAACCAGTCCCTGGTGCCAAAAAGGTTGGGAATTGCTGCTTTAGAGAGTCTAGGACAAACGGTTGCTCTGTGCTTTGTAAATACTTAGAGAAGTGTGTTCTTTAAAAGAAAATAAGCCACATTGGGCTGGGCACGGTGGCTCATGCCTGTGATCCCAGCACTTTGGGAGGCCAAGGTGGCTGGATCACCTGAGGTCGGGAGTTCAAGACCAGCCTGGCCAACATGGAGAAACCCTGTCTCTACTAAAAATACAAAAATTAGCCAGGTGTGGTGGCACATGCCTGTAGTCCCAGCTACTTGGGAGGCTGAGGCAGAAGAACTGCTTGAACCCAGGAGGTGGAGGTTGCAGTGAGCCAAGATCAAGCCATTGCACTCCAACCTGGGAGACAAGAGTAAAACTTCGTCTCAAAAAAAAAAAAAAAAAAAAGAGAGAGAAAAGAAAATAAGCCACATTAAGAACATCACTTCATTCTAATACAAGACAGAGAGCCATTACCGCTGATCTCTGGACCCTCCCTGAAGGCCAGGTGGGGCAGGTGTTCTCATGCTCCTGCCGGGGGAATTGGCCATCAGAAACACAGAGTATCTTGCTTAGGGCCCCCTAGCTCCCAGAAGCAGAGACTGGAACCAGAGACTGGCTGCTCCTGCCCCCTGGCAGTTCCTTCCTGCACATCAGGGGCTTCTCCACCCCATTCGAGCCACAGGAACCCCCTGTGGATCTTCATCCTCCTGCTGGCTCAGCCTGCCCCAAACAGATGTGACCCGGGCCAGGAGTGCGTGTAAGGCAGGCCCTGTTGTCCCGCGTGCTGCCAGCTGGACTGGTGGCCCTTCCGTGTTTGCCAGCGTAGTGATGAGGAGAGCTCCTGCAGCAGCGTCCCTTTAGGGTTGCACAGCCGTGCTCAAGTCTGGCACCTTATGTACATGATATGTGGGATATCATCATCTGAATGTTTGGTTTGAATCAGAAATCCCTTCTCATGGTGCACACTGCAGGTGTTGACTAACTTGGAAAATGCCACCGCCTTTCCAGCACAATGTATGATCTTGGAACACGAGCATTCTGCCCAGAGCCAGGCCTGGCCTCAGAGGCCTGGGCCACAGGGAGAACCTCACAGCCAGAACATTGTAGCACTCTGCCGTCTAGAACCCTCTCCCCACCCTTCTCATTCTAACCCCATGCGTTCCTTAGCCTCCCCACTGTGCAAGCCTAGGTAAGGACATTGAAAAGATGTCAGCCTGCCTCTCACATTCCCCGGCACACTGCTGTCCCTCTCCTGCGGGCCAAGCATACCCCACTGTGGCAAAAATATAGAAGAATGACTTAAAAGCAAAGAGGAAAAAGAACCCAAAGCAAAAATGCACTCCTTCGCAAGTTTTCTAACCACATACCTTTGAAAAAGCTCCGTATAAAGTGGCCTTTTCCTTAGGGCCATGATTAATTACTCATTTAGTTTTGCTTTTTATGGACTATTTAGTAACATTGTTTCTTGCTGGGTAGAGTTTAAGATGCTTTTACAAAGCAAGAAAATTGTTTACAAACAGCTGGCTTTTATTATAATTTTTGTCTTTGAGGGAGTTAATATACTCTTACAAAAATTCCTAGAAACTCTTTAGTCACAAATATGGAAATGTCACAATGCTGGGGATAGTTACATTCATATACATTGTAACAAGGCTGAGTAACTCTTTGGAAAACGGTAATTGTGTTTTCCCAAGTCAGATAAGGGCATTTTGAAATGACTTTGAATGCTGCCTCATTTTTTGTTTTTCACATTAAATGTAATGATATTTAAAGTTCTGTATTTGTCCCAATCATTTCAGACTTTTTAGAAGAAGAACTATTTTTCTTTTTTTCTTTTTTCTTTTCTTTTTTTTTTTTTTTTTGAGACAGAGTCTCACTCTGTCGCCCAGGCTAAAGTGCAGTGGGGTGATCTTGGCTCACTGCAACCTCTGCCTCCCGGGTTCAAGCAATTCTCCTGCCTCAGCCTCGGGAGTAGCTGGGATTACAGGCACGTGCCACCACACTAGACTAATTTTTGTATTTTTAGTAGAGACAGAGTTTCACCATGTTGGCCAGGCTGGTCTCGAACTCCTGACCTCAAGTGATCCACCTGCCTTGGCCTCCCAAAGTGCTGGGATTACAGTCGTGATCACCACGCCTGGCCTAGAATAACTTTTCCCTAAATTTCGTTCATTTAAAAAGAAACAATAAATGAGCAACAACAAAGGTGAGTAAAGCAAGTGTGCTGGTTTCTCAGTGGCCCGGGTCTTTAAATCCACTGCGTGTTACCCTCACAGGGCTTCTTTCGGCGAACGATTCGACTCAAGCTGGTGTATGACAAGTGCGACCGCAGCTGCAAGATCCAGAAAAAGAATAGAAACAAATGCCAGTATTGTCGCTTTCACAAGTGCCTTTCCGTCGGGATGTCACACAACGGTAGGTAAGGTGGCCCCACACATTTTCCCAGTTCGTTCCTCGGTTCTCCTTCTTTGTTCCAAGGGAACAGACCAAGCTATGGATGAACGTGCTTCAACATTTCACACCCAAGTCATTTTGTAATCAGAGTGGCCTAAGAAAATAAAAGTTGCCCAGGTGTGGTGGTTCACGCCTGTAATCCCAGCACTTTGGGAGGCTGAGGCGGGTGGATCACTTCAGGTCAGGAGTTTGAGACCAGCCTGGCCAATATGGTGAAACCCTGTCTCTACTAAGAATACAAAAATTAACTGGGCGTGGTGGTGTGCACCTGTAGTTCCAGCTACTCAGGAGGCTGAGGCAGAAGAATCGCTTGAACCTGGGAGGCGGAGGTTGCAGTGAGTCGAGATTGCGCCACTGCACTGCAGCCTGGGTGACAGAGGGAGGAGATTCCATCAAAAAAAAAAAAAAAAAAAGAGAGAGAGAGAGAGAAAGAAAGAAAGAAAATAAAAGTCTCCCAGGCTTGGTGATTCACACCTGTGATCCTAGCACTTTGGGAGGCTGAGGTGAGTGGATCACTTGAGGTCAGGAGTTTGAGACCAGCCCAGCCAACATGGCAAAACCCCCATCTCTACTAAAAATACAAAAATTTAGCTGGGTGTAGTAGTGCACACCTGTAATCCCAGCTACTTGGGAGGCTGAGACAGGAGAATTGCTTGAACCCGGGAGGTGGAGGTTGCAGTGAGCTGAGATCGTACCACTGCACTCCAGTCTGGGCGACAGAGTAAGACTCCGTCTCAAAAAATAAAAAAAAAGAAAAGAAAAGTCTCAAATAGCTGAGATTCAGTGGCACATTGGACTCGCTGTTAGAAACTTCAAATGGTAAGACTTTGATACAGAATCGAAAAACCAAGTGGAAGGCACCAAAATGACAGAATGTTCGCCTCGTCCATAGGAAGGGTGTGCCACCCCAAACATCTTGCCACATTATGAATTTCCTTCTAGCCAATCATGTAATAGTTTTAGAACATGCTAATTGTGATGTGAATGTAACTAAAGTAAGTCGTTCGTAAGACTTGCATGTCTACCTTCTGGAAAAAGAAGCAGTTATTATATAAACTCACCCTGAAGCCCCGTTCACCTCATTCACTCAAAGGTTGATGATGCACCTGATGGTGGTGTGCACCCTACTGATGAGACAAACAATGGTGTCACCTTCAGCCTGCACCTGTTTAAAAGTCTACAGTGGGCCGGGCGCGGTGGCTCACGCCTGTAATCCCAGCACTTTGGGAGGCCGAGACGGGCGGATCACGAGGTCAGGAGATCAAGACCATTCTGGCTAACACGGTGAAACCCCGTCTCTACTAAAAAATACAAAAAACTATCTGGGCGAGGTGGCGGGCGCCTGTAGTCCCAGCTACTCGGGAGGCTGAGGCAGGAGAATGGCGTGAACCCGGGAGGCGGAGCTTGCAGTGAGCTGTGATCTGGCCACTGCACTCCAGCCTGGGCGACAGAGCGAGACTCCGTCTCAAAAAAAAACAAAAGTCTACAGTGCATGGAGTTTGAATTTTTCATCTCTCCATAGTGGAAAGCCGAATAGTAATCAAGGATGGGTCTGAACTGCCTGTGAATTTTCATTCCTGGTTTAAGTCCTGGGGGAGCCCCTCGTCCAGCCCTGTCCGCGCAGTCATGACCTCACTGCTCATGCCTGTTTCCCCCTCCAAACCCTAGCGATTCGTTTTGGACGAATGCCAAGATCTGAAAAAGCAAAACTGAAAGCAGAAATTCTTACCTGCGAACATGACATAGAAGATTCTGAAACCGCAGATCTCAAATCTCTGGCCAAGAGAATCTACGAGGCCTACTTGAAGAACTTCAACATGAACAAAGTCAAAGCCCGGGTCATCCTCTCAGGAAAGGCCAGTAACAATCCAGTAGGTGTTTGCGGCCGCTCTGGGTTCTCTTGGCAACATGGAACCAGTGTCGTAGAGAATGATTAAGGACACATGTGTTGAATGTTGAAAAAATTATATTTATCCCACAGTTAAGCAAAGGACAGCGACAATAGAAATAGTTCATTCTGAGACTCTGAGCTGTAGCTTAATAACAACTCCTTTCTTCTTGCTTGGAATCACCTCAAAGATCTTAGCCACCATGTTATTATATTGGCTATGTAATTAATACACTTAGGGAAGAAAAAACACAAAAACCTTAATAGCTTATCCAAGCACTAAGGTGATTTCTTAGGTGCATTTTTCTTAAATAGAGATAGGGTCTTGCTCTGTCACCCAGGCTGGAGTGCAGTGGTGCAATCATAGTTCACTGCAGCCTTGAACTCCTGGGCTCAAGCAATCCTCCTGCCTCAGCCTCCCAAGGAGCTGGGACTACAGATGTGCACCACCACACCTGGCTGTTTTTTTGTTGTTGTTTTGTTTTTGTTTTTGTTTTTTGGTAGAGAGGAGATGTTTCCCAGGCTGGTCTCAAACTCCTGGCCTCAAGTGATCTTCCCACCTTGGCCTCCCAAAGCACTGGGATTAAAGGTGCGAGTCATGGCACCCAGCATTAACTGGATTTAAAACAAAAACAAACAAAAAAAACCCCCAAAAAACCTGACCAGGCAGGGTGGGTCACACCTGTAATCCTAGCACTCTGGGGAGGCCAAGGTGGGCAGATCGCTTGAGTCCAGGAGTTCGATACCAGCCTGGCCAACATGGAGAAACCCCATCTCTACTAAAAATATAAAAATTAGCTGAGCAGGGTGGCACACGCCTGTAATTCCAGCTACTTGGGTGGCTGAGGCATGAGAATCGCTTCAACCCAGGAGGCAGAGGTTGCAGTAAGCTGAGATCATGCCACGGCACTCCAGCCTGGGTGACAGATCGAGACCCTATCTCAAAAACATAAAATAGAATAGTAAAGTAAATCCCTATTTTAAGGTGTATTAGTCTGTTCTCACACTGCTATAAAGAAATACCTGAGGCTGGGTAATTTATAAAGAAAAGAGGTTTAATTGGCTCGTGGCCCACAGGCTGTACAGGAAGCTTCTGCTTCTGGGGAGGCCTCAGGGAACTTTCACTCATAGCAGAAGGTGAAGTGGGAGCAGGCGTCTTACGTGGCAGGAGCAGAAACAAGAGATGGGAGGTGCTGCACACTTTTCACCGACCAGATCTTGTGAGAACGCTATCACTAGAGTAGCACCAAGAGGATGGTGCTAAACCATTCGTGAAGATCACCCCCATGATGCAATCCCTCCCCCCAGGCCCCACCTCCAGCACTGGGGATTACAGTTCACCATGACATTTGAGTGGGGACACAGAGCCAAACCATGTTGTAAGGCTAGAAAATGAAACCACTCACTTCCCACTCAAAATGTGCTCATGGTCCTTTCTCCTAAAACTATCCCTCCCTCTCAGACAAACATGCCTACATTCTTTTTCTGCCTTCGGTGAAAAGGCAGTGACATCTCGGGGCTTAGAAAGGGCCACCTGTAAGCCGGGTGTGGTGGCTCATGCCTGTAATCCCAGCACTTTGGGAGGCCAAAACGGGCGGATTATGAGGTCAAGAGATTGAGACCATCCTGGCTGACACAGTGAAACCCCATCTCCACTAAAAACACAAAAAATTAGCCAGGCATGGTGGTAGTTGCCTGTAATCCCAGATACTTGCGAGGCTGAGGCAGAATTGCTTGAACCTGGGAGCTAGAGGTGGCAGTAAGCTAAGATCGCACCACTGCACTCCAGCCTGGGCAACAGAGTGAGACTGTCTCCAAAAAAAAGAAAGAAAGGAAAAGAAAGGACCACTTGTTATAGAAACCCTGTCTTTTAAGGTAGCTCTGGACCTTTTCAGAGGCACCTAAGTTGCCCCTCATGGCTCATCCTCCATGTCCCCACCTGCCTGGCCTAAGTCTTCCTTCCCTCTCCCCAACAGTTAAATAAGCCTTTGTCTCCATTACAAAAAAAATCTCAGAGCTACCTTCAAAGAAGAGCCAGCCCTCAGTTGGTGAATGAAGATCCTTTTTTTTTTTTTTTTCCCCATTTTCCTATGAACATGGTGAAACAGGTTTAATTTGTATTAATGAATAGCTTGAAGCAATCCTTACTGGGAATTACAAGGTGGAATTTTAGTCACAGGAAAATAAAGCATTTCACAAGCTACTTACTTTCATGAACAAACCAAACCTCTTCTTTACTGAGTCCTTTAATTCTTCAGTGAATTCTCCAGTTAAATAGGCTGAGACATTTGAGAAGTTTCCAGCAGACACCCACGCTAGGCAGCCCCAGAGGCTTCTCCCAATTAGACCCTTCCTGGATCATGAGAGTGAAAGAAAATGTAACTTTGAGCTTGGAGTCTCTATCCTGGAGATGATTCGTACAACCCAAAATTGGGAAGACTTACTTTGTATGCCAGCTTATATTTCTCCCTTGGATTTAAGAATTGAAAGCAGGCTGGGCACGGTGGCTCACACTGTAATCCCAGCACTTTGGGAGGCTGAGGCAGGAGGATCACTTGAGGCAATCCAAGAGTTCGAGACCAGGCAACACAAGGAGACCTCGTCTCTACAAAAAATGATTTTTTTTTTTTTTAAACTAGCTGGGCATGGTGGCATGTGCCTGTGGTCCCAGCTACTTGGGAAGCTGAGGCGGGAGGATGACTTGAGCCCAGGAGTTCAAGACCAACCTGGGCAACATGGCAAGACCACATCTCTACACAAAATAAAAACAGCCAGGCATGGTGGCACACGCCTGTAGTCCC